>NW_028186601.1:3689502-3761168 GCF_003343005.1 Rhea americana | reverse complement strand
TTTTTAAGAAATACTGTCAGATTTATGAGGATCATTGTCCTGGGTTTCTGTGTCAGAGAATCGAGAAGTGAAAGCAATGGTATTGCATTTTCAGGATGCCAAATATGTGCACTTTGATCTGGTGGTACAGCATGCCTCAGGGAGTAAGTTGAATCTTGATTTCTTTAGTCAGTCATCCACTATCAGGTACCAGTGCCCTGATTAGGCAGGCTGGAAAACAGGGAACAAACATATCATGGGTTGGATATGGAAACATTTGTGAGGAGGCTGTTGGCATCCTCTGTGCTCATTTTATGGTAATATTTTTGTGCTAGTAGATCCCTTTAATGCATACAGAAGCAATAATAAGTACCTCCATGTAGTAAATGATTATACGTGCATTGGTGAATTTTGGAAATGTTTCTCCCCTCCAGATTTAACACTTTGTTGCAGAGTGGAAAATGAAAACAATATCCGTATATTGAAAGTTGCCCTCTAACAAATGTGAGACCACTTGGTGTGGTTGTCTCTCCTTAACATTCCTCGCATTCTCGGACCCAAACCCACTGTTAGCACTTGTTGCAGTGTTAAAGCGGCTTTGTAGTAGCACCTACTAACGCTCACTCTATCGAGTGACATATGTGGCACTAAACGGCCTTCGTGAGCCGTTTAGTAATAAGCATTTCCTTGTCAGTCATGCCAAAGATATTGACTTGAGTCTAAAGACTATCTAGTTCTTGCTCGCTATAGCTACTGTAATTATGAGTTCTCGTGAAATCTTCCTTTCAGAAATACATGCATTATATTCTCAATCTTTTCTATGTTTTTCATATTTAACCATAAAGAATGGAATTGTCTCTGGCTGTCGCATTGGACAGGAACGCTTTAAAGTCTTCTTTGGGATGGTTGCAAGGTGTGGGGAAGTACGCAGGTTCAGGATCTGGCCTTTGGTGCCATGGTGCACAGCGCTGAGGTATTCAGCCTCACAAGATGCACAGCCGCAAGCTGTGTGGGTATGATCACGCCAAATTTTGGAGGATTAACAAGGATTGTTAAAGTTATTTTTTCAAGGCAACAAAGAAAAGATGCAGGACTTTCCCAAATGAAGCATCTGTTAGCGATCACAGTTTAGATGCCTGTATTCTTGACTTTTGCTAGGTGTTTGTTTATTTCCGTGTACGGTCTCTGAAGAAAAAAAAAAGCAATTAAATGAAATCTTCAGTAATCACAATTTTTAAGTGATAATTAATATTAGGACTTCATTTTACCTTGTCCTGAAACCAGCAGGAGGTGCTGAGCACTCAGATATTTCCTTCAGAGCGGTAGGACTGAAGTATGCTTAGCGTTTCATGCCGCTAAACCCATGTATATAAGATAAATATTTGTTATTGTATTTGACCTTGAAGATGGGACTGGTCTGATAGGGTTAAGGTCAATGAGTGTATTATTTTTAGACAAGATACGGAGGACTTGGATGGCTCTGCTTTATTTTAGTGTGTTAACATCTGGCAGCGCTCTGTGTTCCATATGCTGCTGATTGTCCTGATACATTCATCTTCAGCGATTATCAAAAAGATTTCAGTGCTCTGGAGGTAATCACACATTTGAGAAGACGAATACATGGAGATAAGTGGAGAAGCTGCATGTGGGTTTTTGTCTATAAGAGCAATATTTGGGCAATCTTTGCAAGTACCCTCTTAATTTAGAAAATAAATATTTTAAAATTTGATCTAATTAGCTAATGTCTGTGAGCGCGGTAAGGATGAAAAATGGCATATTAGAGCTCAGTGCCATTATCACAATAGATGCAGAGAGCATTACTCCTTGGAAATTTGGTTGTGCCATTTTTTAGTTCTGAATGCTGCACATTTTTGCTTATTTCTAATGATGATTAGTGAAAAGTTTTTAGATTTATACTCTTTTGCTATGTCTTATTTTTGTTGAAACATTTTGCGGGAGTGGTATGTCGGCATCTAATATGCTATCCAGTCTAGCAAATTTTGAAATCAGTGAGACTAAATATATGTAGGAAGTACTAGGCTATAGTTTTTTTTTCTCAAATTAGGTTACTTTTGTGAATACCTCATTATAAATAGCAGCTGCTGCAGTGAATTTAAATAATTTTGGAACTCTGATTGTGGGCCTAGTTAGCTGGTTTTTCTACAATAACCTGTGACTCCTTTGCTCCTTTGGCTTAAGAATGCAACTCTTTGCATATAAACAAAGATAGTAATACAAATGGCAACAAATTGTCTCAGCTATGAGCAAGGGATTTATTTGGGGGTTGGGTACAGGGAAAGACATGGGGAGTGAAGCTCTGCTGAGGGTTAGACTTCATGAGAGTACTACGGAAGTGATCAAGAAAATAAGAGATGAAAAGAGGAGGGCTTTTTTGTGGTAAGGAGGGGGTAGGAAAACCATAAAGAACATGAAGCAGAAAAGCAAGGAGAGAAAGACCTTGTACTTTTAGCTTGTTTTTTCTGGTGGCTATAAGTTATTATTTTGATTCTGTGCTGCTTTGTCCTTACATGCTAATAGATGCAAGAATGTACCCCAAAGGGAGAAAGACTTAAGTGTTTCATAGAGATTTTCACAGCAAAGAAGGTATTTCCTTTTACAGTACCACCTGCTTTCCTGGAAATCCCCAAAGTGTGGTAAGATGAGAATGAATGGTGAAGAAAAAAGAAAAAAAAAGTGTAAGATGTCTATCAGCCTTGCACTTCTCACCTCTCCTGTGGCTCTTGGCCCAGCCAGCTCTTAGAGACGTTAGAGGCTTTAGGGTGGCCCCATAGCCCCACCATGTTAAAGGGCTTCCTGCAAAGAATAATTCAAATGAGAAAACAGCCACRGGGTTCAAAGACTGGAGAGATGACACTTCGCTTCCCACACCTCTCGTAAGACACTTTCTTTCTACCTACTCTGATAACGAGGAAGGGCACCATGGCATCAGCTCTGGCCATGGCTCTCCCAGTGAACCCTGGGACCACAGTCTGTCCCCACATCACTGTGGGGGACGTCTGGCCGAGATAGACATCAGGAAAGCAGCAGGAAGGCTAAGGTGGCAGTTTGCCACAAAACAGACTTGGAACATAGAGAACAAGCCAAAGTAGCAACGTTGCTACTCAATATTTCTCTCTTAATCGAATATCCATCATTTTAAAGAAAAAAAAAAGCAGCAAATCTCTTAGGGCATATAACATATCCATATCCACTGTTCAGATAAATCTTGTTTTATTTCATCAGGCACAAATTTGTTTAGATCTCAGCAGTGACCATTCTTCCTGTTGCCAATATCTATTAATGATAATTACTTTGAATACTATACTCACTCAATGATAGCATCACATCACGGTGAGGAAGATTGTGATCGTATCTAAACCTATTCTGTTTAACTCTGACACTCCTTCTGTTATAGCAGGGCCCTGATAAGATCATGCCTGTTAGGATCAGACATTAGTTGGAATCAATATTTGAAAATGTGCCTGTTTTTGCTTAATAGCAAAGTTAGTGTGAGGGTCAGAGTGAGATCATTTGTTGGATGAGATTGTACAGCTTCATCTTGTAATGGAAATGTATTCTTTGCTTCAGCTGCTGTGAAAAGTAAAAACAAGGACTCTTTGAAAACTGTACTGCTTCGCTCACAATCACTGTATAAGGAAGATACAATCATTACTATGATACCGAACATCTGTACTGCTGCAGCATGTTGAGGTTCTCRTCAGGAACTGGTGCTCCTTTGTGCTAGACTCTGTCTGAACCTGATACTAAAAAGACAGCTGTTGGCCTCAGCTAGTTGGGGCTCTGGTTTTAGACCAGACGTGGATACAATGGTGACAAGCAAGTGTGGGAGGCAAAAGCTAAAACTGAGATAATTAAGATTAGTATAATAAACAACAGTTACATCACACTAAAGCAGGAGACGTGAGCTTTATAGAGATAGTGAATGAAAAATGCAGTGACTTTGCAGATGTTTTCGGGGAATTCTTCCTATGTGCATTAATCTAGTTGAAGAAAATACAAATAAACTGGAGGCATTTATTTAGACAGGAATTTTGAAGCTCGTCAGCTGATAAAGAAAAATATAATTTAGATCAGTGATGGTGAACCTTTTTAGTGACTAGTGCCAAATTTATTTTTAAAAGCTCAGAAGCTCATGTGCTGCCAACACAAATCTCTCAGTGCCAAACCTAGCACCAGTGCCAACAGTTTACCATTACTGGTGGAGATGAACAGTCAGAAAACACTAAGCAGCATAATGCTGTTTCGCTGAAAAATATGGTTACTGTTATTTGTAGAGCCTTTCAGTTTTCGGTCAAAGAGACCAAAACAGTGCCCTGGGGGTATTTCTGTAGGATGCAGCAGGGCTGCAGTGTCAGTTTCTCTTTCCTCACAAACATTAATTTTTACTGTCTTTCAAAAAATGCAGTCTAGCAAAATAAATTGAGAAATAAAAAGTACATAGAGGTAGAACCCATTGGTTCGATCATTTGACTACAGAATATGGATGACACTAGTTCTTCAACTCAAATTGGCCTTGAAGAGACTCA
This sequence comes from Rhea americana, assembly GCF_003343005.1. Classification (NCBI taxonomy): domain Eukaryota; kingdom Metazoa; phylum Chordata; class Aves; order Rheiformes; family Rheidae; genus Rhea; species Rhea americana. The sequence goes on along the minus strand of NW_028186601.1, from coordinate 3,756,642 downwards.
TACATAGCTTTTCCCATCCCGAGTACCTTGACCCCTAGACTGTTTTGGAAAGGATGATTCCGCAAGACATTTAAATAATCTGTTACTCATTTTAGTGTAGATTAAAAATTAATCTGGAAATTTACATTTTTTATGAAAGGATTCTTGTTTGCATGCACAGCTCTTCATTTAGATGATTGCTAATTGCACATTGAACGATGTGCTAAGACCTAGATTCTGTTTACTGATCATTTCAATTTCAGTAATACCACTCATCACCTCTTCTTTGTGGTCTGACTTGGATAACACAGTTCACAATTTGAGTCCAGCTCCTCACATTTCACACACCGGTCACTAAAATGATGGCACTGTTTTCTGAAAGAGATTAAAGATTAAAGTATGCATGAAACACAGTAGCAATAATTTTTAGACTGTAATTTCTAATTTGGAATGAAATAAATATGCTGGTGTGTTCCCTTATATATGTGTGTGTGTGTGTGTGTTTGTGTGTGTGTGTGTGTGTGTGTGTGTGTGTGTGTGTGTGTGTGTGTGTGTGTATATATATATATCAGTCACACAGACATATAAATATGCATATACAGGTATATGTGTGTATGTGTGTTCATACAATATATATATAATACATACATATATATATATATATATATGACATTACGAGTATCACATATGTGCCAACTGGTACTTATGAAGAGATTTAACTGTCACTTATGCTTCTTTAAATGCAAAAGTGAGTGAAATGACAAATAAATAAAAAGTGTGATCATTGCAACAGTTTTAACAGTAACATAATGACTTAATTCACTAGCACCATATTGCCTCTCAATGACATTGCTTACTTTTTAATATCATTGTATATGAAAAGAAAAACACTGTAAATTGAAACTAAAAGAAAAAACCCCAAATATATCTCATCAAAGCTGACTTATACAGATGAAATTCTTTCCTTTTAATATGTGGATAAGGATATTTGAACAGTATTTTGCCCATGAAAGTGAAGTTTACTTGAACAACACATATTTTTAGGTATAGTTTGAATAATGAAGTTGCAGATTTCATTTTGCTTTTTATTCCAGTTTTAACAAAGAGCAGGAGGAGTAGAGGCATTTCTAAATTATTCCTGAAAAATATGGGATAAAAATTATCTTTGAGTGAAATATGTCAAGGTTTTAGATGTCTGTGTCACTGCACAGGGTAGAATTTTTAAAAGACCCATTTATCTTAATTTAACATTTAACTGCTGTAAAAATATTTCAGTGATTTGGAGCATCCCAAAAACGTTCATTTATGATCCTGACAATAGATAGATCCGTAATTAAACCAATATTATTTACAACAAAAATAGGTAGTTTTCCTTATAAGCATTCCCACAATGTGCCCTTCATTAGATTAGTGATACAATTTGTCCATTTATATCACTGAAAAACAATATACTAGTAGAATTTTGAAGCTGTAATCTTTAAATGTTGATTTCTTAAGAATGTATACCTTTTGAATAACTCTCATACTCATTATTTCTTTCTTTGTTTTCTTATTTCTGAAGCATGGAATAGTTTCAAATTCATTATATTTCAACAATTTTCATGTGCCCTTTTTTATTTCAAAAATATTTGTCCTGTATTTTTGCCCAAAATACGTCATGTGTATGCCAGGCCAAAATATTCTAAGTACTCAAGTGGGACAAAACAGGAGGCTCTTGCTTTCCTGTTCTGAAATCACAAGGAGTCTAAATTTGGGCACATTGTAGAGTAGATCTAGTGCCTTAGCACTTTTTCTGCCTTACTGTCAGATATACATACAAGAATGTCATTCAGACAGTTGGACATAGCTGAAGAAATAAGGTGTTTTTGCCATGGCTATCCCTTTTTCCTCCATGAGTGAAGAATACTGAGCCATAATTTTACCTTTATGATAACAAACTATTCCACTTCCACTTCCTCTCCTCTTCATTGGCCAGCATTTTTGCATTATATTTAAGACCTGGTAAACTTGTGCCTCAGCAGTCAGAACTTCACTTTCAACCTGGATCTGAAACAGTTTGATAGAAAAACAATAAGGGAAGATTAAAGAAAAGTGTACCTGGATAAATGATGTAGAATAGTGTTTATGAATAGCTCTTGGAATTCCAGGAGTTTATTTGATTTGACTTTATTTATTTATTTATTTATTTGGTTTGTACTCTTTGCCCTATGGAGCTTTTGGTATCCAAGCTAGCTTATTAAATGTCATAAAACAGATGATCATGCTGTTGTTATTGTGACATCTGAATTAAGGTTGCAGAAGTACAATAATAATAAGTCTTTGCTTGAAAGAATTTACAGGCCAAAGAACAAACACAGGCAAAGAATGAGAGAAGGAGTATAATGTGATCATTTTTTTAAGTGGGAGATCACACACACAAAGATTAATGGAGTAGCTTGACAGCACTCTGGATGTCTCAGATTTCCTACAGGTTAGACCAGTGCCTGTGTTACAAGATTATCCCTCTGAGTGATTAGCAGACACTCAGAGTGTTGCACATTAGTGACCTGTGAGATAGACAACATTTTATGAACTCATGTAAAAATTGTGAATTAAAAGTAAGCTTGTAGGAATCAGTCTATTTGCAAACAATTAATGACAGAAAGAATGACTAAACTTCTAATGAATATTTTCTGCAGCTAGTAATTGTAAAGAAAATGTAAAAACAAAGCAATGCTCCTTTGAATGCAATGAAAAATGAAAATGGAAAAAAATATGGACAAAAATAAGTGAACTCTTGTAGAAGTTCAGTCAGCGGCTACTGTGCAACGCATTCCTATCATTTTGTAACTGATGGGTTAAAATTAAAACATAAAGATATTTTAAAAAATCCAGATTGGCAAATAGAGGGATCCTGTATCGTGCAAGGGCATGATGAAACCAACTGATAGCACGCTGGTGAACATAGTCTGGATTATGTCTTTGAAAAAGAGAAAAAGCTTGATGATGGTCTAGCCGCACTGTGCTTCCAATAGGCCAGTCAGTCAAATGCAAATACAGTCTATAATAAAAAGAGCTGGTTGACATAGTAATTGGGAAATGAATGTTATTTGTAGCTCCATATTTCTGTCTTTAGGAGTCTAAGAACTAGGAGGTTGGTATTGATAAGAGGGTTTGTGTATAAATCCTTTGTAATGAGGCTGTGCCTCTTCAGTCATTTGTATTAATTTTAACTTTAGATATGAACATCATTTTGTGAAAGGGATGACAACTAAAATAACTAATTTCACAAATGTCATACAAAAAATTCTCACGTTTTAGAAAAAAAATCCCTATTTTCTTTTTTTGTGGCAGGATGACGTAGGGGCTTTATATAGGAAGCAGCCTTCAGGTCATGACATGCACTGCAGATTATAGCTGTATTTGTGCGGATACTGGTAAGGATGAGTCCTAGTTTGGGTGAAGGAAACTATAACGTAGGAGAACTACTATCTGCAGTGCGCAAGGGGTACAAATATCCTTACTGTCCTTAATTCAGATGAAAAACATGCTTTCCAGATGCCTTAGGCTCTGTGTAAACTCAAATCAGTGATATTTTCCCCCAAAATTATATAATTTGTTCACTTTTTTAATTGACATATTTGGGTGATTAATAAACATTTGGCAGCTTCTGTTGGTCCGTATTGTCTTCGAGATTCTCATTTTTGACATCTTGTTCACATTGTTAACTTCTGAATATTTCTGTCAGAGAACCTGATAATGTAGAATAATATAGGAGATATTCCAGTACTAAACATTGTAGAAGAGGTAAAACGCTGCCAGTGGTTTTAATTGCCTCCCTTTTGCTACTTGGTRCACAACACAACTCCCCTTTTCCTGCAGCTTTATTTCCATTTACATGGATTTCCTTGACTCTCACCTTTCCCTTTCCCCATCTCGTGATACCTATTCTCTTCCTGTTGCTAAATTTGTTGCTTCTTCATTCTGCCCTCCCAATTTCTTTATTTTTTTCTTCCCATTATCTCAATGGACACACTTCCTTCTCCTTTCTCTAATTTCTCTTGTTCTTACTGGCCTTCAAGATTGTCTTCAGTGCTCAGGACCTTGCCCTTCCCTAATTTCAAGTCCTTCCCAATATACATTCTTTAGAATACATTAAATAGAAATAGCTTTTGGTGCAGATTTTAAGCAAAAAAGAATGAATGGTAATTTTGCAGGAAAGTCTCTGTTCACAGTAGTGCACTCCTTGTCATGGCTAGTTGTAGGGCTGGTTTTGAAAAGGTCTGTGTGCTTTTATCATTATTACCCTGCTAGTTATATAGATGTAATCAACTCTTGTCTTTGGGCACTAGGTGCCCTACGGAGAGCAAGAGGGAATCTCTTGACTCTGCCCCTGTCCAAGTTTAACATTTCACAATTAGTCAGATATGATATGGGATTACTCTGCCATCTTCTGCTTAAGCATCAGACGTGGGTACTACCAGAGGCAAGCTCGCAGGCTTGAGGGGCCAGTGGACTGGTCTTACACAGTAAATCCTATGCTTCCGTGGTATGTTGACAGACCCTTACTTTAAACTGTGCTAGCAGGTACTACTGCAAGAAAACCAAACTGGCTGATGCACTGCTTCTGAGATTTTCCATAAACCCAGCATAAATGATAATGAATAAATAATCTCCTCCTAAATTTCATACTATAACTGAGCTTACCCCAGGCAGGATGTGCCATTGTAGATCAGTATTTGAAATAAGCAAGAATTCCACATTCCTGCTTGTGCAATGTGAGGAAAAGTTTGTCACTCCCCGTGCCATTTATTTCTCTCTAAGGTGTTGAGGTCTTAGGTCTCGTCTTTACATATCTTTGCTCATGCTAAGTCTCTCACACTAGAAGCTAACAAAATTTTTTTGGAGAAAAAAGATAACAGGGAAGACATGCAAAATATTAGTTAAATTAATAAAATAATCCCACTTCCCTGATCTTCTGTGCAGAAAGAAAAGAAGAAATTGAATTGAAAATGCATTAGGTAGTGCCTGATCTAGGAATTAATCTGCTTACTTACACACAGCAGAGATACAAATTCTCTTGAGATAGCTAACTTAGTTTCTGATGTGGTATAATCCATGTTTACACAAGCATACTTAAATTGCACTGAATTGTAAAGAGAAAAGATTCCTATGTAAAATGTAGCAGAGATGGAAAGCAAAATGAGAATTCTTTTTTTTCTATCGTACAGCAGTCTTCTCTTTCTCTATTCAAAGAAGCTCGTTAAAAGAGCTACGTTACCTCTAGACTGAACTGGGAAAAAGGTTCTCATTTTAATTGAATCTCCTTATTAGAGGAGATTTTAGCATTTAGCTACATTTTGGGCTGAGTGAATGATGCTGGAGGAATTTGTAAAGTTATTCTTGTTTCAGTCTCCATGGAAGTAAAGATGCTGGAATCATACTTTCAATCTTTTCTGATTTTATTTTTTAGTAAAATTGATCTGAATAGAGCACTTCATTCCTTTGCAGTTGGATCATCCATTAGTCAGTTTTCTTACTGACAAATGAATGYCCCATTGTCACAGGCTGTCTTCTGTGTGCTAGGAAATTGTATGCTGTTTAAGTCCTCAAGACAAAGATGATCATCTCATCACTTGTGGTTATCTAGAAATTTGTAGGTAATGTTTACCTGAGACTGAATGTATCAGCCATCTTTCCTTCATTTTATAATTGCAAATGAATTTAAGGAGTATTTGAATTTTGAAAGGTTTTAGAAATAGAGACCCATAGTGAATCCCAAAAGAGTTTTGCAGGTTTCTAGATATAAGAAAATACCCCAGAGAAAAAGAATATAGATCATTAGAGAACAATTATTCAACAAACTTCTCAGAAGTATTAAGTTTGGTCATAACTACTGTGTCTGTGATCAATAGAGAGCTGAGCTAACAGTACCCTTAATAGCAAGTCTAAATGCGTGGAAACAGKACAGGCAGGCCTGAAAGGTGGAATTAAAAAGGACCAGATGTTTGTTAGGTCCTGGACACCCTCTTCCGTTGTGTGTTGTCATTAGTTCATAACAGAAGTAGAAGAGCTCCTTGAACACATTGGAGAACAAAASTATGATCTGAARATTCAATCAGGAAGCTTGGTATTGCTTTTCAAGCTGTGGTTAAGTAGCCTTGACCAAAGTATTTAAAAACCAGAATGCAGGAGAAAAATCTGATAATAGATGGGACTTTAGCTGACCCAGGCACAGGTTCGTTGCCCTCTACTGTCCAGGAGAAGAGGCTAGAAGATAATAAGGAATGCTTCTGGCTTTATGATATAGGAATCTAAATAATTTTCTTAAATTTTGCCATTAAATTTGCCATTTTCTTAAATTTCATTTCTATTTTAAATTTAAAGCAAAATATGTATCCAACAGCAGCCAAATTAATAAAAAAAAGAGCGAGGCAAAAGACTGTGGCTAGTGATATTTCTGATATTTATTTCCAAAGGTATGGAAGCTTCTAAGCCTTGCAACCTTTTTAAGCACATCAGTGAATGAATCAAGATTCATTCAATATTAATTGAGTATAATTACACATAAAAATGTTTAGGCTTTGTAAACGTTAAGACTTTTAATGCAGCAACAACTTAGTAAAACATGTCTCTTATTGTATCTAGGGGTTTTAAATAAATAATAAAATAAAAAGTAATAAATAGTGCTATAATAAAATAGTAAAATTAGTAAAATTATAGTAAATAGTGCTATAATAAAATACTTGCTCACAAGAATATAGTATAAAGTGAGACACTACCAAGATAACTTTCCTATGAAAGTTATATTATATAACATTATATGTTGTTATTACATAATAATATGTGTATAATATGTATATTATTACATTATATGGATCCAACGTTTAGTATTTTTGAATTTATTCTTTTTTTTAGTTCCTCATGTTTTTCATAGTTTCCTATATATTTATTTTTCATCTTAAAAATAAAGAAAAAGAAAAAAAAGTTTGGAATTTAGGGCTTTTATAACAATGACATTCTCCCTCTGGAGACTTCCTGTCTCCCCTCATAAAATGTAATGCCGGAGGTGGTACTTGGTTTTGTGCACTGAACACTATTTCCCTTGTCAGAAACAATTTTCAGTCCTTAGCCTCTTTATGTTTTCTTAATAACTTACTGTTATTTTAGAAAATGATCACATTCTTTCATAAGTTAATAAAAAATATTCTTGAGATATATTTATTTTACCAGCAATTTCACATTGTAGCAAGAAAAGACAAGTGGGAGCTGAAGCCCACAAAGAGATTTTCTGAGGAAGTTGCGAATGCTTTGAACACTGTGGAACCAGAATAGAAGAAGAGGTACCATCAACATAGTAGTGATAGATATTTGTTTTTCATTAAACCTTCCACATTGCATTAGACCAACTTCTTCATAAATACTTTTTTAGGTGTTTTAATATTAGTTATCCATTAAGATGCACTTCAGCAGTGGTAAGTGCTATAGCAGCTGTATTTATGGCTGGAGGGTTTCTTTTTCTTTCCTAAGGTGGAGAGGTGGAAGTTTAAGACAGAGGAATGAGGTCAAATCTCAATCTTCTGTCTTTCAGTGTAGCAATATCTCAGCATAGCAGTTTCTCAGGGAAAATAAATGTGGGGTTTTTCTCAGTTTGTAGGTGTTCCTTGTATTTCTGTGATCTTTTTCATTACTATGAATTCCCCACTTAGCAGGTGAAGTCAGGAAAGAGAAGAGAAAGGAGCTATAAAAAGCCTGAATTTCCCACCAAATTGGAACCCTTTTTCCTTCTCCCAAWCAACATTTCCTCAATGAAAATCTTTTCAAGTTGCCACACCATCTGGGCTCAGCAAGAGTTAGCAAAATCTGCATAGGCATCTCGTAACAGAGAACCCAAAAATTCTGCCCATCTGACTGAGGGTCCCAAGCATGAAAAAAAATCCCTTTCCTGTAAGTACGGAGGGGGATGTGTGTGAAGGTTGTTTCTGTGCCATAACATGCAGATCTGTTTTTTATTATTATGATATCAAATTGATAATTTTTAGGATTATGAAGCCTGAAATGCTTCATTATATTACAGATATTAGTATTTTGGTAACATCATATTGAATTCTAATAATTGAGAAGCTAGTGTGCACCCAGGCTCAAAAAAAGCTATTCAGCTTAGCTGTGCTGACAAGGAAAACAGAAGCAGCAAGGTAATCAGTAAGAAATATTACATATCTATATGAAGAGAAAAAAAAGTGGGACTTGGTGGCATATTGCAGCTCTATGCACCTGTAAACTTCTATCCTATGGCCAATAGTTCTGAGAAACATCTGTATTAAAATAGTGAAATGCTTGTTTATGCATTTTTTAGAAGAAATGTAATATTAATCATCAGGAATTTTTACACCAAGGCCAAGTTAGGGGAAGGTGTGATACCGTACATTAAAAGACTAATGATCACACAATCGAACTTTTGCTGTCACATACTTAATCACTTAAATCATGATGCATRTTGTACTTTGGATAGTAATTTCAGACTTGAAATGGGCCTGCTCTCTTATTAATGTGGGCTACTGTTTGAAGTGTGGGCCCTTTTCCAGCATAAAAATACAGGAGGGATTAATGGAATAATGGAAGGTTATTATAAGTATTTATATCAGTGGTGGTTTGATGAGTTAGAGAAGTGACACCAACCGTTCTATTCCTAAAATAGCTTCAGTTTGTGGCTTTAACTCCCCACTGAACCACGAGGATTTTAGATTGCACGCCCTGGGACACAGAGGAACCAGAGGTGAGCTCAGAATTGGTTTGACAATCCTTGTACACTTGTAAGCTGTTGAAGCAGGCCACTTGTTCCGACATGCACGGCAGAATGACCTCCGCTGAGAACAATGCGGATTCTGCATTCATGAGATTCAAATCCTCAAACTTAGCGGACAAGACCCCATGAGGCTTGGTGTATTAACGTTGGATGTATTGTTTGGAATAGAATAGTCAAAGTGTAGCGTCAGTCCGGTCGTTGGTGTTACTGGACTTCTTTTTCAGGTATGTTGCTGAACAACCTGATTTTGCAGGTCCTGAAGCGTGTGAGGAGCTGCTGAGCACTAGATAATGTAACTTGAATCACGTCCAGTTTTAACCTTCTTCCAAACGTTTTTCAGGCAATGGGTGAAAGTGTTAGGATATGTATTCAAATAAGCAAAATCTGTTAGCAAGAAAAGGATCCTAGGCTGAAGATGCTGTGGCATTGTTTGAACTCCCCAAAGGTACTGGCTCCAATTTTAGTAGTATGTGCCATGAGAGGCCAGAATACGCACGTTGGAGAAATGGCTTCCTCAGCATAACCTGTGGCAATCCTGACAGAAACCTTTGAGATTTCCTTTTCATGTATATAAGGGAAAAGAATATGAGAACATTGATGGTATGTCCCTTACAGCTGTCAAAGTGTCTGAAAAAAAGATATTTTTTTAATGTATGTATATATAGTRTGTATATTTTTGCACCTTGACAGAACCAAATGTGGGAAGCACTGCAGCATTTGGGGATGCTCTGACCTAGCAGTGTATTTGCCAAGTTCCAGGAGAAAATCAGAAACAGGATTACTTGCAGTTTATGACTGCAGCACTAATGTTGTATAGTGATACTAAAATCATTGGAAATCTGTATCAGTGTTGAATCAAACAGTGTACTAAGTTTTGTTGAAAGAAAGAAATGTAGAGGAAGGAAGTAGAAAATTTTGTATCCAAAGGGAAAAAATACTGCTCCCAGAAGGAAAATATAGTTTGAAGCATGAGAAGGTGAAAATAGGGAAAAAAATGATAAGGTGAATTTTTTTTTTTAACTGTCTAAAACAAAAATTTGATAAACATTTTAAATTAGTCCTCAAAATGCAGGCAGCTTAGCTGTAAAATTCCATCTGATCTCTATTAGGCTTACATGAGATTACAAAAGCCTGCTGATAATAGAGTTAAATTCAATTTCAAAGCACTGCGGTGAGGACACTGAAACTGCAACAAGCCTGTAGTATCATATGGGTGAAAGAAAGGGGATACTCCGAGCATAAAAATAGAGGGTCAAGAGGATGCTGTTTACACAGTAATTGACTTCAAGGCTAATTTTTTGTGATACATTGTTTCCAGAGTTTAGATAAGGTATGAAAATAGAAAATCAATGGTATAATAAAGAAGAATTTCAGGACTCGTTTTTGATGGGTAAGAAGCAGGCCGCAGGATGTCACATACAATTATTGAAGATCTTTGTTTGCCTTGGTTTTATTTGTTTGACTTTTTTGGAGCAAAACTCTGGGTATATGAGGGTTACTTCATTCCTAAAACTGATAAGCTTCCTGCTTTTTTTCCTGAATTTCCTGCTTTTTTTCTTTTCAATTTTGTTTTCATCTTTAAATAAATAAATTTCCGAAGGGTCTGTGTATATGTGTAAAAAGTTAACTATGCAGTAGTTGCAGCAATTGAAAGCCACACYGAGTCAAGTAAGAAGAAGAAATTCTGAAGGGAAATATACTGAGGCTACATGTCAGATGTTTCTCTCTTCTTTTCTCTCCTTCTCTTTTTATGCACACAAACACCATATGCACATGCACATATATTAATATATATAATATATGCAGATATTGATGGAATTCTATGAGTTGAAAGAGAAGGAAGATGTCTTTAAGGATCCATATCTCTCACAGCAGATATATGTTATTATCACTGAAATGTGGCCTTCAGTCTTGAAACAGTTAAAAGAGTTCTACGGCCACAAAAGAAGAGATTTCTTCAGAATTATCTCCCGCCTCACATTTGCTCTTAGGCAAGCAGTTTAAAAAAGCCCAGTGATTGAGCCAGTGATCCAATTTGAAATGCAGAAATGATTAGAGCTGCTTGCCTCATTTCATATCGAAATTCTCTGATTTATGACAGGGCTGCAGCCAAGATCTATCTCCAAAGGGAATTAGTGTGCAAGTTTGCATATTTTTGTTATTTAGGTTTCTGATAGCAGCTGCTAGCTAGAAATACTGAACTGGGAGGTGGTGGTGCRGGGTTTTTTCAGCCATTGGAGCAAAGAAAGATAAGAGCCTTATGCTTAGGACATTTAGACCCCTTGACCATCTCACCATACAGTAATTTTTAAACTTGGATTGCAGTAATACAAGAATCTAGTGGAATGGTTAATTGTAGTTGTGGAGAAAGGAATTACCAAAATTCTGTCTCCATGTTTTAACTAGAGGAATTTTAATGAGGCATAAAACTTCAATCATGCGACTGACCTGTGGGGCAGAGTATAGAACATATAATGAAACAGAAATAGAATTCTGAAAAAAAATTACTACCTTATCTGGAATTTACATGAAGTGTTAACAGGAAATTATGCAGCAGTTATAAATGAAAAATATGGGATTTAATGTACTTATTAATAAAGATTTGTTACATACATGATACCAGTGTCCCAAATCTGCTGTCCGCAGCTGTCCCCAATTTCTTATTTCTCTGTCCTCAAATGCATTTAGTGTCTTATTACTATGGAAGCTAAGGCCAATATCCATTTAACACTAGTTTCTAAGACAAATGGAAGCATCTTTGTGTAGGGGTCAAGGACTGAGGAATTTTCCTTTTCTACAGTATTCAGACACTCATAAAATTTAGAGTTTTTCATTTTGAATTCAGTTAATGTTTTCTTTGGAATTGTAAACCTTCTGTGATGATGAAGAAAGAATGAGCACATGGTAGCTCTTAAAAAAGGGCGAAAAAAATCCCTCTCCACTGAATGAAAGATGAGTAACTGCCGAATTATGCTAGTATTGCACTGAGCAAAGAAATCACACTGTGAAAGTTTATTACCTTAGCTACTATCCGGCTCCATATGGAGTCATTATGGCCTAGAGTCTCAATAGTGCTCCTAAATTGACCTTACCATAATGCAGCTGTGCTTCCAGGTATTAAAACCTCTCTCATATTTCATTGAATATTCCCTAGGGGATCCAAGGTTATTGTAGTAAAAACTTTAAAATTTGATTACTTTGTTCTTTGACAAAGAATTCAGTAAGAAGATCGTACACTCTGCAAAYGGAAACGTGTGAGTTATTTCTTTTAAATTAGTTCTTCTTGCATGCTGTATTTTTTCATTCCCATCCGTGTTATTTAACAGTAACTCTGTTGATGGAGCTTGTCATGTTGGTGTAAGTTACACAATTACCTAATTGACCCACTTTCTCGGTAAAGTCTGCACATATTGTTGACCTTAAAATAACACTGTGCTACGGCACCTCGAACAGCTCTGACGCTGTGCCTGAACTTGCCCTTCCCTCTTGGCATACATTCGGGGTGGAAGTTTGCTTAGCACGTTAGCACGTTTGAAACGACAGTTTAAGCGCTGTGCACCCAGAAGTGAAGAGTTATCAAAAGACGGACATAATATACATGGAGGAAATAAAAATGAAGACGGCTTGCCTTGCGACAAATTCATCCGCTTTCCTGGGATCATTATACAGACAAAGCAGGCAGTTCAGACAGTGAAATTGTTACCTGGAGAGAAGTATACAGTAAGGTCTATTTTTATAGAGACACGTATACATTAAGACAATCTATGCAGCTTTTAATTTTTCAGTTTCCATAATAATAGTGTGGGAAGGTGTATAATGGAGATGATTTGAAGCACAAAGCTTTTTTTTTTTAACAGTAGCAGAAAAATTCTAGCAGAAATATAAAAGAATCAATCTTTGGATGAAGTCCACTTTCTCTGTTCCCAGTAAAATTGAGCAAGCTCTCTTTCCTACTGCCTTCTTTAGTGATTTGATTGCAATGGATTCTGTGCCTGCTGTACTGTAAGTTTTATGATTCTGTGAGAAAAGATGAATGTAGCACTATAAATCTCTCTTCTGAATGCTATTTTAGCTTCTCTAAAGATATTATAATCTAGTCTATCCATGCTATTTGCAGAAGAGCAGGAGATAGAGTTTTTGTTAGCCATAGTGACTGGAGTTTTCAGAGCATGGACTCCATTTGTGGGCCTGAAGCTTCGTATGGGCAATCACTGATGTATGTGTATTTTTCCCATTTCTACTTGTGCATGCAGAAAAAGAGATCTTTATGTGAAAATGCGGTCCATCTTTGCTCAAATAAACGATTATGTTTAGGGTTGTATTAGGCAGCCTAGTGATACTGAGAAAGTGAGGACCAAATATGTCCTTGGCATTGTGTAGCTGGCAGGGGATGAATTTAGCCTTACAGAAGCCCCTAACTCCGCAGAGACAGAATGGATCTTTTTTGAGCATAATGCTRTTATATGAATATAAAACATTTACATGATGAAGCAAAGAAAATAAATTGAAGAATGTATGTCTTTTTCTCAAGAACGTGATGGCTTCTGTCCTCCCTTCCTCTTAGAGTATAAATATTGACATATATAAAAATAATCAGTCTTGCTTTTTTCTTCATTAGATTTTTAAACTATTGCTCATTTCAGTTTAAGCTGTACCATGGCCTATTAAGTCTGAGAATCTCTAGGTATGTAAAAAATACTTCACAAGGTATAATTTTTGAAGAGTATTATTCTAGTGATTTATCATAAAGAATGATCTTCTGAACTGCTCTGATAGCTAGGAAAAGTTAAAATATTAAGTATGCGGTATAGTTAACTTGGATAAGTGCAGCATTAGAGTGGATACACATTAGCAGATATGAGGCATCAGAGGTAAAATCAAAAAGGATTAAATTTGACAGAAGAGCCCCGTTTAATTTCTTCCAACCCCTGTGGTTCTATTGAATAAAATGTACTTTAAATACCTTTCTGGACTGCAGTAACATCTGCTGTTCTTGGAAAACAGTTTTTACCAGAGATAGCTATGTTACTGGGAAATGTTGGCCCATTACGCCTTGCAAGGAGTGAGCTCTGTTCTTGCAATAGTCTTGCTAATTAATTCCCACGAGMCTTGCTGCTGGACTAGCTGTTGTGAGCCCAGCAGTGTGAAGAGGTTGTTTGGGAAAGCCACACGGAGGGATGCAGCAGCAGCAGCAGAGCGCATGTGTGCATGCGCGTGTAATCCCCAACCCCCCTAGGAGAGGGGGAAGGAACTAAACGTTGTCCTAAACAGTCAAATAAAAGCAATATAAGGAAGTTACTTAGTTCTGCARAAACTATGGCTCTTCCAAATTACATACGAGATTCTGTAAATTACATCCAGTCTGGCCAACTGGACAACTTCCTAAAACCTATGGACTTTTCTTAGCAAGTCACTTGAATGTGTTTTATTTTGAGTGTAAGTTTGAAAAAAGAAATCGTTCCTGAATAAGCCGGGCAACTGACTTCTATATAGAGACCTATAGTCCCTGAAGAAAGTTAATTAATAGCAGTGCAATCCAGAGTGCTTCATTCCTGAATTGACTTCAGTGATGGCAGCATCTGAGACAAGCCAGACTTGTGCAAGTTTATATGTGTGTGTATTATATATGTGTATAAGCATGCAAACACACACATATACATACACACATATGCACACATTCATTTTCTAGCAACCCTACTTTCAAACCACTTCCTCAAATAAGAAGGGAAAAACAGTTTTAATTTCACAGAACTGACCAAGAGAGATAATGAAGTACTTTCAAAACTCTTTATGTATGGAAGCCCTAGAGGCAAACCCCAGAGCCTTCTTACTTTTAGCAACCAATTACTGAAAAAAAGAGAAAAAAAAGAAAGAAAAGAAAAAAAAAAGAAAGTTTCCCCAATTATGAAGTACACTAATGCAAACTGCACAGACTCAATTTCACAAAGTATATTGGAAAGGCAGCATTCACGTAATTAATGAGAAAATGCTGCATGTGTTCAGACCTTCTGTTAATTGATTAAATGAGTCTGTGTCTAAATCTGATTATAATCACACTACGGCAATACAATAGAGCGTGCGTGTAACAGGGAAAGCGACTCTCTCTTCCTCCCTCTCTGCCTTTCACTCTCAGACGTGTGTATGTGTCCTCCTCCTCCTCCTCTCCCTCCCCAAACTGTAAGAAAAGGATAAATAYTACTCTAATGGAAAAGGTAGCCAACTCCCCTAAAGGATGCTCTATAGTTCAATCACAATTGCTTGAAGAATTAGTCTTTGCTTAATGTCTCAGTTCCTGTTTAAACCATCACCTGGACATACAACACGTTTTCTGCCGTGCCTCAGTTTGATGCTTATTGTGGTTAACAAGTGCTGGTTAGTTTTCCTGCGGTGTCATAATAAAACACAAAACCTGCCATGTGCTTGTCATTTTTTTTAAGAAGGCCACAGTGTTCCCTAAGGGTTGTGAGAGAAGTTCATCCCATTGAACTGGTCAGCAAGATATCATTAGCTCGTTGTGTACATGAAATCCAGRGGTTAGAGCACCAAGCGTCACAAGCCAGTTTCTTTACCTCCTTGAGCTGATCAGAGGATCAGAGTATCAAGGAAGGATTAGCACTGACTTGGGATTTGTGTGATTGGTTAATTTATTGCGGCGATGGCAGGCCTTTCATCTATGGCAACATTTAATCAGCACGGCCATGGAGGCTATTACGGGTTAGCTCTTTTCTCAAGTCAGCCAGGGCTGCACCATCAGCCCTATCACAATTCCCCTGAAATTTCCAAATTATCTGGAACAGGCTTTAGCCTCACAGTAATAAAAATTAGAAGAGATTCCTGATAGCACTGGTGGAAAAGGCTTTCACTTGCACAGGGCAAATTATAAATAGTATGAACGTGCACTTTAAAAAAAAAAATTCTCCACCTCTTAAGAGATGTGCAGGACTTATCACCCCTGCTCTGATCCAAATCCTCGTGGTTGAAAATTTATATTAGATTTTATCAGTGAGGCCTAAGTCTAGAAAAATCAATGAAGGTTATCTTTTATGTTGCAGGAACTTGTGGAAATATTGATTTTCATTTTATAGTGAATTTGGAGCATGAGTTGGTAATCACTGCTGAGCTGACTACAATGTTTGCCTACTGTATCTTTTACTGAGTTTTGCTCAAGTATTTAAGATAGTATATTCCTGTTGATTTAGCATGTAGTTTGAAGTCACATGTTTCTTAATACAAATTTGTGCATCTGTTGCTATAAAATGTAATCCTTAGGTGCAATAGTGATTAGCTAGTGTCTRTTGAATGATTTTTGTATTTAATAGTGGTGTTCGGAATAGGAAAGAGGCAGATTTCAAGATCCTGCACAGGTATTTTGCCTCTCCTTTTTCCCCATTACTCACTAAAGCATACAAGGTAGAGTGAAAAATAAGGTGAAACATGCTAAAAGAGAAAATACCCATGTATAAAAGGAGTTAGGAATCTGAAAAACTGCTAATATAAATTACAGTTATTCAATCTATTAAGTATTAAATCCTTCATAACTAATGAAAGCTAGAAAAACTTATATTGCTAAAAGCATGACCACAGTTAAATGAGTCTAGATTCTTCATCTTAGCTCTTAGAAATGATTTAACTAAGTAAAGCAATGATTCAGAGTGTTTTAGAGCTTTTCTTACACTGTGACCTTATTCACTCTCTATGGTTTTTATTTATAAAGACTGTATCCACTTTCTGTGTCATTTCTGCTGATGGTGTCTGCATGACTGATTTTAAAATGGGTGAATTCTTCATAAAGGCATATGAAAATTCAAAGAAATCTGTTCTTGACAAATTTATATCCTTTTGTTTTGATTTTAGGTAGCATATATGTGATTGAATTCTTACAGAACAGATACTGGAAAATGATTTTTAGTATCATCTTCTTCACATAATCTAACTCTTTGGGAAGTAAAATGAAACTTTRTGACTTTAATGAGGTAAAACCTAACTGATTATGAGAGTTTAAAACAGGGATACCCTCAGATAACTTTTAGCAATTGAAGCACCTATCATTGAGAGTAACAGGAAAAACAGAATTATGGTTACTTTAAAACAGAATACATTTGGGGCTGTGGACTCTGCTGATTCCTTCCTTCCCGAGTCCTTGGTAAGGGCTTATTCCCCGAGTGCAGCAAACATGATGGCTGTGAGCACTGTGCCTAGGGGACTCATTTCTTCTTCCAGCTACTCAAATTAGGAATAAGGAATTAAAGGAATTAAATAAGGAATTAAACCTAGAACTCTATTGGGATGTTCAAATACATTTAGTGGAAACACTGGTGCAAGGAAATAATATTCCTCTGGGGGAAAAATAGTGAAGCTATTTGCAAAGCAYGTGTCCTCAAATACACTTGAAGAACATGTTGCTGCAGGTTTTCCTGAGCACAGTCTCTGGCTACATGATCCTTCATAACGGAGGCAGACTCRCACGAAATACCGTGTATGAACTTCACTGCTGCATCACCTCCAGGGCTGTCAGCCAGAGCACCTGCAGCTCGGTGCCCGGGAGCTTTCAAGGCTGCACAGATATAAAATAACTCTGAAGCTAGTTCCCAAAGTTAACTCTGTGGCACTGATTTTATTTACATTTTTTTGGCATCTGTCCTCGAGTTAATTATGCTTCTAAAGCTGCCATTATTTTAGTGTTACAACTTCTACTGTTCTTCATTATAGTTGATATGTCTTTTTCCTGTTTCCTTCCAATTTCCACCGATCACAATCCATTCATATGTTATTGGGGATTTATAGAAGGGAAAAATGGTAAATGGTTAATTGATTTAAGTGGGAGCAGGATTGTGTCCATGTAATGTTTTTCCATGAGATGATTAAGCAGATTGGTGTTTCACCTGAAAATCACTTTCAAGAAAGAAGAAATGTGAAAGATTGAATTCTTTACTGTTTGGGCACAGCATTTGCGTGAACTACAAATATTAATGTGTGTGTATATATACAGATAGATAGATATATATAGATATAGATAAAAGGAATTAAGAGAGGTTTTACCCTCTCTAATGTAACTTTTAAAAGATGCAGTGAAATACAATACGTGTTTGCAGTCCAAACCATGTAGTCCTTGAGCTTTGCTCCATAGAAACTCCTTCTGACTTCTCTGGTAATTTGAGCTGAAATAATGCTGGAATAAACACTTCAAGAGTCAGCTGTAAAGCGTGGGGGTGGGGAAAAGCATCATAAATTAACATACAAAATGAAATCAATAATATCATAAAATCTTTGACAATGTAGAAAGCACAGTGAAAAGATGACCTACAAAGATTGGGTTAAATTCTGCTATCTGAACCACAGGTGCAATTCCTTTTGACGTCAATGGGAATAGCGGCTGTGTTTCTAAGAGTAAAATATGACCCCTCGTCTATTTGCTTGTCTATTACAGAACTAAAGATGAGTGTGCATAACTGAACAGATAGGCCTGGACAGATTTGATTGCCTTTGTTAATTGTTAGTCTTGAACCTGGCATTTGCATGAAATTACACTGAATATTTTATGTTGCACATTTTAAGCCAGTGTTGAGTTTAAAGAAAACAATTAAAAGCTAGCAACACATTTAGCCAGAATTTGGAATATTTTACAGCATTCTCTATTTTATTATCATTATTGTCCTAAAGGTCAAGGAGTGTTTTGGGGGGGTCTTTTTCCCAACATCAAATCATACTTTGCAAAATCTTTTGTTCTTAATAGTTTACCAAAGTTGGAAAGACCAATTTTTTCATTACTGAATTCAGTATGTTTCTATAGAGTTTTCTTTGAGCTGCCTGTAGATTCCAGCAGTACACCTTTCATACGGTTGTTCTCTGCTGCCATTAGTTACACACCAGTGAGAGACCGCAAAGCGATTACATACAAAAATCCCAGCCTCTACTACTTTTAAACATGAATCTTGTTTAATTCATATTTCCAGCATTATAATTTCCAGTTTTAGGTCTGGCTCTTTGTTATAGCTTTGCCATAAGTTTTGATTGTTAGGATTTAGAAAACATTTTAGATTAAGGCTGAAGAAACGGAAAGATTTACAGTCAGATGATGATTTCTATGTGCCGGTTTCCTGAGGTTTTGTCAGCAATTTATAGTTACAGGACAGAATCTGTCCCCAAGGATGGTGTCACCATTATAAAYCCTGTGTGCAGATCTTGATGCCCTTTTCCCTCTGGATTTTTTGAGAAACCCAGTTACCTGCCAGGAGCCCCCTGGCTCTTGCTGTGCCTGCTCGAGGAGGTCAGATACCTACAGAAGGGCTGGGCATCTCTGGGCAGAGGTCCCCCACGTCTCTAAAGGTTCTTAGAAGAAGGTAGCATCTGACCCTCCCTGGTTTGCCCCCCAAAAGACAATTCCCTGTAATTGACCTGGACACATACACCACATCATAAGAAAAATCTTTTCCTTGCAAAATAATTGTATATAGCTATAACATAGCCAGAAGACTTAGAATCCATATCTACCTTGTAGGAGGTATAGAATCTTCAGGTGGATTAGTGAAAAATGCAAACAGGACATTTTAAGGTAAAATATGGGGGAGGGAGGGGCTAAAAGGTCAAGAAAAAAGACTAAAAAATCTGTCAGTGTGACAGCGTTATTTTTTACATCTATTATTTGGAATAAAACAGTGGAAAACTATGACTGCTGTACATTCCTAGAGATGGTGAAGAATTGCTTATACATGTAGTATGTTGACTAGCCAATATATTTCTAGATTATTTTGGACATATTCCTGGGAAATAAGCCAACACTGATAAATAGGCTTGATGTTTGGAAAGCCTCAAGGATGGATCTAATGATCATAGTACTATTAAATGTGAAATTTAACACTAGAAACTGTAGTGCATTTGATGATACAAAAAAGATTTTGAATTAAAATGTAGAAGATGAGAATTTTGCTTGGGAAAATATTTACAGAAAGAGGAGTATTTCAGAAGTTGGAAAAGTATAACTGGAAGGTATTCGGAGTCAGAGGAACCCATTCAAATCGTTCTCCTTGTGAATATTTTCTTACATATATGTATGCCAGAACCAGCCATATATGTGTTATGCACCTCACTGATCCTGTTCCAAAAAGCTCAAGCTAGTTGGAGTCATTATATCAACTTTTAAGAAATTTTGCGTCAGGCCAGACCTGTATTTTTTTGCCTGGTACCGGTAGTCAGTATATGTACTGCGCAGACAAAGTTTGTGAGCTTTTTTGAAACATAGGTGTTTATTAAGAATAAGAACAAAAAATCCCATAAAGTTATGTTGTTCACTTATGTTGTTCATTTTCTGTGAGTGAGAATAACTTCTAACACCAGGCACTGACATTCACATTTGTAACAAAGAATCCAATTTCTTTTTTACACCAAWTAATTTCACAAAGTTTTAAGTACATCTAGGCAAACTTTAAAAGCTCACTTTGAAAAAACAGTATTGTAATATTGATATTTCACTAATTTTTAAGATACTCAATAATTGAAAATAGCATCTTTAATCTGATATACTGGAAGTTTAATAAAGTTAATAGTCAAGTTAAGACTGCCATCTTTTCAAGATCTGGAGATAATTTACGCACTACTTATTCCCTTGAAGTTATAAGGGCTCAGTTACCTGTAAATTTTGCTTTTATAAAGAAAGCATATTATTTATTAACTTGATCATGTTACATATATGTATACGTATATGTTATACACAAAATGTCCAGATAATGGCCTTTTAATGCCTGTCTGTGATGATGAATTCACCAAAATGAATACCAAACTATTGGTTCAGTATTTCTCATTCAGTAAGAATCAATTGCTATCGTGCATATTTGTCTTAACTGACATGCTTAGGAATGCCCTAAAGAGTCTAATTCTGCTTAATACTGAAGAGTCTCTCATAATTACATGGTAGGCACGAAGTGAAGGAATCGATAGAATTGATGACCATAGCCAAGTCCTGCTTCCTTTCCTTTAAATACCGAAGAATTTCCATRGCTTCATTTTTTTCAGTCAAAAGATCTGTGGAAGGCTTGATGACTGCAGAGAAATCCTCTTAGTCGTGACACTGCCACGTAGATGTTACGATGAAAATGCCTGAAATATTTAGTTAGTCACAAGGATGAATTTGATTGTAAAATCATCTGCCAGTCTTTGGTGCCCTGCTTTAGAAAGTCTGTTTTCTCATTTGTCTGAATTTTCTTGCATTTAAGAGAGGTTTCAAGTCAAATATCTGTCCTTTAATTTTCAAAGCAGTGTGATTTTTATACAGTTTTGTTAAATTCTCAGGCAGGCTTCTGTACAGTACTTCTTAAGAAATGGAACTGTTAAAAAAGTGCTTTAAAAGAAGCCAGTTTATAATGTGCTGAAGAGAAAAAATTCCTCCGACAAATGCATGATATTTACAGTCAAATCGCTTTGCAGCTAGAAGGAAAAAGCCGTAGTGTTTGTTAGAAAGCATCCCATTCCTGTTGTCAAGGTTTTAATCAAAATCACAGGCCCTGTGAAGTGATTTTGTGGCATTTTGTGTCCTGTGTTTTATTAGTTGCTTTTTGAACCATCATCTCAGTAATGAGCTGGTGACAAAACTCGGCCGTACGTACGAAACCACCACCTCGCCCAGTCCTTTTGGTCTCAAATAGGATAACCGGAGCATAACTACTGCAGAGCCGTACAATTATGAATTTCTTGAGGGGGGGAAAAGGAAAGATAAGTGCACGGAAGTCAGCTACCACCGGCGCATGGGTGGTTGCAGCATGCGAAGGGTTAACAAGATTTTCATTTTAGATAGTTGCTGTAGTAACAATCAGGGAGCTCAGGCTGTATCTTTCCTATTTGTGGGGAATGTTTAGATTTACAGAGTAGCTCAGCTTATTATATATCTGCCTTGATTGCCGGATAAGGTTCGTTGATTAAAAACAGAATAAGATGCATTTTTATAATACTGTGGGAACTGCTGTCTCCCACCGCGGCCCCATCGTGTGTYGCTCTTTGTCCAGGATCCTCTGCGCCCTCCAAATGCGCTTTCTGCTTGTAAGGTGCAGCTGTAAATCAAGTTTCTCTTGAACTTTGCGTGTGAACAGGCTGGTCTCTCCTGCAGCTGGGGGCTGGATTTGTGAGGGCTGCAGGGATGCCCAAGGAATGATGAAGTTTTACTAACTTGTGCGCTCTGGTGGCCTGGACTTCTCTGGTTGGGCCAACATGACAAGCTTTTGCTAGGTCTGAGTCCTTGAGCCTTCATAGCTGTGACACAGTCTGCGGTGTTGGCCTGTTCTTGGCTGCACCCATGGCATGGGGCTTTCCTCTCCTGTTACTGACCCCACGGGGATATTTAAGTACTAAGGATATTGGGAAACTGAATCTTTCCTTTCCTTTCCTTTCCTTTCCTTTCCTTTCCTTTCCTTTCCTTTCCTTTCCTTTCCTTTCCTTTTCCTTTTCCTTTTCCTTTTCCTTTTCCTTTTCCTTTTCCTTTTCCTTTCCTTTTCCTTTTCCTTTTCCTTTTCCTTTTCCTTTTCCTTTTCCTTTTCCTTTTTGCTTAAGTGTCTGATAATTTGTCTGGAAATCTTGTTGGAAGCAAAAGCAATCTGCTTTGATTTTTTTTTTTTAAGTGATAAAGGCTATCCAGGAAAAATTACCTTTTAGAATTAAAAATCTTCATTTGTGACACTTGTCTGAGCCAGCAAAGGAATGGATTTAAGTTCAGACACAGGGTGGAGGTACCCAGCGGGACTCTTACCCACTTTGAGTTTTTCCTTCGCAAGAGAAAATTAGCCTGATTTCTGTGAACGAGATGCAAATTCRTTGCTTTTTGTTGATGCTCCCTACTTCAGAAAGTGCGCGTCTCAAATGCGGACTTGCGTGCAAGCACCTTTACTTCGGTGCGGAGCAGAGGCTCGATAGCTCCTGAGGGGACCCAGGAGCGAGCACGGCGCGGGGCTGCGGCTGTCGGCCGGTGCCTGCCTGGAGCGTGCGTGCCGGGCAGCCGTGGACTGCAGGAACGGATGCATCGGCTCACCGGCAAGCAAAGTCGGGCTTTGTCGGTACCCTCCTTTCAGCCTCGTGTCAGGCTGTGGACGGCCAGCGTTCCTGGAGCTGGACGTTGCTTCGTAGTGAACGTCGCGGGGCAAAAGATTTCAGAAATCAACTTCTTTCTGAGAGAAAGATCCTTTAAATAATCTTGAYGAGCTGTCAGCTTCTTTGTCTGTTTTTACTTATTCCAAATGATAATGTTTTGAGTATCCTAAAATACGTTAAAATGGGAGAGGGATTATTTTTTATTCCCTGTTACTTTCAAGCYGTAATCATATGCCAGGTCCCCGTCACCCCTTTAGSCCCTGTTTTCTGTGTAAATGTTTCRAAAGTATCTGAATGAATTTCCCAAATAAAATGCRTTTTCTTGGAACTGTATTTACTTATATAAAAGTCTTTTTTACCCTTACGCCTGGCTTCATTGTGTTCACAACCAAAAGCCTGAAAACAGCGTTCCTGCACTACTTCTTTGTTTCCAGATTTTAAGATCTATTATGCATAGCGTAGAGCGTAATCATAATTATGCATTCATGATGATGTTTGTACTGGCTTAACTCAGGAATAGTGCGAGAAAGCTAATCTCGAAGCTACAGGCTGTTTTCCCGCACTTTAGATTCTGATCTGAGCTGTTTGTTGAGTCTTACTGGAACCAGCACCCCACGTTTGCCGGTCCTGCTGCTGCTGGACTCCTCACGGTTATCTCCGGGCCCAGTGAAGGACCTTCACCCATTCCTTTCAAACTTTTTTTCTTTTCTTAGTGTAAACTTGCATAGTTGTAGTTCCCTGTTATGCTGCATATAATCAGTACATTGAAGTGATTTAAATGAGAGCTGTGTTACACAACTGTGTCACACAAGCTTCAGAAAAATCAGGATCCCTTTCATCTGCCACTGGGCATTTTAGGGAACTTCATTTTTATGCGAGCATAGGGGGAAAAAAAATCCTCATGCTTTTAAGGGGAGGGGGAGGAATGACCTAGTTATATTCTTCGACTGGAAGAAAGTAACTCTGCCTGCAAAGAATAGGCACCAGTCTGCTCAGTTCATATTCTTGGCCCAAACCTCCTGAAATCATAATCAAAATATGTAATCATCATAAATCCATAATTCAGATATGATAAAGATAATATTTACCAAAAAAGAGCCCAGAAAAATATTTTGCCTATAATAATGCCCCTGTTAATCTGTTATCCTGTAAAATCATTACTTATTTAAAAATTTTTACAATTTGTGATGGAATGGAAAGAAGATTAAAAAAACTCTAGGATACTGCATAGTGATATGATAATTTTAGCCAAGCTCATTTTCATGTGATGCCAGTAGTATTATTTCATGGTTTTCTCAGTAGTACTATTTCATGTTTTTTTCAGAATAAAAAATTTAAAATGAAGACATTATGTGTATATTATGGAAGTTTCCCCAGGTAAAGGAAATTTGATAAAATTCTGTCTTTTTTAAACAAGAAAGTAAAAGTTATAAAAGAATAGAGAGTAATCCAAAATTCTAGTTATCTACAGATTTTTCCATTAATATTTTTGTGTTTGTGTAAGTTAATTTCTTTCCTTATTACCGATAAAAAAAATCTTARAATAATGTTGAAAATTGCTAATGAAATCTTGTTACATTTTATTTTTACCAAAAGCAATCAAGAATCATGCATAACGCAACAGTGCACAACCAACAGCATACTCACAAAAGATCATTTAAAAATATTTTTTGTGGGCACAAGAAGCTGATTTTAAAGCCATTCCTAAGGAGATTGTCCTTGATTTTACATTATCCTGGGTGGGTATTTCAGTTTCTTCCATTTACTCTCTGGGTAAAAATACCCTAGCTTCTGCTTAATAGTGGTGGAATTTTCTACATAAAGATGTAAGGAGGAATTAGGTTTTAGCCCATAATTATATATTAAATCAGTGTTAAAATACAGTTGTAATCAAATCCTTCCATATCCCTAGGCCACACATTTGATACAGTACATTGGAAGGTCAGAATACTTAGCTGAGTATACACCCCTTGAGACTCAACAGATGCACAGATACGCGGCCTAATCCAAAAAATGCATTCATAAGTCTGGAAGATCAGAATTGAGCCTTAATTCTCTAAAGAACTGCCGCGATGTTGTGTGGTCCTTTCATCCAAATTAGAATGATTCATTATGTCTGGTCCATTAGCACCATCAGGGATAGGTGTGGGCCATAAAATCTGCATTAGGATTTCTAAATATGTCAAGRATAATCTTAAAATGAGATAAACTGTGATGTTTTAACTGAACTAAATAATTAATCAAAGTCATACAAGACTTCTGCTTGTTATGCGTTAAACTTGTACTTCTGCCTTAAATGACTGCCCTGTCTTTTAACGAATAAAAAACGTGGATTTGAAACTTGAGCAGAGGATCACACATTGGATTTATACTCTTACTTTAAACTACTCTATTTTCTATTGGTAAACATAGATATGAAAAATATCTAAGATAAATATGCTTAAAATTCTTCAAAAATTAGCAAGAAAAGCACAGATTGTATATATTCCCTAAATCTAGTTGGGAGTTTTTATATAATATTTTGTGTTCCTTCAGTGTGAGTACCACTGAAGTTCAAGTATTATATCACGTATCATCAAGACAGTAACATTATAATACTTATACCATGGTCTAAAGTACCTTTGTATTAAATATTTATTTCATAAAGGCCTCAATATGTATTGGAAATATAATCCTAATAGTGCTGCAGTAGATGATAGTATATTTAAAATATTGTAATAGTATATACAGAAAACTTCTCATCTTTCTCCTTTTTGATTTTAGAAAAAAATGTGAAATTAGATAACATTATCTCTCATTGTTGCTAAAGCATGACCTTCACTTAYTCACCTTTCATGACAAAAATGTTCACTGTCTAAAGCAACACATCCAAGCTCCTGTGTTTGTAGCTCTGGGCAAAGTAATAGTAGTATATAATAACTAGAATCTATAATCAGTAATTAACTACTAGCTAATCTGTTATTCTGTGTAATGGATTGTTTATAACACTCTTTCTGCATGGCCTTTTTTTTTGCATTTTTAATGGATTATTCRGTTAATAAGTATATACAATCTATGGAATGTAAACTTCTGAAAATGAGGATTAAGTCATACATTTTGAGGTTAAAACATGTACAAAAGAGAAAAAAATCCAAAATTACAGAATAGAAATTCAGCAGAATCACACTGTACTACTGCTGTGCCRATTTATAATAGGCATAACAGTTATAGTAGGTGCTTTAAGTATATATCGTTGGACAGTGTGAACAGGCAGAATTTACCTATATGCAGTATAAATACTTTCTTGTCTTCTGAAAACATCCTCTGTAATGGTCCTCTTCATTATCTAGAATATCTGTTGTCACATTTACCACCTCARTCCCAAAAGATCTTTGTGCGAAGTCAGAGAGCAAGTGTCAAATGATTAACGGGGATTGACTGCTGTTCCCCAAGTTTAGTCTCCCAACATAGCCAGTGCAAACTAGATGTTTGCAGAAATGCAGCTAAGTCGTATTTGGTGGAATACTCATTTACTTAACACTAAAAATGACTAGCAAAAGTGAAGGGCATTATACTGAAGCAAGTTTGTTTGGAAAGTATTTACTGAGAAATACCAAAATAGTCCCAGTAGTAGTAGTAACGAAAACCTAATTCTCAATGTAGACAATAATTTACAGCATGGAGCATAACCCAGTAGGAAAAATGCACTGATAAATCAGTGTTAAAATGTGCAAGAAGCACTGCAACATATCTTTTCTAAAGATAAGTTATATATAGTCTGATTTCATCTGTACAGGTGCATGTCATCTCTGAAATAGTATTATCCAAAGTATTCAACTTTACAGTAAAATTGAAAGGTTTAGGACCCATGACAGATACCTGAACACTAAGACTCAATTATGGTGGGCATATTACCCACAGACATCAACTGATCAGAGCAAAGATAATTCGCTTTGCATTGCAAAGTTTCAGAATATCCTTGTTAATCATATTTTGAACAATCTCAGCACCAACTAAGTGTGATTTCCTGGTATTAGTTCATTGTGTAAATGCACAATGTMTTTTGTGCTTTTCCGAAGAATCTGAAGAACAAGACAGAGAATAATAGGAGATGTATAACAAAAGCCAGGCTGAGAGTGATGGCAGGACATACTGCTGCCAGTTCCATGGTATTTGGAAAGGGAGGAGTTAACTAGGCTCCAGTAGACCAGTAAACCCCAAATCAAGGAAAGGGAAGGTAGGRTGACAGGGCAGGGGTGGGGCAGCTGTGCATTGAAGCCAAGGGGAAAAGACTTTATAGAGTGGAAAGGATTGGAAAAGAAAGGCCAGCAATAGAGGCAGTGGCGGCAGAGGAAAGGCAGAGGAGAGTTCATAGACGCAGATTTTGCAGCTTTTCCATCTCTGTTACTATCAGCTGGGTGTCACATCCTCCAAGAGACTGTGCGAGGCAGCTCTCAAGACTYGCTGGGCCTCTGAGCTAGGAATAGGAGTCCAAGTGCCATAAACCAGAATCTGTTTTAACTACTTTAAACATAAATTTATAGCATCAACAGTTCTGAGGGGAAATTTGAAAATAGGTTCCAAAGGTATTCCAGACAAAAAGAAGATAAAAATATATAAATAAGTCTATAGCTCCTGTTTTCTATACATTTGGAGGATTTTAAGATAATTTTATAATTTTGTAACTTATGATTTTGGATAACTGAGCCTAACAGTACTTTGTGCTGTACATATTTTATGTGAATACCTATTATCTTTCCATTAATACAACCTTTCCTAAGTTGTGAGGGTATGAGTTTCACTCTGCTTTTGCCTATATATTCCAAATGAAAGGGCARTTTTTTTGCAAATAGACCTTGAATGTCCTGATCCTGGCTGAGTTAGGCTTCTCTAAATGCAGGAACTGGGAACCACAAAAGTGCTCTCAGAGGGATCCATTGAGGTCCTTGGCACACAGAGTGGGCAAGAAGGACCACTGCCAAGACAAGGAATGGCAGGCCCATGGACTGCACAGGGAGGCTGAACTTCAGCAGTCCTAGATGTGCCGAATGCAGATGTGGCTTCTAAATATATCACATTTCCAGCTCTCCTAGGATTTGTAACTCAGTGCTGAGTTTTGCGCTTAGAATTTTTTAAAGATCTCAAAGTGGCACCAGTATTTATTGTGTCCTCATCTTCAGATTAAAGAGAACAAGCTAAAGCTGCTTTCTATGACAACCATTACTTCGTGTCTAAGTTACAGTGAGATTAGATTGATGCTTATTTTATTGATTGAAAAGAATGTATTCTGGCTAGGTAACATGAACAGATTTCAAAATCTGTCTTGCATTTAGGATGCATTAGGGACATTCGTTGGCAGGCATGTTTGATATTAATAAAGAATTTGAAATCATATTGAAGTCATGACAGTGTTGGAAAGTAGTAATAGACTTAGAGTGTATTTTTTGATTTAATATTTTCTTTGGTCTACTTTAGGTCTGTGAATGTATGGCGAAATGTATGTTCAGCTTTGTCACTTGACAAGTGATGATCTCCTGGGGTAAACAGCAGGGTTTCTCAGTTGAAGGGAATCCCAGCTGTCTTTTGGGATTCCATCTGTGTGTACATTTCTTTTTCTTTCTCCTCCACTTTTTTTTTCTTCTCGTGTTTGAAGCATTTAAAAGCTTTGGTTTGGCCACAGCCTCCTCAAATATTACCAGTTCTTTCCTTTTACTATCAATACAAAAAGCTAAAGAGACTTGATTCCCTTTTCAGAAAAGTGGAATCTCAGAAGAAATAGCAGTGAAATATAATATCTTGTAGACCCAGAATGATGCAGTCTTTTCTGGAACCAGCTTGTCTGCAGGTGCATTGTGTTAACCAGCAGTGCTGAATAAATAGAATTGAGAGCCCTGAGTGTAAGGTGACATAAGGACTTCCTCCTACCTTTGCCAAGATCCWGGGAAGTAATACTGAATCCTCTTTCTTTTCTCCATCATCAGTTTCACGGCCCATCACAAGCAATGATTTGTCTCTTTCTTTTGCCAGTTAYCAGGGAAGCTGCAGAATCTGAAACTGAAGGACAGTCCAGCAGATTGCGCACAAATAAACGGCAGAATGGGGGCCCGTGTCTGTTCACACACTGGGTTCGTTGGATTTGCGTGTCTTAGGGTTCAATGAATTTGTAATCAATTATATGATGAAGAAATATATCGAGACATCAATGTTAATGTAAACTTCTGGTGTTGCTCACTGTAGAGTGAGCAAGCCCTCGGGAGCCCTTCCCAGCTGGGCTTTGAGGAGCTCTTACTGTATTGAGGGTGGTGACTGTTGTGCTGAGAGGTGACCTTCCCCTCTCCGGGGAGGAGGTTCTGGCGCTTCAGCCTGTCAGCAGCTACGTCAGCCCTCTGATGGTCAATTTGAATTTAAATTGAATTTTGAAGTCGCAACCTCCCTGGGTTGCTACTAACCAATATTAACTGATATTTTACTATCCCAGACTCATATCTGACGGCACTCGAGGTATATTTACAGCTCTCCTCGCAGTACAGTGTTGTCCTTAATTGACTGTAGAAAGTAAGACTGTACCGAGGGGCACAGGAACATTCTCTAAGGGCATGAAGACCTTTTAGTAATCTTCTGTATCACTTACGAGAACTCAAATTCTTTAGAAGATTTACAGTGAAAATCTATCTGGAGGCCCAGAAGAGAATGGAAACAAGGCCCTTGAGTATCTTCAGTCACCAGCAACTTTCCTCTTTTTCGGTGAGGGTAATTTAAAAAGGTAGCTCTGACATTAGGGAGGCCTGTACTGATTGAAGGAAAAAAAAATAAAGATTTGAAGAGTAGTGATTTTTCAGTGAATAGTGTATCCCTTTAGATAATGCTGTCCACTTTTTGGATGTGTACTGTCCCCTGTGCCTGGGACAGTACAGTCACATCACAGTGACTTACTGAACATTAGCTTAGTACCTATTACTTGCTCTGACACAGCTTCTTAGAAGCCAGCTAGCAGTGATGAGCATCCCTTTCCTGACATAATTTCACGGATTTCAAACAACTTATTCCTGCCATATTTCCTTTCAGTGTGCGGGTTTCCTCAAAATTTTTGCTGGGCCACACACATCATATTTTAGAAATCTTTGCAGGGAAGAGCAAATCTAACATTACCTTGTCAGCATTGATTCCTTTTAGCTAGAGTGCAAAACTATTTTCAGCCCACTGTGCTGGTTATTTTTAGCTCCATTAACCTCTTGACTGAATGTAAACATTTATTGAGGGTTACCTCCCTTGTTTGTCCAGTTGCTTCAAAGGTTAGTGAAAAGTGGATGCCTSTTTGGCCTCTTTTATCCTCATTAGCTGATTCTAATTGTTCCCTGAGAGATCGTGATTTTGACCCTGTTTGTCCTTGTCAAATTTGTCTGGTTATGGCATGTAGGAATATGAAGACTTTAGCAGAAACAACATTTTCAGGTAAAACTCATCTACCTGGTGTGAAGACGTTAACAATATTGCAGTCTTGTTATATACCATCATTTCCAAAATTTGAGGTTCTTGTTGTATGGTCCTGTGTTATGGACACCCAGTTAACCAATCCTTTTGATATTACTTGGGTTGTAGGTGGAATGCCCTGGTAGGCATCAGAGTAATTTGTAACAGTTCGTTTGGAGGGAGAAATAGAGTTTAATTTGATTTTTGAAGTCTTATTTTTAAGCACCTATAATATTGTTGCTACTGTTTCATGAAAAATTTTGGAACAGACTGTATTTGAAGTTATTCAAAAATGTCAGGTTGATGAAATCAGTTGCCACTTTATTAGTTTTTAAGAGTTAAAAGAACATAAGAAGGCACCTTTCTTAGGCTGGAAATACTCCTAATACACTGTAAAAAGCCATAATATAAAGCAATTAAAGTCTCCCACATTTTATGAATGACCAACTAAATGTTACATTTAAATAAATATTTTTATCTTCTGAATTACAGAGTAATTTTCCTAGTACACTCTGAGAGTCAGAGCATTACCATACTTTACTTCAAGAAGGGTGGTGTCCCAAAGGTAAAGAACTATTGTGAAGACCATTTTGCAGTGCCAGCAGTTTATTCTGTGTTAAGCCAAGAAAGCCCTTTTTCATGTGCCTTGGTGGATCTCAGCTGTGGTTGTATGATCAGGACAAAGGACTAGGCAGGTCTCAAATAGGTATCAGGTAGACAGGTCCCAGACTTCTCAGGTTATATCAGCACCTTAAATCCCACAGACACTTAGTGCGGATTCGAAAGCACTGATGTAATGTGCTCAAAGCATGATATCCTGCTTTACAAGCGAGTTGCCGCATTCTGCACCAGCTTCAGCTTTCAAATGGATTTAAAATGTAGCCTCAGGTATAGCGCATTGCGGTAGTCTAATCTTGAGGTGATAAAGGCATGACTGATTTAACCATAGCTTCTTGTTATCTTGGACCAGGGTCTTTTCATTTTAACCATTTTAGGGAATTGGCCTTTCTGGAATCAGCAAGCTTGCTTCAATTCTTACTATGTAATAAGCCACAACAAGAACAAGCCTTTGCCACTGGTGAACATCTCCTCTAAMCATGTGAACCTTACAAAACTCTAGAGCCCCAAGAAATGTTACCGTGGTCCATAAGAGGCGTGCTGACTCATCTCACAGCTCATGTAATATGCCTCTGAGGTACTTCAAAGAGAAGTCCTTGCCCATCTCCCTTAGTTGAGCTGCCAAACTTTACAAGCAGCCAGGGCCTTGTGAAGTTTTGCTTTCATATTAAAAGAAGTTTATTTACATATCTGTACAGCTTGGGAGCACAGCTATGGGAGAGTGGGAGTTTCTTTTGAGATGTCCACCAGTTCTTCTCAAATAGCAGAGCTGTGAAAAGAAACACCCTGTTTGTCCTCCYGCCTATCTCTAGCAAGTAGTAACCACTCACAGCTGCTGAACAGATTACAAGTTTTAGTGCAAAGCTGATCTGGAAGGTAATTTAGTGATGTCCATTTAGTTTTTTTACATTTCACGCAAAACTGCAAACAGGAGACTGCAATGTGGACTCACATCATGGCTGCTGGTGCTCAGTCTACCTGGTTTTGCAGAGACTCCACAGCAAAACGGATGAGGCACCAGCTCTGTCTCCTGTTTTTGTCTAAAAACAGGAGCAGTGACGTGGGACTAAGCCTTCAATTTACTGAAGGAGAGATTAATCTCCAAGAGAAAATCATACAATATCTCTGCATCTCGTTTCTTGCTCAGTAGTATGTGGTTAAGTGTAATCCTTTCCCTCACATTTTGTTTGTCCTGTCTATGTAGATCRTGTACTATAGCCGCCTTAATGCAAATATTAATACCATACAGAGGGGAGGAAAACAAAGAAATGTCAGATATCTGAGAAGAAGAAAACCAGAAATAAGAATTGGATCTTGTAGAAAATCAGATGTCCCTTTCTACACATAGTAGAAGCTTTTTGGTTGGTTGGTTGGTTTTTTTAGCTTGGTATCTTGCTTAAAAAAAACATGTGTTTTAATGTTTGACTCATGTATAGCATACTTGGAAAAGTCCACTGCTTGAGTAGYATTCCACTATCAGTTGATTGCACTTGGGATTACCAGAGACTAAGAGCAAATTTTTATCTGACTATAAAAAGCACATTAATGCCTTGACTGAAATGGCAGTTGGAGAAATTCAGCACATGGTAGGAACATGCCTTGGTCTTCCTCCTAGTTATTTCTTTGCAGTTATAGTTGACATGTAATATGTACTGATTTGATAATTGAAGCTATTGGGCTTCTTGATGATTTATATATGAAAATAAATTAAAAAAAAAAGGTTTTGTTAACTGACCGATAAGAACATGGCTTTAAATTCAGATTTTAAACCCATGCAGTAGAGATGACTTCGGCATTGTAAAATTTCACATAATCACACACTGTTATTTCTGCATTTACTGTACAAAAAGCAATATTAGAAAGTGAGATGTGTCATTTCTCTGTTTTCAATATCTATGTATTAAGTAGGTGTATTGTTACTAGTTTTCATATTCCTTTTTACTAATTTCATTCTTCATTTCAATCTACTTTTTTCCGACACTTCTGAAAAATGAATAATATAGTATAGTAGAGTGCATATAGAAAAACTTAATCATTTATACAAAAATGCAAAATATAAAATAAAAATTAAGCAAGAAATACTATGTTTGGTAAAACAGTATTAGAGAATAAAAGGATCAAAAACAAATGCAAAAATATGAAGAACTGTGAGGTTTACTACACACATCTTATTCCAACATCTCTATCAAAATACTGATGTGTAATAGTATGTTCTTATATGAATAAAATATTTTATATATCTTAATTTCAATAAATCTTTTCCTGTATATTCAGGGAATGTAATATGTACTATGATAACTTCATCCGTAGAACAGTTTTAGGTATTAAATAAGATCAGAGCATCTGAAATATCCATGTGAATATATGATTTTCTATGTCTTGRTATTTTGGAACTCATTTAATCATGTGGAATATCACAGGTGTTGCAGGAACCAGTTGTAGAATTAGTGATGGAATTAGTGATGGAATAGAAAATAATAGAACAAGCTGTCTTATAAAAGGTTGGAATGTCTTGGACAGGATTATATCTCAGATAAGGAAAAGGGTTACTCCGGACTTTTCTATTGTACTTTGTACTCTGTGTTGTTGTTTTGTGTTTGGTCTAGAGAGCAAGAGTGGTGAAAGACAGAAAATTAAGTGGCATTTCAGTACCACTTACAAAGTCAGGATTATACACAGGTTTTTTTGCTATTTGATTAGTGAAGGGAGTTAAGTGTAAGTAAGTTTGAAGCCTCTACCTTATCTCCTCAAATTCCAAATTCTCTAAATATATCATCCAAAATATACACAAGAGATGGTTTGGTTAAGTGTACAACTCCTTGCTTGTATGCTTTGCAGAGCAATGCATGTCATGCTTTACTTCTCTGCATTTGAATTTATTCATACAACTTCTTTTACAGTCTTTCTAGAGACAAAGAGTAGTGCATCATTAGCATTATTATTATTATTTCAACCATAGTAAAATCGCACATCAACACTTAGCAAAAGGGGGAAAATTACATTWTCCATTCAGAACAATTTCCTATGATAATACAAATGTTACCCAGGACAGATCTTTGAAATGGATACTGATTCTTTAAATTCTTTCYTGCCTGTTTCAGGAAATAGTGAGATCCTGTTGATAATGAAGTACAATGTGTCTAAAGTTCACTTCTAAACACTTGGCTCTTTGCTGTGAAAGTCATCTGCATTCCCTTTATAATTCAGAGCCACCAGAGATCTGCTTAATCTTGGAGATCTGATCCAATATCATTCAGAAAAATCCTTGATAATAGTTCTACCATTCAAATCAATGAAAGAACTAAAGCTTACTGCTTGTGTCTTCTTAAAAAAAATCTCGAGGCTGGGGAATAAGACCTTGGCTTATGGGTTTGGAGATTTTGTTGTTTGCAAATAAAATTATTATTACTATTATTATTCAAGTTCTTAATCAAGGCAAGCAAATGGCATCTGTTTGTTATCATCCTTCCTGCAGAAGACAAAGGCTTCAGTCCCTATGGTACTGACGGCTGGCCCCAAGTGGTTGCTGGATGTGACTTGGCAAGGAGTAGAAGACAACAAAAACAACTGCATTGTGTACAGCAAAGGTAAACACAAGCCAATTTTTCTCTTACTTTCTTTTGCAAAGTATTAGCATCAAAATATACCTGTTACATAATAGTTAGAGAAATAGACTAGTTTGTTTTCGCTTGTTTTAAATTATATTAGTTTGCATTCCTACTTTACCAGCACATTGCCTTTCCCTTCCTCTTTTCCTTCCCCTTTCCTTTCCATTTTCTCTTTCCCTTCCCCTTTCCATTTTCCCTTCCCCTTTCCCTTCTCCTTCTCCTTTCCCTTTCCATTTTCYTTTCCCTTCCCCTTCCCCTTCCTCATTCCCTTCCCCTTCCCTTTCTCCTTCCCCTTTCCCTTTCCCTTCCCTTCTCTTCACTCTCCCTCTCCCTCCTCTTCTCCCTCTCCTTTTCATTATAGAAAAGCCCACATTGTGTGTGTAATGTACTCAATGTTTTACAAACACAGAGGGGCATAAGCTGACATAAGACATACCATCCACTTCTCTCTGAGACTTAGTGCCTCTTGGGAGACCTCAGATCTGTAATTATACACTTCAAATAAGTGAATTCTTTCTGACATTTTATATGACATACCAGATTGCATTTTTATATGTTACATTGCATTGCAGATTACTAATTGAAATCTTAGTTTGTAAGAAGGATTCAAACTTGATTGCACTATGATAAAAAGTCACATCAGCACGATAGCAGAAGATAAGCGCAACTAGATTTCAGGGTTGTACCTTTGACATTGCAGTATCCAGGGATGTTCCAGTTTCTGTGTGGCAGCAGGATGTGATGATGCTTTAGTGGAATGTAGTGACATACTGGAATGCATGTTGTTTCTGTTTTATGTGAATTGTCAGATTTGCTCAAGTGAATATCAGCTTTTATCAGATTCCCTCCCCCCTTCAAACAATCTACATCTAAGCTACTGCATCCAGCAGCTACTTTGGCTCAGATGCGGAGGCACTGAGTTCAGTCCATAGTACCCTGGACTAGGCACCATGCTGTTTAGTCAGTCACTGTGAATGTGCTCTGTACATGTGGCTATAGTATCGTTATAGTATGTTATAAAAGCTACTTGAATACAAGGAATAAGAGTAACCTATTTAGTGTAGCTGTTCTTGGCATTCTCACTGAGGATCAGGTTGCAAAACAATGACTTTCCTTCCTAGTATTTCAATTGCCAAACTCAGCACTTTGTGAATACTTTAGAACACATGCACTGTTCTTGTTTAATTTCTTTTAGGTTTTATTTCTAACCAAACAGACCTACTGAGATCAAAGATTTGTTTGCTGAGGCAACCTAGTGACCATTTCAGCATACAAGCATCCAAGCAAATAAGCACCCATATCAATATAT
This sequence comes from Rhea americana, assembly GCF_003343005.1. NCBI lineage: Eukaryota > Metazoa > Chordata > Aves > Rheiformes > Rheidae > Rhea > Rhea americana. The sequence continues at coordinate 3,720,824 of NW_028186601.1, read as the reverse complement.
TAACATACAAAACACTAATCATAACATCAAAGACTCCTAAAAACTTACTAGAAACAATTACAACTCGTTCCTATAATCATTGCAATTTATACACTTATAAGAGGATTGCTTTTAAACTGCCATAAGCCTTTGAAAGTTGAAACGCTGAAAACAGGGAATTTGCATGTTAAAAATGAGTTGCACACCAGGGTCTTATAAATTCTTTCTATTATAATTACAGAATGCCAACATACTCATTTTGCAACCTGAAACACCTGCAGTACTAGAGAACTGGGATCATGTCTAAAAAGGGTTGAGCTGCCCTTCCTTTGCAGCTTTCTGATTGCTGCCCAAGTGAAAGAAGTTGCAAAGTGTTCTGAGTATAATATAGTGATGCCTTTTTCATGGGTACAAAACTGCAATTTGCTATTCATAGTATTGAATACAGTTCATAGGCAAACTTTCTACAACTTTCTTTTTAATGTAATGAGAAATTTCTTCTACACCAAAATACAGCTTCTGAAATTCCCATAGGATGACGTCTTATCAAGTATTATATTCTTTCTGTAAGTATTGTAATACTTAGCACATATATACCAATAAGACTTTTCATCTTCAAAGTACTTTCCAAACACTAACTAATTTATTATACAGTTTCAGTGCTAGCTATGTGATTGAATCTATTGAAATAGGAACTTTTTCTTTCAAATACAAAAAASTTTCTTCAGTTTGGCACGATCTAACAGGAACAAAATGTTATTCTTCTTATTCAAATATGCTGCATCTTGTACTAATAATGCTTATTATTTTAGTACTTGGTAACGAAATATTGTGTGATAATTGTATAGCRTTTGAGATAATTTCCAATACCTATACCACACAATGTAGATGCATATTCTGAATGAAGTCAACCATAAAAACATGATAAAAACATGTTAAATACCTTCAACTTCAATAAGAGAATGTGGAAAATAAGGTACAGATGTGCTTTGTCTTCACTGTCTTCTGTTCATCTCTTTGCACTTTGATTTGGCTGTTCTTTTGTTCGTAAAGTACCTACACTTGCYTTGAACCCTCTTGGGAAAGAGTAATTGGTTTAGATCACAAAACAATGTCAAATAGAAGATGGTAAAATAAATAAATACAATAATGTTTCTTTCTTCAATTTGTATCTCATCATTCCAGGTTACATTGCCTTGATTTGTGTTAGCTTTCTGTCTCCTATAGTACCATTACCTCTAATGAAATGGTGTCAGCTGTCATGAAGTTGTAATTCTATGTTATTTTGCAGTTGCATGTGTGTAATTTTGTTAGTTTGTTTAGCAATGCATTGTTATTTCTGAAGGCAATTAGCTGAACAAAATACRTAGAGTTGTTCATGTACCTAATTTGGTCACCTGGGAGCTGTTTTTCTCACTATACCCAAGATAAGATGAGTAGACTAAATTGGCAGATTTCTAAGAGGAAATAAGTTGGAGAACTGCCTAGCATTCAATGCTACTGGTCAATCAGTCGCTGACTTGGAAGTACATGCTGTATTTCTTTTCACTCTAYTGTGGTTATACCTTTGAGAACAAAATTTTCCCAGCTCTTTCGCAAGAGCATAGCAATGTCATCTTGACTTCCAGTTCATTTGAAGATGCAGGCACTGTAGTCACCCACATATTGCACACAGAAGAATCACAGGGAGACTTTCAAAAYTGAAAGAGGAGATCACTGAAAGTGAATCTGAGACAGCCAGCTAACTCCCTATTTGCCTTGAAAAATCTCCATAATATTTTCACTAGGTAAGTAAACATGGAAAGTGTGTGTGTATGTATATGATGCACATATATAGGACTGCATTGCTCTGTTTACACAGTGGAATCTCAATTCAGGTTTCTATAAATTTGTGGATTAAGAAACTTCAGTTATCGCAATTTATACATCATAGTACATTTAGAGTGAATAGCTATGAAATAATTATTCAGCATTTGAAAATAATTTTATTTAGTCTRTAATAACATATTTCGATCTGTATTCTTTAAACCTACATTACAGCAGCACTAAGATTATTTAGAAAAGGGAAAACCAGCCCATTAGTAGCCATTTTTACAAGCTCTTATACAAACTGGTTACATTCAGGAAATGTGTCATAATTCTTTTTTTTTTTAAGAAAACATTTACAACTATAATTACATAAAAAAGCATGCTCTTTTTGTTTTAATATTTGTATAAAACTTCTCTCATGTCTTGAAAATAGAATGTTCAGTAATTTAAGAGCTCTTCTAGATGTAGTATCTGAAATTTTAATACAGATGTTAGCCATTGCACTTTATATAGATCTACAAATATGTTCTTTCAAAATACAGCTACAGAGTTTCAGTAATTCAAGACAGAGATACATTTGAAGGAAGTATTCATGCATGAACTGTATGTTCATTGCAACTTAATGTACTTGAGAAACATTCATGCCTAACATAAAATTATGCACCAGGTTTGGTAAAGGTATAAAACCAGAGACAGGAGTCCAGTAGCAGCCTAGGAAGGGACAGGGGTATTAACTGTAAATCTTCCACCAGCAATATAAGGGATTTAAAAAAAATGAAATAAGACTGAACAGAACAGAAACTGTGTAAAAAAATGTTGTTGCCACAGTCTGGAAAACATTCTCACGTAACACACGTTTTCATAGATACTTTTTAAGCCATTTGTGTGAAATGTATGGATACCGTATGTTTAGTGGCATTGTTAAAACAGGGTGCCTGTACAAATATTTAGCTGTGGGAATTATAAAATCATAAGGCGATTAAGTTAGCTAGTTGTGAAATTCCAATATTGCTTTTTAAATGACTTCAGGATATAGGAGGTGCTAAGGTTATTATCTGTTATCAGGAATACAGCGGAATTGTACGACTGGATAATAACTAAACAACTGACACAATGTAAAATTACATTATCAGTGTGTTAAAACAAAATTGCGCCCTAAAGGAGTCTACATGCCAGCTCAGAGCTGCAGTGTAATTATGCTTAACTCTGATAATTAAAATACAACGGAGATCAACAGAATCATTTTCATTAAGAAAATTATTAATGATGGTGGTATAGCAGTAATTGATTGCAGAGCACCACAGGATAACTCTGTGCAGGAAAACCAACACGTTTAATATATGTCTGGGACCGTTTGGTTGCGTTGCCTGACGCTAAGCGTGCTGAAAGTTCAGGTGGGAGCCGCAGCAAACGTTGTTTCGTGCGGGAAGCCGAAAACGGCAGCTTTTGGGCGGGCGGCGGGAGGGCAGGGGGCAGAGCGGGGCGGCAGCGGGCTGGTTCTGCGCCGCCGCTGCCGTGATTTCCTGCGGTGGTTTCCTTCCCGGTCTGGCCTCCCCGAGGAGGCGGCCGGCGGGAAGAGAAACGTTCTCGCCCCGGTGCTGTTCCAGGCGCGCCGAGCACACGTTCGTAAGCGGCTCCGCGGGCGACGCTGTTAATTGCCCCAGTGGTATTGAAACGTGCTACCGAGTGCTGCAGAAAGCCTCTGTTCCTCCGTAAGAGAAATCRCAGTCAGTGCCCGCTGAGAGACTATAACCAAATCCTAGCTAGAAAGGATGTTGCCTAAGGGCRAGAACCAAGAATTCTCATTTTCTTTTTGTGAGCACAAACACAGGGGGAAATATTCTGGGGAGCGATTCTCCGCCTAGCTAAGCGGTGGGCGCGTGTTGTTCAAGCAGATGTTACTTTTGAAAGCTGCCCAAAAAAGTCTCTTCTCCAATCACAGTGGAGAACAAGCCTGCTAGGGTGGATTTGCTGGATGAGATTAGTTAAAATGACAGCTGCCCACACTGAAACTGTGTCATGTAGCTAATTATAAATAGAAACTATGGAAGAGGCCGAACACATGGGAGGGCAGAGCAGAAGTCGGGGTGCCAGGCGCCTTCAGCACAGGTCTGCGCTCAGCTTGGTTAGCACCCGTCATGGAGGTGTTGGCCAGTCGTTGGTGTATTTTAAGTCAGTAAATAACTAATTGTTTTCTTACTTCACTAGTACTCAGGGTGAGTTAATTATGTCATAGGGTGAGTTAATTATGTCAAGCTATGAAGACACAAATGCTGCAAAAGGGTTACGTGCCATTACTGCTAAGAATTGAAGGTAGTTCTTAATTAATACTGCGCATTTAAAGTAAACATCTCGTCTGCTTTTACCTTCATAGAAAAAGGCCATTGCTGTAAGAGAATGATTTTTTTTTCCTTTAATGACAGAGAACTGCTTTTCTTAATTGCTCTATGAGATCTTTGATACTGTTTTTTCCCCTGTGAGTGATTTTTTGGCTTGCAAACAAATTTCAGGCAATGTGAYGGTACATTGCTCCAAAGATGTACAACATCAAGGACCCTAATGAGACATGGGTCAAACATTAGAAGGGGTTTAAACACTGCTGCATTAGGATATGAGTATATTTTCTTTTGAGTCAGGTAATAAATTGTTTAAGAGGCCAAAGGTTAACTTGGGGTATATATTTCAGACTGCAAAGGGCTTTTTTCCACACGTTATTAAAAGTAAATTTTGTGAATTTGCTTAGTCTGTTGCACACGAGCAGTGTTTTCTCACTGCAAAGGCTGCTGCAGGCATGTGAGTCCCTGTGGATGCCTCCGKTAGCGAAACAAGGTGCTGAAGCCTTCAGTGGCGCAACCAAATTTTGTTGCTCTTTCATTGCGCATCAATGGACTGTATGGAAGAATCCAGTTAAAATGCACTATCAAAATGCATCTGAGGTTCATGCAAATATCAAAGGTCCATGGAAGATGTTCTTTTACACTTATTTCTCCATGACACTGAAAACTGTATAATATTCCTCAAGAGAAGTAGTGCTTTCAAAAAATATCACAACAGCACCGAAATCCTCCTCAGTAGTCCATTACTTACCAGCTTGAATGGGACTCTCTATAATCCCTTGTCATGAACCAGTAGGGAAATAGGCCCTCACTGGAAAAGTGTCTCATACAGGCAGACATAAAAGCAGGACAGGCAGAAAAGTGCTTGGCACCATTCATGTCTAGTTTTGCAGGGACCTTGAGCAGGCAGGATGCCTAATGAAACTATTGCAAACAAACTAATGCAAATCAGTTTTGCTGCTTTTTTCCCTGACTGCAGAAGGAGACAGGATTTTTCCCCCATGACTATTGATACTTGACTGCAGCCCCAGAGTTCTGTATTTAATTCACACAAGAGAGAAGGAATGATCCCAGCCTCAAAAAACACACAAAGCAAAACAGAATGACCATACTGTTTCCTCCTTTTTGTTTTATACCTGTACAAGTAGATCCAATGGGGGATTATCTGCTTTAAGGAGTTTAGAGGCCAGGGCCTTGTAGATGATCTTAGTTATCTACAAGAATAAGGTTATTTTGTGCATCTCTCCTGAATTTCTGTAGTATTTATCTAATAGCATAAACATAATTATTACATGCCCTCTAAATTCTAAGCCTGTAGATAATAAAAGGAAGATCACAAGAAGTGTGTCTGCATTTCCCTCTTCACTATGAAAATGCTTCACTTCATTATTGGTGTGTTTCATTCAAATAGCAGACAAGGTATTTTTAAGTTGTTCTCATTAAGGTAGTRTATATAGCTTTTTTTTCTTTGCTCCTTTTGTCTTTTATTTTGTTGTTTATTTCATGCTTTGAAATTTACATTCTTTTTAATTTGAGGAGGAAAAATAGGCAGAATACTGACATGGTTTCCACAGAATGATACATTTTGGGACTGAAACTGTAAAAAGCTGTAAACTAACATGTTAAGTCGACCACTCACTTATTAAACATACTAGGGATGGAAAATAAGCCTATTCTGTATTTCACGCTGGGTTGTAGTGAAAAGAAATATAGCTTCAACATTCAGACTTGTTTGCAAACGAAAAATGCAAGTATCAAACAGTGATTTTTGTTCTGGTAGTGTGTTTACCCCCCATTTTTCTAAGTTGATTGTAGTAGAATTGGTCATTTAGATATCATTTTAAGAAAAATACTGTCAGTATTTTCAAGATATGACATAGATGCTAAATGTATTTTATTTTCTTTTCAATTAGCATGTTTTTATTTTTTCAATCTGTTATGCTAAATAACAGGAGGCCTGCAGTAAAATACAAGCTTCCTGACCCCTGTGGCTCACAGTAGTGTTGCCTCTGTCATCTTTCCTGTAAAGCAGAAGGAAAGAAAAAAAAGCCCCCAAATTTGCTGAGCCACACATTTCAAGTTGTCGACAACCCCATCCATGAGAAAACAGAAGAAAATATATATGCACTCTGTCCTGTCAAAAGGCTTTCGCCTTATCTTGAGAGACTGTCAGGGCAGGAACATCATGGAATGGACAGGACTCTATTAAATTAATAAGCTGCTGGATGGTGTCTGGAGAGTTATGATGCTCCATAAATCCAGTCTGATCATGGTGGACAAGGTTTAAATCTGCAGACTTCTAATACACATCCAGTTCCTGTATTGGATTTGAAGTTTTGTGCTGGAGACAGAGATAGTCCTGCAGCTTGTGAATTAAGATTTATCATTTTTTCATACTGTTTTTTTTTTTTTTCCACTTCTTGACAAAAATGAAAACACCTTAGGGATCCTGGCAAATGTTACTACTTGAAGTGAAAGAGCTGTTGTCAAGGTGAAACCATGACCTAGAAGCCTAAAATTAAACCTTGGTCATTCTTTTCAGCAGCTCCAGCAATGCTGTATGTAAAAGGTCTATATGGAAAGAAACATGGCTAGCTATATCTGCAGCCTGTTTTATAGGAATTCCTGTCAAATATCCCTACTGTGTGTTTATGGCACAAGACAAACTTACGGTGGCAGGTGCAGCATGTAAAAAGGAAGGGAAAAAAATCTAGAGATACATTCTTCACCCATTATAGGTGGTTGTGTGTATCACCGATAACATGATCTAAGGCTTCAGTGTATCTTACCTCTAAATATATTAAGCCTGATGGTAATAATTAAGGGAAGATTCTCCCATGATGTTCAAAGAGCTAAGTTTGCAGGAAAATCTTTGTGAGGTGTAATAGTAACATCAATGTTGACTCTGTAGTGCTGAATAATTGCCTGGAAGTAGCTGGTGGCACGGCTGCCATCACTAACTTCTCAAATTCTCTCACAACGTATCAGATCTTACCCAGTTTATTTATTGATAATGCTGAGAGTTTTGTGTTGCTTTTRAAAGCAATCCAGGCTCATTTTTGTTCTCGTTGTTAAATTAGGATCTTAAAGAGATTTCTTGGCATTAAAAAGGTATAAAAACATTGTGCATGTTGAAAGAAATGAATAGCTCCTGTTGCAATATTGAAGAGACTCTAATATGTGTTTTAGACTCAGAAAAGTAGATTCAGAGCTGAAAGCAACTGAAAAAGCTCTTGCTGGTGCGTAGGCTTGCTTAAAAAGAAAGTGTGATCAACATGTAACCCTCAGACACATTCTTACATGCATTTCCATCCACTATCTTCAGGAAATTACCTAACAGCTGCAGCTAGAGATCACATGCGACTGCATCCTAACCTCCTTATTGATCCCTGGGATCCATCTGTGTCCCCACTTATCTAAAGATCAATTTCTCCCCTTTTTCCTGCCATATCCCAGCCTTGCTCCCTGCTGTGGACAGAGGCACTGAGGAGCCAAACTTCACAGGACACTGTGAAACTGAGGTCAGCAGCACTGCTCCAATTTATTTTTCTTAACCCAGTGGAAATTTCCCACGGTTATTTTGGGGGGGATTAATACCATAAAGGGTTTATGGTAAGATGGGAAGAGAGAGAATAGAGGCTAGGGAAAGAAGGAGAAGGAGCAAAACATGTCCCTTGCACAGAGACCGGATGCTCCACCTAGTCTGAATAATTACATCTTCATAGGTTAACAAGATTTGAGGGAAAATATTACGAATTTGAAAAAGAATTTAGAAGACAGACAGTCTTCTAGACTGTTTAGAAGACAATGTTTAGAAGACAGTGCTAGCTAACATTGTAAAGCACTTGAGAAAAGTGCTAGTATTAGCTTTACATATTACAGGAGAACACTAGTTTTCTAATAAATTGATGAACGTAGAAGATGACATAGGGGAAAATAACATCTTACATCTTAGGGTGTGTAAAACAATATAGAAAGCTTAGATTATATAGAAGAGATACATGTTCAGTCTTAATTAGACAACTTTAATAATCGCTGCAACTTCTTGTTTTAAAAATAGAAATATGTGATCAGGTAATTCATGCTGTACCCTATGACATTATTATGGTAAATGGAGTATTCTTGTTTGGAATAGTGGTGGTATAGAAACACACGCAAGTTGAAAGTTTGCTTTTACAATTGAATGCATAAAAATAATGTGATAGCAAAATGTCATTGAACAGTAAGGACAGTGCACAAATTACTGAAGATCTGAACAAATGAAAGACAGTCTCAAGAAAAACAGGAATCAGTCAGTTAGCAGGAATTGACTGAGATGCCCTAACCTTCAACTCGGAAACTGTGATGAAGTATTGTGGTTGATACAGTTAGCTGAAGCAAATGTTCAGAAATGTTGGAATGTCTGAGGCGTGGGGGAGTAGAGCTGGGTGTTTGGCCAGCCAAAAAGATATAAGATGGGCAATTGAACTTAAAATATGATATGAAAAGGAACTTCTTTGCAGTAGGAAATGAGGGGGGTGGCATCAAGTGATCACTGTGCATCTTTTATTAATAAATTGTTCTTTTAAATGTGAACAGGCTTGCTTTTATGGTGGCTGCATGTGCATTTTAATGCATTTAAATTATGAGAGGTTTAAATGCATTTCGAGTTACAATTAAATGAAAATTTAAAATAAGACTGACAGATTGCTAAGGCTAAGCCAGTTTTATGATTAAGGTTCAATTAAATTATATTTATCATTGCAGCAAATGAAGTATAAAATCACAAACAATGATATTTTTCAGTGACTTGCTTTGGTGGAAAGTGTAGCCTGAAGTATGACTTCAAGACTTTTATCTTCCATTCCCTCCTAAAATAGAAATTAATTAGGGCTAAACAAGAGTTGGCTATATGTTCAGAACCCCATCCCGAAAGTCTTCCGTGGACCAATGGTCCAGGAGCAATTTGCTAAGAAAGCTGCTTTGAGATGCAAAATATTATGTATTTTATGTGGTTTTAACTAGATAAATTAGGGGAAAAGTTGAAATTTTAATAATGATTTTAAAAATGAACAGTGTTTATTGCTTTCGTGGAAGCCACTTTCAGCTGTTCGCACTGTCTAAGAAAATATGCTAATTGTTTTGGTTATATAACATGTGAATCTTCACATCATTCTGTTAAACTCCTTAAATACAGTCATGCCTCTTGTCATGTACTTTCTATTTAAATCTCTGAATGTCATCAGCTTTGTAGTGAGTCAAGGAAAGAATACTTTTTTGTACATGCATGCTATTTCTCATCATTCCATGTGAAACAGGACAATTTTCCAACTTGCCATGATATAATGATCTGTCTCCTATGTGTATGGTACCACTCTGTCTGTAGGATGCACATTACAATTACTAATTTATTTTCCCTTCATTTTAGCCTACAGAAATGTATGTAAAAGAAATGACATTCTTGCATTCTGTTTCTTTGGTTTGAACTTAGTTACATAATCTAGGACAAAACGTAACAAATGGATTAACTTTGGAAATTGAGTGACTTGACTTTTTTTGGCATATCTAAAAACAGATCCACAGCCTCGCAAAAATTGACGTTCATTCCCAAACAGCATTCCTCTGCTTTATAAAAGTGTTCCTAARTGACATTAAGCAGAAAAATTAATTTCAAATCAATTACACATAAAAAGAAAAATCGATAATATATTCAGCGAGAACATTCCAAAAAAGTGATGAGCTGATGTATGACCTTCTTCTCTATAAGAACATATGTACATGTTCAGCAAAGCTAAGCATGATCCTAGAGTTAGCACTTTGATTTTTACTGTGTTGCTAATTATCACAAAGTATGCAAGGTATAATTATTTGGAGAGAATTCAGGTCCTGAGTCAGGGAAGTCTCCAAAAGCACACATTTAGAAGTGCTTTCCCTAACAAGAGCATTTTAATTGGGAATTTTTTAGACTGTTAACTTGATATGTGTGAAATCTAAGCRTAGGTCCTTAAGCTGAAGATACAGAAGAAAATTCCTAAGTTCTGGGCTGCCATTTTGGTGTGTCAGTTTGGTATGTCTGCATCGTGCTGTCTCTGAGACTTTAGCATGTTAGAAGAATCAGTAGGAGATGATTAGCTGAGGTTTCATTTGAGTGCATTAGCCTGACAGACAACCATTAATATCAAGTAGCATTCTTTTCTACTCAGAGTTTCTTTTCCTTCTTTCTTTCTTTYTGAAGGAAAGGTGGGTCAATTTGCTTTTGCAATTGGCAGATTTCAGCTACCATTATTAATAATGTTGGCTACTGGGGAAAAAGAAACATTATCTAGCTTTTACCAGTAAATCTGAATCTAATTCTCTGTTTTGGAAATGATCCTATCAGATTTCAGCTTTATTCCATGAATCATACATCTGATTTATCAAACTGTGTCACATTTATGTAGTAATGACTTGTCAGATATTGGTAAGAGGTTGGCTGTGATTCATACAGCAATGAATTAGCTAGTTGTAGGCCCCAAAATTAGCCAGTTGATATGTAATTCAGTGTTATACCCAGTTGAGCGTAATGAAAAAAGTGTGCTGTCCCTGAGATAGATTATTTGTTTTTATATGGCATCTCTGAGAAAAATACATTATTTGTTAAGCTAAAGAGTTTTGTCGAATAATACTGTAAAAGGATGATACAGAAATAAGCTCTACTCCAAGAAACTGAGTACAAGAACACTATTTTCCACCCTATAATTTTCCTCGTTTGTTTTCTTCATTTGTTAAAATCTTCTGTTTTACACCAATTCAGGTGCACAGAGAGAATGTCCAAAACCAGATGAACCAAGTCTGTCTAAGTGTGTACAACATAGCATGATAATTATCAGTAGTGAAAGATATTGAACTCTGCCTGTAATAGGCAGGAAAAAAAATAGCCACAATACAGGGTAAGTCATCAGCAGGGACTTACAAGTTCCCCATCATCCCTTCATCATTGATGCTAAATATTTTGTAATCAGTTGGTCTCTTTGGCAAATTGAAACACCAGCGATGCAGGACTTAGAGTTCAGGAGATAAAAAGGAACTGTCRGAAGTAATTGAGTCCCAACATTATGATAATGTGGGGTTACTTAATTACATTTGCTTTTGTTCTCTTTTGAAAATAGGATACATCGTTCTCTCTTATTCAGAGTCTATATAGTAGTGTAAGTGTGATAACATAGCAGTTGACTACATATAGCCAGACTGATAAATAAGCTTTGAAGAGCAATGGTGTGCATATTGTATCTTAAAAATCTTTTGAATACTCAGAATATTTCATATAAAATAAAGTAGTTGTACAGAAGAAGGAAGAACTTTCATGTAATATTCTTCATGTTTGAGCGTCCCAGGTGGTAAATGCCTGAATCATGGCATTCATACTTGAAATGCAGGGGGATTTCTCTTGAGTGGAAATGTTTTTATAATACTTTATAATACGTGCAGTAGCACTATACATCCTTTTAAGGCAGGAGGTAAGAAGCAAACATTTCAAGCATTATTATTTAGGAAAGGTTTGGGTACTTAGCAAGTCTCTTTATATCTGTCCCTATAAAGAGTCAAAGACAGTAAAGAATTATTTGGAAGTATATTAATGAACTGTTGAAATGTAACCACTCAATCAGCCAGGTTTTTGATAACTGTTGTATATACTTGGAGTTGAAGGTACTGTTGTGTAGCATGAGTGTATCTCATCTGGTTTCTGTAAGCACGTGAAATTTTTTCTCAATTTATTTTGGTGCCCTCTTTTTTCATTTTTCTTTGTACATGATTCTTTCTTTAGGAGATTTAGTATTAAACACTTACTTTCTTATCCCCTGTACAACTTGCTCTGAGTTGCTTGGAATTTGAGTGCTTTCCAATCATYATTTGGAAAGGCACTGTAAGCTCAGCTAGAAAAAATGCAAGGCAAATTTGTCATCACTCTGTCATAGAGGAAAGAAACTAATACTTGAAATATTAGAAACAAGTTTAGGGGATTTCATTTGCATCATGTAACTCTGAATTTGGATCCTAATTCGTACTTCCCCAGAAATCACTGACAATCAGATTTGGCAAGAGGTTGTAATTCTTGACTTGACACCGTTTTTTAGAATTGTACCCTTTCCTAATTCATATATTGGTCCAAACTTCAGGCGTTATGTAAATTTATTAGTCAGGGGAGATTGTGAATACTTGTTTTTTTCTTGGAGAAAGGAAAATGCATAAAGGCAGCTGAATAGAGTGAACGGTCTAAATTGTCAAATTGTTCATAGTTCTCTCTAATACTTCTCAGGTTCTGGTCTGCTGGCAGTATAGTTTCAATAGATGTACTAAGGAAAGCTCTAAGACCGGCTTTGACAGGTTCCCCCCCCCCTTCTTTCTCTTTTCATCCCTGTGGGGCTCTGTGATTTTTCATAGCTGGACTAAAGTTGTGTCAACGGGAGACTTGCACCATAAAGACTGAAATGTTAAAGAAAGCTGCAAGGAACAGCTTTGAGGCAAGGTTTCAAGCTTTGTCATCACGCTTGAAGAATTTTCTGTTTAATGTACTGTAATGCAGTATTCAATGGGGACAAGTTTAATTGAGTTTTACACAACCCAGTTGGGAGTAGCGCTGCAAGGTAGGTGATGTCTAGGTTTTTAATCTTCCACTCCAGAGAGGCTTGTTGACGAAGTGGTTCTTTCTCTTTGTAAGAAAAAAGGGAAGCATGAGAAATGATACATCCGTGGATAAAACCAATTGGCAACCCCCAAAGGAATGAGGGCGATAAGGCGAATCCAGCACTTGTAAGAAATAAAAGAATCCAACTGTTCATTTAAATGAGAAACAACACGTGTGATTGAGGAGGCAGGGAGGCTGGTCACGGGAACGGGGAGGAAGAGACTAAGAAACCGAACAGCTCATACTCGAGGTCGGCGTCCCAGACAAACAAGCTCGTGTTGCTTAGGTGGATTTCARGAGAGAGAGGTAATAAGTGTATTTTGTAACGAGAAGAGGAGAGTCGAACATCTCTTGCACCAGCAGAGGTGGATCAAGTGGCAGGAGGGAGGAAGCTGCTGTTAGGCAAGCCCTGCTTGAAAAATCACTGTTCCTTCCCCGAGGCCTAGCACAGGCTCTCTGTCAACCAGCATAAAAACAGCGCTGGACCCTGTCAAAGAGAAAGTAATACCTTCTGTGTAAGCCTTGGAGTATTAAACTGTAGTCCTGTTCAAGTTACTTCTGCTAGAACTTAAGCAGCTGAAAGGATAAAAATGCTTCAGACAATGTACTGGCAGATCAGCTCCCCGTCTTGGCTCTGCTGAAACCAGAAATGTTCAGCTATTCCTGAAAGCACCGTCTGTGTTTTATTTAAAATTCTGCTCTTGCCAGTAGCGCAGTGCTCCTCATCGCAGCGTATTTTAACTGTCACCTGTAACGGGATGTTGATGTTGTTCCAGTTGTTCTGCCTGCAGGTGTTCGCGAGGTGTAACGTGGCAGGCGAGCGCGCCTGTTGGCTTGCTTGCTCGTTTTGCCCCTGCCGGCGTGTTTGTTCGGAGCGATTTTCCTCCGCGCTCTGGCGTCGGTCGCCGGAGGAAACGGTCTGTTGTGTTTGGGGATATTTTTGCCATCTTAACATGAAATCTCTAGCTGCGCTTCCTCGGAACCGAGAGGAAAAGCGCGCTGTCCTGCTCGACAAGCGCTGCCCGCAGCAGGGAGGCCGCGTTTCGGCGCGCCGTGCTGGCCTTGCCGCCGCGCCGGCAGCGCCGGGGAGAGGCCACGGCGGCGGCGGCGTGAGGAGCGCCGCCGCCCGGGGGCACGTCGCGGGCTCCCCCGTGGCAGCCCCGCTAACCTGCTAGGCCGCCCTGGACAGCGGCGGGCGGAGCAAACGAGCCCCCGCGGTGAGTCTTCTGTCAGCTCGCCAGCAGCCCCGTCCTTGCCCGGACACGGTGGCCTCAACGCCCGCTCGCGGGGAGGGGAAGCAGCCGGGGAAGCAGCTAGAACTGCGGTTAAATGTATAAATACAGTACGCATGCAAAGGATAGAGCCGAGCAAATAATTCACAATGAATAATTTATCTGACAAATTTAGCCTTTTTTCTGCTCATGAAATATCCATGAACAGATCTGTGATTTGTAACTGCAACCTTTACAGTGCATTAGCATAGTTTTTTTTTTTTAATTTAATTTCCTTGTGTAGTTTGGTGTAAAAAAGTAATTCCGTGTTATTAATCATATTAGCATTTTAAATAGTCCAAAAGTAGGCTTTGAAGTTCAGCCGTCAACTAAGCRAAGGGACTGAAGGAGATAGGTGCTGCAGTTGTTTGTCCAGAGCCATTTTTCAGTAGGCTAACTTCACAAGGACACATCCCATTAATTTTTATTTCAGCAGCATCTCCATTCTGCATAGAAAAGTACAGAAATGTCAGTTCCCTTCATGAAAGTAAATATTGTAAACAATAATGTCCTCTGGAGCACGGCCCTCAGATGGAAAACTGAGGGGAGAAGGCTGGGGCAGTGGGGAGCTGCAGCCGCAACTTTTGTGAAAGCAATGCATATTTTGAAGSATTTTGTGGTGTATCTCTTTTCAACCCAAGGACAGCCTAACACGTAGGGTATATGCCCCCCTGTAGCCTGACAGTGCCATCGCTTTGTGGGGTGCATGAGCTGAAAGCGTGGGGAGAAATGAAAGCCTTGTTTCATAAGGGCTTAGCAGAACGTGAAGCCACTGTTTTCAAGATGAATTGCTTGTGGTTACATAAACATAAACTGAAAGCCTGGGATTTTCTGAGGTAAACAGTTTGAAAGTGTAACATTAGCAGATATGCTTACTGAAGATTCTTAGAAAATACATTTTTTGCAGTACCTGCTCATTTGTCTATTCTCATGTTGCATCTACAGTCAAGCAAAATCATCACTATTTACTGTGGTCTAAAATCATTRTAAGTTGCTACTTTCAGTTAAGTAGTAAAATGAAGCTTTCGCAGCCCTGTTAAAAATACAGTTAGACATTTTTGTTATTGACAGTCTTTCCATTTGTTGAATTTCTCCTATGTTTCCAAAATTCCCAAAATGTTTTTAATGTTTCCCAAATTTTTTCTTGATGCATGTAAAAATGTAATCTCAAAAGAATATTTAATAAATAGGAAGGAATATAATAAAACTGTGAGCTACTGGGAAACTTTAAGTGGGACTACTGCAACCAAAATAATTCATGTATTCTTTCTTCAACATACTTTAGGTTAATACATGATTTGTGAGGCTCTCACAGATTCAACATACAGCTTTGGTCAGAAGAACAGCTGTAGAGATATAGCATCTATCAGGTCAATAGATCTGCTCATTATCTGTATTTGGAATTAAATCTGTAGCCTTTGCTGGAAAAAAAAGGTGTTTACTATATTTCATTTTTGATGGGACTGCAGAATTCAATACAGCTAAGAAAGAATTAACTGGATTTTACTCATATACAGCCTCATCAGAATTATTTAATAAATTCCAATCAGTTTTCTATCAGTGCAGACCTACTGAGGGCACTGAATGCCTTCAACAGCTCTCATTAAAAAAGATCTAAATTGGACTTCRGAAATACTATACTTGGTGATGAGTGAAATAGAAAGAACACAGCTTGACTTTCAGAGCTGGGATGAGTTTACAGAAGTCACTGTTATATATTATAAATGAGTCCACTGAATGTAGGTATAATCAAGATGTTATGAGAAGCCCAACCTGTTTATAATAGGCCATGACTAAACATAATAAAAAAATAATTCAGTAATTCCTTTTTTTAGATATTACRTAATAACAAAAAAAATACATAAGACTTTCAAAACAAATTCCACTTTAATCAGTGAACATTGAATGAAGAAGAAAAAAGGAATTTTGGCTTCTCTTCATTTTGAAGGCATAAGATAGCTTTGTTTGGCTGTCAGAAAAATAGTCATAAGATATTCTGCTTGCCTTCTTTACAAGGCTGTGCCAAGGAAAAAACTCTGAATGTTCTCAGGGAAATATTTATACCTTCCTTAAAAATGTTGATGAAGGTAGATCAGAATACAAGGAAAGAAGCTACTGTAGTAACTCTGAAATATTCCCAGCTGCCAAGATCCAGAGCACATTTATTCTCATATCCATCCTAATATGAATGTGAGAATCCATCCTAATATCTATCTCATAGCCATCCTAATTCGTTCAAAAAATGAATGCTTAGCCTCAGTGGACATCCTTGAGTAGATGTGGCCAAAGACTGGTAAAAGTAAATCTAAATTGACTTTCGTGGAACTAGGATTTAGCTCAAACAGCAGAGTTTATCTTGACTTCCGTCATAATTTTGACCTCGATCCTCTTCAGCATCCCATTTGTAAAAAGTTGTAATTCTGCCATTTCTGTGTGGAATATTATTCTGGGGTGGAATAAGATGAGGAAATGGATTTTCTGAGTACTGTCATACTGGACATATTTGTTCCTCTCTCAGAAATGGAAGTGCCCTTATGGTTCTGTGTTTGTCATTTTTAGGGGAAAAAAAAAAATACTGTGCCCTCATATAAAAAATCCAAAGGATTCTAGAGAACTCCTGTGTATTTTCTTTTGGTCTTTGATTAGATTGAAGTTGAATATTTTTGTGAAGTGGGCACCTGCCGTGCTACAAGACGCATCTCTAGCCTTCATACAGACACATAAGCAAAAATTTGACATGGATCTCAATCTTTTTTAAGCAATAACAAGATTTCACAGTATTTTCACTTCTCATTCCTTTGCATGTAAATGGTTTGCATCCAAAGGTGACAGTTGCATCCATACTTGCAAAAGTCAGGGTAAYGTGGTGCTTTCTCTGGGACATGCTCATTAGAGAAGATGTTCTAGGCATCACCTATAGCAGTGATGATGGAAAGGAAGGGACTACATCTGCTGCTATACATACTGCTTCGGAAGGAAGGTGTGGGTTCTGTGGCTTGCCAGAGATTAAGTAAGGGGTTAGAAGAATAGAAAGTGAGAGCAGTTGTGACCTTGACTAAGTGAGAGGTGATAGACCTCAGGAGCAGATTGGAGGGACAGTTTTGGGTAGCAGAAGTGAAGAGTTGCGCTTGGTCAAGTTCAGCGAACGTTGAGGGCATGACTTCAAAGAAAAGGTACCTAGTAGGCTGCAGGGAGACCTGAGTGGGAAAGTCACAGACTGTACTCAGGAGAAAAGCGTCCTCCTGAAACCTTCTGCTAGTGGGATGATCGTCTGATTTAGTAATGGGAATTATTTCAAGTTTTTTCAAGCCTGTGCTTTAATACCAAATCACTGAATTTAGATTGATAACTCTTGAGAGCAGTGCAAATGAGAACTAAATACCTATGCAGCTCAAGAATTTTGTTTGATTGTTTTTTTTTTCTTTCTCAAAAATGACAATAAAATAATATTTAAGATAACATAATTGGGTAGGAATCAGCAGGGCTTAAATGCAATCAAGTCTATAAAGGAGGAATGTGGAAGCTGTTAAAAACACGTGAAAACATCAGCCAGAAGCACAGACTGCAAAGATGAAAAACACACAGGGAAAGAATAAGAAAGTGAGAATTTATCTTTCCTTTAGAGATGATAATGTCAGCAGATCTACTATTAATGACATAATATGTAATCATGGATGTTTCCTATAATACGTGATACATATTTACTGTTACATATAATTATTTCTGATAGTGTCTTGATGTAATCTGAAACAAGTTCAAGAACAAACTCTAAAAAGTCATATATGTAAATATTAACTCTGAAGTCTAATAGTGATCTCACCTATCCAAGTTACTCATTATTTCATTCCTAATCAAGTGAAGATCAAAAGATAAAGGTGGTAATATACTATGAAAAGAACARTTTTTTACATGAAGTTTTACTGTGGCATTAGAGAGTGTGTCTTACAATTGCTTTCTGGAAAAGAATTGTCTTCTTTTTTTTCCCCATCTGAGTTTTGAAGTTAGTGTTGAAATTGCAAAATCCTTTCATTTTCATTTTTTATTCATGTTTGTCTTTATTCTTATGCGTGCTGCTTTAACCTTTCTCACTATATTTTTTTTTAATGGGAAAAGTCTGGATATTTAGTTTGTTTTGTTAAAACTTAACAGATTATTAAGCCTGGTTTTTTTTCCAAATTAAGAGAGCTTCATCTCCAATTGACATTAACACTGGAATTTAGGAAAAAAGAGTTCGAATGTGAGCTCATCTAGCTGTAGTTCAGACCCCTAAATGATGGCTTAACATTTTGAGCAGAAATTAAATTTATTCTGTCATGTTTAAATTCTTTTTTAAGATTTTTTTTTAAATGAATGATAAGTTTTCCACTGAAATAGAGAACTGTACATTCTTGGGGTACAGCCCAATTCTGTTAATAATATGTGTTGCAATTGTTAAAGAATTGCAAGGAATGAGTGATTCCCAGGAAATGAACAATGGAAAATATGGGTGCGTTAATCAATCCATTTTGTCTTTCTTTTGCCAAGAAAGAAAAGTGTAAAAAGCAAGCGTGCAAGCAAGCATCATACTCTCTCTGATATTAAAATCTATGGGAATTTGATGAGATAAAAGAAATGTTAAATGAACATTCTTCCTCTAAACAGACATGTCTAGAAAGGCAATTTTAGTAGTACAGCAGTGTAGCATTTTGTTTTTTCTGCAATAAAGCCATCAGATCAATAAAAAATTATGTAGCAGATTATTATTACACTGTGCTCACCATAGCTCTAATCGTAAATAATACAGCAGTTATCCTGGTTATATTAATTATAATTAGAATGCAGATAATGCAGACGGTCTTTTATTACTAGAGCCAAATCAATTTTCCAGTGTTATTCAATGCAAGGTCACACAAAGTTGTTGAAGCTCTTAGACTTCTTATGAAATGACCTGCATATGTAAGAGAGGGTTTGGCTCAGCTGTGCAAGACACATTGACTGGGAAGTGCATTGAAATAATTACAGCCATGAACTCTTGCCTATAATGGCAGAATTTCATTTTATAAAGTAAGCATAGCTGTAATCCAGGCTCCTTTATGGTGGGAAGCCTCATAAATCTTTCAGAGAAGACCAAGTCTTTCTCTTATTTGTAAAGCAGAAATCAAAATGAATTAGTTTTAGTTGTTATTCTTTCCACCTGTACTGTCGTGTTAAATGCACTGAATGTGTTCTTGTGTATTAATAAGAAAAAAATTTAAAAGGAAGAAAATATATAACTGAGGCATTTTGCTTCATCATTTCAGCAGGGAGCATTTTAAAGTTCACTAGTTTAGGCTCTGGGGCTCTCCTGGATCACTTAAAGCTTTTATCATCTTTTAGGATTGCACTGGCTTAATGTATTTGTCTTCTATCTCTCATGACTTCAGTTTAACCCAGACTCACAGAGGAACTGGTATGTTTAAAGTGTGCCTGTCTGTCCTGTAATGATGAGCAGATTAGTCGGCCACTGCCAGATACTCATCTCTGAAATGCGCTGGATTCATATGTGTAAATGACACATAGCAGAAAGCAAGCAATCGTTGAAAATTGTGTTTTAGTTTTGTGCTTTTCTGCTGTAGTTAACTATGTATACAGATGGGCATTAGATATTCTCTATCCCATATTCTTGCATTTCAGAATTCACTTCTCTTCTTTTTGTTCTATCTGTCATGTACTGAACTGTTTCCACAGAAACAAAGCAAACAACAGTAAACACAGCAGAGGCTGCAAGTAGGCTCCAGTTAGTGAGAGGCACAGTGCTAGGAGCAATTTAAAGAATAAAGGTTTTGTTATTTGCTTGCTTGCTTACTCTTTTGTTTTGTTTTGTTACTCAACAGAACAGAAGCTATAGGAAAAGGGAATAGCCCTCCACAAAAAAAAAAAAGATGCATGCATTTATTTGAAGACAGCAGTGATGCTTAAATCTTTAATATTCCCCTACAAACCATGCTCTCAGGTGTGTTTGCAAATTTACTTTTAAATCAGCAAGATCTGGTATGTGCACCTGAGCATAGATGTCCAGGAAATCTCTTATATTCCCCTGTGTACGTTCAGTCTTACATCTGGACTCTAAGTCATACCTTCAGTCAGCAGAGTGATGGCGTTTTAAAAAGGTGCTCTGACCACTTTTTGCTTTTTAGCTTGTCATACATCCTATTATCAGCAGTACCTGAGACTGAGGAATCAATTCATTTGAATCGGAATGATTCCTCCAGACAATAACCAAGGGAGGAGACAAAGCTATTTGGCAAGCAAATGAATCTTAAGTACACACACCAGAAATGTTTATACTTTGTTCTAGATAAATGTAGCATGTATTCTGATAGTATATCACACTGTTCAGCTTATATAATGTGAACRGATTTTATGTGTGAGAGAGAAAGGAAAAGGTGCTAAGGAAAACTGGGTGTAAATGCACTTTGAGACTTTATTCAAATATTGGAGATTTGCACTTTTCAAACCAAGAAAATACAAATAAATGTTCTTCAGATATATTTGCATGATATATGTGGTTTTATACTCATGACGTTTCTCATGGACATATCAGTTCTGAGTGAGCTGATTTAATATTATCTAGAGATAAGTTGAAATCTCTCTGAGTCCCCACATGCCTCTTTATTTTGGTGGCAGTAATTTAATCAGGATTTCCCATAAGCTTCCCGTTCTCTACAAACGCATTATGGGGTTTGTTTTGTTTTATTTTGTTTTTTAATTATAGTATTGTAATAGTACTTACAGGTTCAGGGCTATCATTTTCTAAGCTTTAGGCGTTAAGATAGAAAAAGAAAACATTTGTGCAAAAATTGATTTTAGTTTGCCAGGTATACCAAGTTAATGCTTCGTTTTACCCATAAAAACAGCCCAGCATGGTTTCCCTCCTTTTCTTCTAAGTTTACTATTTTTATATAAGGGAAGAATACTTGAAAAGTTTGTGTTAAAAGCAAGCCGTACAAAGGTACATGATATGACTGCTTGGTGTACAACTTTTTCTTTTCTTTGCTTAAAAAATTCTGAAGCTCATGGTATATATTCTTGTGAGGATTTTTTTTTAAGGCACTCTATCTCAGAGGTAGCATGTGTATCGGGGGAGGCACGGATTGCTATGGTAAGTACCCCTGCTTCAAATAATAGGATTTGGGAATTATTTTCAGTCCAAAACATAAGGGAAAAAAATGTCTAAAAGTGACCTTGTCGTCTGAATTAACTTCCATGAGATTCCACTTTAAAATGATATGCCCAGTATTATCATTTTACTGCCAAAAACTGGGAACACTTCCAAATTTTGACTTACAAATTATTGTACTTCCAACTGAAAAAAAAGGAAGCTTTTTGAAGTACTTCTTTTTGTTGAATACTGTAATAGATGGCTCTGTAAAATCCTGCGTAAATGGCCAACACCGCAAGTTCGAGCTGCCCCCAAGGCAGTCTTATCTTACACACAGGCTTTTAGAAGATTTTTGTTTTGTTCTTGAATGTGTATAGTTTATGTGTTTCATCAGAAGATGCCTAGCTTTTTGCCTGACTCTACACCCCCATGTCAATACCACTCAGGTTCACAAGGGGAGTTAGCCGCAGGATTTGTGCTGCGTTGAAGAAGAAAGATTATCTTTACTGTGCGTGTGTGTGGAGGGGGGGTTCACACATTGTGCATGTCTCTAAAGTAAAGACTGCAGGAAAAAATGAAGAGGGCATAACTTTTTAATATATAATAGCATTCCTAAGTCAATATAGCTTGCTGGAATTTAGTGGAACATTTTATTATCCAGTGATCATTTTTCTTTACAACTTGTAAATAAAATGTTGCTCTTCTTGCATGCATTCATCAGCAGCAGGGTAGGATTCCCATCAGCTACACAAACTACTTCTCTAAGTGCACTTGATACTGTCTCCAGCAAAAAGATTTAGAAAATATCCTTCCCCCTCTACATACCCTCATGTAGGGATTACCTGCAATGGTACGATATATTCTAGCACATGCAGGCAGTCTTGTGTGCCACTGCTGTGTGCTTGCTTTCACTGCCACTGTTTCGTAAATGGCCTTCCTGCCTCCTGATCACAACATGAAGCAAAAAATACCATCTGGACACTACACGCTAAAAAGTCAAAGATCTGTACATTATATTATGCCCAAAAGGATGTTTCCTCATCAGTTAAGCTGCTATATTCTTTAGTCTGTCACTGATAACTAACAAAATTACAGTATGGTAATTTTAATTGGAAACTATCCATTTTTAGCCTTCAGGTTTTTCTTTTTTATTCCCTGTAGCAATCTTCTTTTGTGTTTGACTCCTCTGCGTTGGTGCCCATAGCAACACCCATGTGGAAAGGCGTAATCTTTGGGGTACCGCAGCTTCCACATTCGAGTTTTGTGCTGTAGCATCTGAATACACGTTTGCTCGAGTCATCGATCCAAGCAGCATGCCAGCTTAGCACTGCATGGGCTTTTTGTAATTCCTTAATTCTGCTGCTTCTTACTCACCTGGCGTCCTACAAACCTATCTGACAATTAAGGTTAGAGAATGTAAGCAGCAATTCCCCAAACTCCGCTGGATATTGGAAAGAGGATGATACAGGCCAGGAAAGRAGACAGGACGAGGTTAGCTGGAGAAGGTGAAGCTTCCCTTGTTTGAAAGCTGTAGGTAAGAATATTTAGGACAGCAGTATTGTCCTTTCTGGGGATGTAGAGAGGGAATGAGATTTTCCCTCCGGAAGAGCAGCATCGGTGACTGCAAGCAGGCAGAGGGGGATGCAGCCTGCTTTTGGAGGGCAAAGAACAGCATAAGGACAGGAAGGTGGAAAGCAGAGAAGGAAGCAAATGTGTGTGATCCGAAAGGCTGCACATTCATTTTAATATACACATAAGGAGTTTTTTTTGCTTCTGTGTATTTGCTTGTTTGCTATCTGAGCAGTGAGCGGTGTGGGGAAGTTTTCTGTTTTTCCTTTCACCTAGGTGACTCAGAAGAGTAAAAAAATCTGTCTTTTAAAACTGATGTGTGACCTGACAGACCAGAAAAGGATGAAAGCCAAGTTCCTAGTTACCCGAATCTCTTCTTGGAGGACATTTCGATATACGCTTTGAACTCAGAAACAAATTCTATGCACATGAACTCCTCAAAATAGCATGAATCTGGAAACAGACTTAGATCTACAAATAGTACTTAAGCATCTCTGCATATTTTCCAAGTTATCATTCTGAGATGCTGGACCTAACGTGCAATTGTCCAGTTTCACAGCTTTTTAGCTTAGAAGTGATATAGTGCAACATCAGAAGTTAATTGGTGCAAAACCTGTTGGGCTTTGATGGGACTTTTAATGAAAGGATAAATATACATGTTTTAAGAGATTGTCAGCACTTACCACATAAAAAAAAAAAAATCTTTAAATATACCAAAAATAAAAAACGTGAAAACAGGCATCAGTATCATTTCAGTCTAAAAGTGGGGCAGGAGCTATGAGAGAGAATGACACTGAAAAAAAAGGGAATGGCATGAAATATATTTGGCCTATAGATGGGAAGTAAAAATAATCTTTCTGAATTTCCACAACATTCTGTCTGAGGACTTTCTTCTTAAAAAAAAAAAAAAGAAAAGCCAGAAAAAGAAAGAAAAAATGGCCAAAGTCAAAATTCATCTGCTCAGAGTGCAGCTAAATTCATGGAAATAGGCTATTTGTAATTACAGCTTTATAATTTACCTAGTTTAAGTTACTTTGGTTGCACCAAAGAAAAAAGAGAAAATTACAAAACAAGGGGAACAATAAAGTATTCCTTAGGGAATGTGCTAGGGACATTCCAGGGGTAGGTCCGGTTCGGTAGTTCTTAGCTGGACCATCGTRTGTGCGCTGGCAGCGAGCAGCCGCCCATCTGCAGAGCTCACGGACGTTGCCTCTGCATCACGAACATCTCTTCTACGGATCACAAACATATCGCAAAGAGGTGGCTGGAGTCTCAGGTGGCAGCGGTGGCAGCAAGCTAGCGGCGGTCTCCTTCCCAGCTGGCTTTCGGGCCAGGCTTCCGAAGGAGCACCCCCGGACGCAGGCTCTGCGCTGCCGCGGCGCGGCCGCCGGCCGGCTCCGGGTGCTCCCTGCCCGGCGCGGCCAGCCTCGAGCACCGGCAGCGCGTCCCAGTCGCAGCCTTTTAGCACTCGCCACCCCAAACCTACGAGGCATTTTATCACAAGTGATATTTTTCCGACAAGCTTACAAAAGGCATATTTGATTTTTTTTTTAACAATGCCTTGCTATCTATGTTTATTTTAGCCTAGTCACAGTCCTGTTGCAACTTTTTTATCAGACCTTGAAAGCTGAGTAGAAAAGTAGATTACTGCTTTTTCCTTCCACTTTTGGAAAGCTGGAATCCAATCTAACTCAAAACATAAAATATACTTTTGTCACCACAAGATTGCAGCAGAGGTTAGTAGCAATGTACATTTCATAGTATATTTTCTGTGAAGGAAGAGTTTACACTATAGCTATTCAAACTATATAGTGTGTGAATTCAGGACAAAAATAAATTTACTTTCCATTTTTCTGTTCATCAGAGATGGACACTAAACACAAAGTTCAGATTCAGATAAAAAATTCTCTTAAGTCTGAATTTAGTATTTTGGTTTGGTTCTTTTACAACTCACAGGAATAAAACTCACAATAATTGAAAAATCCATGTTTCATTACTTGTGGGAAGTTTAAATGGGCATATATTTTCTTGGCATGTGGAACTCTTGCTCTATAATACTTATAATAGTACTTGATATGTTTTTCTAGGCAGTATACACATGATAATCTTTTTGTAATTAGTCTAGCTAACTTGGTATAGACTAGGCCCCAGAATTTTAAACCACTTCTAAGACCTTTGTTGAATATAATTGTTAACCGTTATAATACTGTCCTAGAAATCTATGTAAAAGTTCTGTATTTGTACTGTACTTTCATTTTAAAGCAGGACTAAATCCCTAGCATTTTGTAGGCTGATGATTGTATATCTCATGTGTTGACTTGGTATATATATCATTCATGGGATGCTTGTATTCTTAATAGACTTTTCAACAGAATTTTACCTGTGTTAGCAGAAAAGTTAAAATAATTAAGTTATTCAAAATGTTGTTATACCTTTTTTGTTGCTGGTACTGCTGCTGTTTCAGCATGCAGGTTTTCTAATGAGGACACCACTGGGGGGGGGGGGAAGAGCAGGTGAGTGCAGACAGACAACAGACTTAAGCAAAGAGGGATTATTTTGTCAGTGTGGTAAGCATTGGTCTCGGCACACTGGCTGCAATAGAAGTTATAGTCATATTGGAAGGGGAAGGGAGGATTGGGTCTGAAAGAAGATGAGGTAGCTCTATGGATGGTGATGGACAGTGTATCTGAAATCTGAGGGGCACCACAGACAGCACGGATGTGGTTTCTTTAAAGTGTTGTGTGAGTCGAAGGCTGGTCCTGTGTGTCAGTGGAAGGAGGAACAGACCTCTTCGTAGTGAGTGAAAGAAGGGAATACTCCTTGCAAGTGAATACAAATATTTTATTTTGTGCAGTAAGAAAGGGAAAGCAGTAGAGATGTGCAAAGACAGACACTATATGGCCAAAGCAATGGACCGGAAAGATTTTCTTGGAAGCAGCATTTGGAATAGATATATGTACTGTAAGGATTTTGCAATTAACATAAAAGTGGGATTTCAGCTGTGTGGATGGATAGGAAAGGCTGTGAAAGGGTAGAAGAGTAGAGTAGTTTTAAGTCAGATTTGAGGGGAGATTAAGAGCTATTTTATCCATGCTGCATTTGACCTGGTGGCTGGACATCAGAGATGAGAAACTAGGTGAGGTTTGGCATGGAGCTGAGTGGTGCATTTGCCATTTAATTAGTGTAAGATTCCTGTATCCCAGTACAATCTTACCCAGGTCAGAAAAAGAAGTCAAGTGTTCATCACAGACACTGCTTTAGAAACAGCGTTGGAAAGACATCTAGGAGCAAGAAGAGTCTATGGAGTAAGAAGAAGAACAGAGAAATAGTAAAATCTTTTTTGAAAGGGAAAGTGCATTCAAGAAGCAGCTAGAGAGGGGAAAGGTGCGGATGGACAAAGGAGAAAATTGCAAAGCATAAAAAAAGAGTGATACCTTTACTGGGCATGGGATAAAGAGAGGGTTGGATTACAGGGTATAGGAGGGTCCTGAATACTCCTTTAAGGCAAATTACTTGTCGCTCTCTAAAGCATCACTTCTCATTTTGCAGTGCTATTCCATTCTTCCTCTGCTTCTACAAACAAGAAAAGTTACAGTTTTAAACTCTATCCATGTTTGGGGTACCTGAGTATGTTTCAGTCCAGTTTATTTGTGCATCATTTAAGAGCATGAAATCCTTAGCGTGGGAATTGCATTATTTGTAGTTGCACGTTTATTTGCTATTTTTATGGCACCACACACAGGTAGTACTAAATAAATAAATAATTGTCGTGAATAGTTAGTTGGTTTCTGTCTTTAACTGTTCACTGGACAAATAGATAAAATGAAGATGCTACTTCAATCCATTGTTTCATCACTACACCTTTCTTTTCAACTTTCTCTTTTTCTGCTTCTTTTATAAATCCATCTCTCTTTCAGTGTGCTGCTGCAGGAAATTTTCATTTCTTTTGCCTCCATACAATAGCATTTTGTCTATTGGGAGGAAAAGAAAATTCAGTTTCTCTTTGAACCTCCAGTAAGCAAAAAAAAAGAAAAAAAGAAAAAAAAAGAGAAAAAAAAGGAAAAAAGAAAAAAGGTCTTGCCCAAAAAATATACATATGGAATATGATTCTTCCCCTATAACAGGAAGTGAAAACTAAAATAAAAAGATCTGCAAAGACTATTGAGAAAGGAACAGTACTTTCTTTCAAAGGCAGTTCTGGTGTCCTCTTACCAAAGGAGAAAAATCAATTGAGAATATTAAGAGAAAAAGGGAAGGTGGTGCAAGTGATAATAAATTACTCAAAATGAACATAGTAACTAATGATTTAACAGAGCAGCACTTAAAAAAGAATGAAGGAATACGGAATTATAATGCAGTCAGCTGTATTTTTGGAACAGTAATGTCTCGAACAAATAGTTCCTTTTCCTAGTAGAATGAGTACAGCTTTACAGGGTCATATTGTGACTTTGAAAAAACTTCTATACTTGAAATCAGTCTGGGACAAGGAAAGGGAATCTGTAGAACAGATTATGGAGCCTGCATCACTGGAGCTCTTTATAAGAAGAAAGATTAGAAAGAACATCTTTTAGCTGAGCTGGACTATTGCTGATTTGGTCCTGAGACAAGTGTGTGGACCAGATCTCTCTTGCTGCCATACAATCCTAGGATGTGAGGGTGCAGAAGAGTTAACAGAGTAAATATTTAGGAGATAAAGTCAAACACCTGAATGATCAAACAAATACCAATCTGGCACCCCTCAATGCTTATGGTTAGTTGCAATATCAGAGATGTCAGTGTACTCTGCAAAAATTCAGTCCATGCTCTTGAATAGTGTATGTATTAGAAAWCAGTAACTCATTTGCACCAAATGTAATGATGTAAAATTCTTTCAGAACCAGATGCAGGAAATCAAAATATAAAACTTGCTTGGGATAAATGCAATAATGATAGGTATGTGGATAGATAAGGCAGGATTTAAAACAGAATCATCTCCATTTATGATTTAAACATGAGCGCCTTCTCTTGTTATAGTCTAGTTTGAAACAGCCCATCAAGTCTAGCTATAGGTCTACTAGCAGAAATGCTGGGCAGTAGGTCTACTTCACGGAGAAACTATTGCACTAAAGGTTAAAAAAAATAGACCACATTTTCTAGATGTTTTTGAAAAGGGAAAGAACTGATAAAAAAAAGTCTCTGTAAGATAAAACAGTCTTTGAAATGATATAAATACTGACTCTGTGCCTCAGAACAGGCAACAGTTCAGTTCAGTTGGTTAGAGCATGGTGCTAATAATGCCAAGGTTGTGAGTTCAGYCCCCATATGAGCCAGTTGTTTCCCTGCTGAGCAGGGAGGTTGGACTAGGTGATCTCCAGAGGTTCCTTCCAACCTTACTGATTCTATGATTAGTTTATTCTGTTCCTTCATGTTCAGCACCAAAATAAAAATATTAGTAGCCTAAGATATTTTTAATTGTTATTAAATTGTATTATTTGCCAAAATATGCATCTTACAAAACTATTGAATCTAGAGCAAGAAGCAGTGGCTCAAAAACTGACCATATAGTCCCTTTGATAAATGCATTGTTTTCAGACAAATGACCAAGTCAGTTCAAAAATAATAAAGTTGTAAGAATGATGGCTTTTATACATACAGTGACCTCATATACACAGGTCAGGTTAAATGAGCTTTCGTGCAGGTTCTTGATCAACATGCTGACAGTTCTCTAGAATCTGGCCAACTCAAATGTACTGGRAACAGTTATAAAATAATTGCTATGGAATACAGCAACAGTCGTTGACAACTTTTCACTGTAACTGCTCATATACATGACAGTTTATAGAGAAAATGAGGAGAAAAAGTTGAAAATTGTCAAGGCATAAAAAGAGTTATCTCTGTGCATTCCAATCTACTCCTTTTTTTTTCCTTTTTTCTCCTCTTTGATAAACACTTTTTGACTTTCCTRATGAACTAGAAGGGAAAATGTATTGAACTGTACATTGCCTTTTTCTGCCTTTTTAGTTAAAACATGGGAGATGCAAGTACAATTAGTACTGTTGCAGAGAGTGAATGTCTTTCTAAAAGAAGGACATTTCCCAAAAATCTGTCAGACTATAAATGGCTCAGGCCTTACTCAGGAAACCGTCTGTTGAAACTAGTGACCTACTAACCTCATTTTTTCCAGAAAGACTGTTGGGCAGTTATGGCAGGACAGTCCAATAGATTTATAAAAGATTTAATTCCTTTGGGCTCATACAGTAAGATTTCAGACCAAGAAGCATCAGAAAATCACCAGTAATTTAAGTGGGAGGTATCGTTGCCAAATGAAAGTATATAATGAATGTATATTTAGATGGCTTTGTTAATGTTCAACTTTTCCAATTTGTGACCACATTGGCAAACTGCTTAAGGTGTGCTTTTACACAGGTTTGTCTTTCGTCTGGTTCCTACAGTACTTTGTGCAGTCTCCTGGGAGAGAAAACCTTTCTTCATTTTGTAAAAGTGAAATTATACACAGATTATTGGACATTTATTCTTGATACTTGAGAAGAATCTTCCTTTTACTGTAAGCCAAATATTGCTGTAATTGTTGCCTTACAAATGTTCATAATAATAATCATTATCAATCTGCTTCCTATGGCAATAAAATCCCTAAATTGAGCCAGGATCTCAATTACAGTAATGCTGAACTCAGAAATGGTAGAGGCTTTCCCACCATTTTGAAAACAGCATGAGAGGGAACAAATTAATCATGCAGTCAGGGATGCTAGAAACATGTTAAAACATTTAGTCAGCCTCTTTGCCATTCATTTGTTCCTGTTGTACATCTTGTAGTATTCTGGCAGCCTGAGTCTCAAAAGCTCTAGTCTTAAAAGTGATAAGTTACCATGATTTTCTC
This sequence comes from Rhea americana, assembly GCF_003343005.1. NCBI lineage: Eukaryota > Metazoa > Chordata > Aves > Rheiformes > Rheidae > Rhea > Rhea americana. The sequence continues at coordinate 3,691,219 of NW_028186601.1, read as the reverse complement.
TGAAGAGTGCGCGAGACTCCAACTGATAAAGCGGATCTCCTAAGTTTGGGAAATGAATGCTGCTGCTGCAGTGAGAAACTAGCAGTTCCAAATACATACAGAAATGTAAAGGTTTTTTTTTTTTGTATGATCTCTCATGTAAAATCTCATCTCCATCTGAGAAGTCCCGTGCATATGTCAATTTACCTATGCCTGTTTTAGAGTGGAAATGTGTTTTCACTCTTTTCTCTGTAATACTCACCTCCTTCCTCACTTTCTCTACATTTTTAAAATTATATCTAATCAGAGCATTTACCATTTCTGGTTCGTACCATATTCTAGAAATGACTGCAGCCATGCATTGCTCCGTAAAGTGCTCGCTTTAGCTTTTAACGACGTTGGGAATATTCTTCATTTTGCCTCACACTGTGTTAGTTACTTAGCTAATTCTGCTTTTAAAAAAAGAAGTGTGCTTTCTCCGGGATCTCATGTTGGGGGAGAAAGCTGTCCTCCTTATGTGAGAAAGCTGCCACAGCAGCTGAGATATCACTTAGCACTGGAGGCTCTCCAGGGCCCGAATGTGCCGCACATATTTACAGTGTATTTTGCTATTAGAAAGACCATCATTTACACACAGTACTAATTCTGAGAATAGAGAAAGCGATAAAACTCAGATTCGGATGCTCTRAGTGGAAGCATCTCTGTTGCTGCACACTACGGGAGGATGAGGAAATAGTTCTGCAGTGGGAAGGGGATACTGATGTAGTGCCCTAACCCCAGAGGCCAGTTCTCTTCCACYCCATCTGCCATCTCAAATGCCAACTCCTAGAAATGCCTCTGTTTCCAAAGTAGCAGACATTAACCATGTGTGTGAATCGTAGTCATTGGTAAAAATTATATATATATGTATAAAAAGCCTTTGTTTGGCTTTCCTGACTTGCCAGAGGGAAAAAAAGGGCAAAGCTGGATGTGAATGTGTGTCGCTAGCTGATATGTTTCTTATTTTTGATAGAAGAATATAATGAATGACTTTCTGTAAGATAGTCATTTAATTTCATTCATCTACTGCAAATAATAAAGGCATTCGACAGAGGTAAGGTGTAAGACTGGATTCGGCTCTGGTTTGTTACGTGACTTGTAGACCCTGTATGGTGGTACTCAGCTGCAAGGGAATTGTTAAGAATTTGAATATTCTGTGAAGGAGTTCACGGTAAATAAGGGTGGGTAGCAGATCCCGTCTCCAGGCTCTTGGAGTTAAGGGTGTGCAAGGAAAGCAAGTCTTTTGCCTGTAGTGCATGGGCCCTCCACCAAAGGAGCGTCCTTACCATGTGTGCCTTTCTTCCTCCTCCTCCTCCTCTCTCTTCCTCTTCTTCCTCCTCCTCCTCTTCCTCTTCCTGCCAGCACAGGTTCTGAGGAAGCTCTTGCTGCTTCTTACACTAGCAAATCACAGAAGAAATGTAGTAATTATTATTATGGGCAGCAATAGATACYGCTTAGAAATCCAAGCATCAAGAGGAGCGTTAGTCTCACCCTTCCTTTGCCCAGACTTTCAAGTTCACACTTACTTTCTGTCAGCTATTTTAAGACATTTGTGTTGGTTTTGGTCCCAGTAGGCTCCATACTCAGCAGAGTGGCTTAGAGCACAGCACCTTTTTAAAGTGTTTGTGCTAATGTTCCCTAAATATGCCTACTCTGAGAGTCTCTTTCTTGTTTTTTATTTCTTTTTCTGCTTTTTTTT
>NW_028186601.1:3678365-3689486 GCF_003343005.1 Rhea americana | reverse complement strand
TTTCTTTTTTTTTTTTTTAGTGATACGGAAATATGTGCTAATTGCAAGTTGCTCCTTTTGGCAAATGTGGGATAGCCCTTTAAATGTTTTTTTTTTTTTTTAGTGATACGGAAATATGTGCTAATTGCAAGTTGCTCCTTTTGGCAAATGTGGGATAGCCCTTTAAATGTGGATTTTGTTCCATATGTGCMCATTGCCTTTTTGCCAAACTTCCTTAGATGTGCACCAAATTCTAGAATGCTGAATACCAACTTTGCATAATTTGAACAAGAAAGCCTTGCCGTGCTACTTTTCTGTTTAATTTACGCAAAAAAAAAATTAAAAAATAAAATTAAAAAAAAGAATTATGAGATACGTAGGACATAAGTAAGGGCAGAATAGAGTCCTTAATCTTAATTATGCATTCTGCAGTATTATAAATGACTAAAGATTACTTCCAATGTTTGGTATAATCTTACAGTGTGCAGATGTGGTTCTCTTTGGTATATGCCATCTTTACTGAACTCACAATTTCCATAATGCTGTCACATTCTGCATGGGAAGCAGATTTACAGATAGGTAATCCATGTAAGGTATTTTAAAGACAGCTTATTAAAGGATTGAGGCCTGCTGTTAAATTACATATGCTTTCAATTGCTGTGAGGAGCAAACAGTATCAAGAGGTACAATAATTTRGCTACAGCTGGAGAAAGGCCTATTTAAAGTTTTGATGACAGATCCTTTAAACTTTTCCTTTAAGTTCTTTTCTGCTTTACATCTTTTCCTGTGTCGGACTGTACTTTGCYTTTATACGATGTAATTTCACCGGCAGGCCGAATGGATGCGTGTTGCGAAAGGGAAATGCGGTCTTGGGCTGGCGGAGGGGAGTTTCGGGGCCGAGCGCGGCTCCTCCGCGGCGGGATGCGAGCACCCGGCCGCCGCCGCGGCTTTTGCAGTGCTAATTACCGGCGGCTCGAGCGGCGCCGCCGCCGCCGCCTCCGCCGGGCGCCGGGCACGGAGCGCCCGTGGGTCCCCGGGGCACGGGGCAACGCGCCCGGCAGGCGAGACCGGAGACGGCCTTTCCGGGCAGCGCAGCTCCTGCCCCTCGTTTTAACCCGAGGAAGAAGGGTGCCCGTAGTTTGAGACTGATTCCGCAAATCTGGAGTGCGTGCGTGTGTGTGTGTGGGGGGGGTGTTTCACCTCCCCCCCTCCAAATTAGCAATRTAAATTAGAATACAGGGATGATATTCGGAGCTAAAAGCAGGCAAAAAGCTGCAGAGCGCGAGGAGGGGTGTGCTAGGCAGTGGGTTTTGTGAGGAGGAGGGTGCCCCCGCGTCGGAGGCGAGCATCGCTGCGGCGCGGAGGAGAGGCACGGCGCCGTGGCGCGTACCTGGGAGCCGCCGCGGGGACCGGGCTGCCACGCTGCGGCCGCCACGTTGCGCGGCGCGACCGCTTCGTGCGCGTGTCACGCTTCCTCCTTAGCTTCTCTCTGCTTGTTAGTTACAAACTCACAGATTCCGAAAAGGAAATGATTCTGTAAAACGGAGCTGTAACCTCGCATGACACTTTAATGTATTCGCAGATAATATAAATTTACAAATACCAAAGTATTGTGAGAAAAGCTGTAAATCTCTGGAAGGACAAAATAATAAAAAAATCTCTAAGAGTTAAAATACCAGCTCTTAAAACCTCATTGTTGTTTTCTCCTTAGCATTGCTGTGCGACCTAATACAGCACGAATGTGAACAACGCTGAATCTAAATTTGGCAAAAAAAAGAAATGTTTTCCTGTAAAGGACTATCTGAACATCTTTCCGCATAAATATGTTATGGCATTTTTTTCATTTTTGCTTTTCTAATAAATGAAAGGTAGTATTTTTATTTTGAAATATTTATAGTGTAAATTATCCAAATGGTATTTCTGTCCTATTCTAATAAATCTGTCTTTACACAAGTTCTAGGGGTTAATGGCAAGATTTTGAATTACATTAGACTTTTATAATAAATGGGTATGTAAGACAAGACCTTATTAAGTGGATTTTGTCTGTGAAATCTGTCTTCTTTAAATAATTTTGGAAGCCAAAAAATAAAAACACAAACTTTGCTTCACCATGAATTTTTAAACATATGTCACTATAAATATTAGTGAATTTTAATTACAGAAAATTACTTTGTTAGTGATCAGAAGCAAAGTTTGGTGGCATATTTGAAACTATGCATTTTATTCCGGTATATAAGCTGTAGTATCTATTTTCATACATGTACTTCTTAAAAGAGAACAATGCTATTGATAGCTCTAAATATGAACCTTGAATTAATGAAATACAAATATTATCAAATATTGATGCATCATCCTTAGTTTGCAAATGTAATATCAACTCACAAATAATTAAACTGATGAAAAATTAAACCAAGGAATTAAAAAAATGGTGCTTAAATAAAATAACACATCTCATTAGAAAATATTTCTAATATACTACAGGCTGTGTAGAAATCTTATTGAAGTGTTTCTGCTGTTACTATGTCTTAATGTCTTTTTGTTTATGGGAAAAATTGTTTAAGACAGCAAGAATCTTGGGTCTTCTCTTTTTTATGAAGGTCAAACTAAATTCAGAATTATAACTGAAAAATGAAATGTAAATACCTAGATCTTTGATAACAAAGTAATTAAAATGTATGGTTTTGCCTACTGTGTATAATAAGGGCTTATATTTGATCAACCATAAAAGTTATTTAATCATTTTAACCTTGGAATACTACCCCACAAAAAACTACTTAATGGAAGTTAGCTGAGAAGCATTAGAGTATCACAACATCAAGAAGGCTGAGCGAGAGGGCACTGAAAATTCAAGCACAGCTTATTTCTGCCATAATACTATAGCAGGTTGCATGGCAACCAGTGGCTGTGGATTTTGAAGTTACTTTATCCTTATTCAATGAGCAAAGACTTAGCCTGTATTTATTTTGGTAATTTCTAGAATTAATCAGGTATTTAAGGCCTGCTGTAGCATAAACTTGCTGTGATTTTACGATCCATGAGTAAATGTCTGCAAGCGTCGTTCAAAGAACATCTGGAAGAACGAGGGAGGTCGGTTGTTTCTCATGACGTTGCAGATAGCAAATATTAGACAAGTGTTCGGATCAGCCATGGTTTCACAAGAATCTGGATGGCAAGCATATTCATGTGATTTAAGCTGGTCATTTTAGGTGGACTCTGGAGTTTTCTGACAACCTGTCTTACTTCTTTTTAATGTTTCCATTAAAGAAAGATATTAAGAGAATTTTAACATTTTTAGCTAATGAAAAGCTGAATCACATGCAAAAGTCACAAGTACAAGTAATGAGGTATGCTTGCATTCATGCGTTACGTTTGAGAACATGTTAACATACAATTCTCAAATATAGTAATATTTAATAGTCATATTTAATTTCCATACTGCCTTTAAACTACATATGCGAGTCTTTTGGTATCCTGTTAGTTAACGTGTCTAGGATTTGGCAAATTTTCTGAAAAAACACAGATCCTACTGAAATTGGAGTAATCAAAGGATGCTCAGAATCATAAAGATACACAACGCACGCTGTAAAATACTTGCAATGAATGAGAGGTATGAATAGGTGTCTCATTTAAAGCACACATTTTTAAAGTGCATTTTACTGGATTATGTGAAAAATCTGCGAGATATGTACAGGTTTGAGAAGCAGTATATAGTCTTGCAGTGAAAGATGGTATCTTAATGCTTAAAACATTCAGGGATAGAATTACGATGTGAGTGTTCTCTTAACATGATTCATTTGCTAGCTTTTTAACTTCCATGCAAAATACACATTGAATGATACTTCATCCTACACACAGCATGAAAGAGATCGTCGAATCAAGGTAGGCTTTCACAGTCTTGACTTACAAGTGTACCCCGACAGCCTAACTTTGAAGAACCTTTTGATGTATGGTCGTGAACTGAGTGGATTTCCCCAGCAGCTGTATCTTTTTTTTTTTCAAACAATTTGGCTCAAAGAAGGCGTACACCCCAAACAAGTTTTTTGTTTCCTTGTCCCAGGTGAAAACGGGGAAATAATAGTTGTGTTACAGTGAAATAAAAGATTGAAGATAAGATTTTTTTAAAGGCAGTAAAGGACTTGGCAATCAAAGCTCTATTTCCAAGAGTGATGTTAGATCAANAAAAAAAAAAAAAAAGACCCAAGAGCAAGCCCAGAATGCTCCTGAGGCAGGAGGAGGCACCTATTCAGCAGGGCATGACTGACTCTGAGACACCTTACCTCCAGAGCAGGCCACTAAAACATAAAATCGTGCCACTGCAGGTGTCTAGTGCACCCCATGCCTTTTCTGAGAAGCTACTTCATTACGAGCTTATGTCCTGCTTATGTCCAGAAAAGGAGCATTACAGTAATCATATTCCTTAATTTCCTGGGTATGTGCTAGGCATTCCGAATATAACAGGACAGAAGTAAGTTCATTTAAAATTAGAGCTGAAATTAGTGACTGTGCAATCGTTTTTTGCCTGATGGTCTAGAAGTTACAGCATGCTTCTATCTAGTAGAAGACTTGGCTCTGTGGCTGCCAGCTTTCCAGTAAAACCTCGAATATAAGAAAATCCCAAATGTGTGTGATCTTCTCAATGAAATAAGGTGGTCATTCTTTGCAGTAAAGGTACAATAAGGTTATTTTAAAAATGCATAATTTATTGTGTCAAAATATACACTCACAAGCTAATACTTCTGGGAGCTGTGAATGTTGTTTAAACATATATTATGGCCTTAGTGATGACAGTTTAAAAGTTATTACAACCAAAATACTTTATGTCAACAATAAGCTACTGTAATTTAAGAAAAATGAAACATTTTCCCATGAGTCAGTTGTATTTTCTTTTGAACGTAAAAGGAAATAAAACTGTTAAACATTTCAGGTTTGAACTGCTGGTTCTGCTTGAATATTTGAAAGTAGTTGACCTCATTTTTAGTCATTGTTTTAAAATGAAAAGCTTAATACTAAAAAGTGTTAGTAGCAGGAAAACCATCTGCAATTCCATATATTTTTTTAATTAACAGTGAGGCTAAATAACAAATCTATACTCAGCAAGTAATTCTGACAATATGCTTCCAGTATTTTCTAGTTTCTGTACTATCTGAAAAGGAAGGTGACCTGTGCCGTTGACTCCTCTTTATCTTCTTTTGGGAGGTATATTAACTAATATCGGTCTGAGCAATCAAACACAATGTAGTTACCACTTCTTAGCTGGACCATTAAAATTTATCTTTCCTCAAGTATAACGTAAAATGCATTAACTTAAGTCTTAAATGCTGTTCAAGTACAAACAGAGGAAGGGAATCTGAGGACAGAAACTGCTGTAAGTGTTGATGTAGAGAACCAAAAAGAGTTGGTGTAGCACTAGCTTTACATCTTCTGATCTTTTCTTCCTCTATGCAACTGGTGGCTACATCAGGAAGCTAATAAAGGTGGTGATCAAATTACTGTTGTACCTGACCTGCCTTGCTGCAGCTACACTGCAGACAACGTGGTTGAAAGCATCTCATCAGAGATGTATTTTAAATACTGCTTTGAATCAGCCATTACTACTACTTTTTTTAAAAAAAATGTATTTATTTTAGGCTTAGTGGCTACACAAAAGGATGAAGTTCTAGAAGCTGCTGAATGCTTACATTGTCTTTGATATTGGCTTCTCATGCGCTATGGAGATGGGCAATGAAATTACTAGAATACCCATGCCTGAGTTGTTTGATAGAGAAAATTGAACATTCAGTGATGCTGCAGGCCAAAAATTATTGTCCAAGTGAACTGCAAAAATTACTAATGAGAAATCATACATTTATCAGAACTATGACCTATTTCAGTGATTGTGAAAAAGTAAGAATGTTAAGATGTCAGAAAGGAGCCAAGGTATGGGGGTCACTTTCTCTGAAACCCTGGAGATCCATGAGAAGGAAGGTAATTCTACATCCTGGGAGTCTGTAAATAGAAGGCTATGGTTGCAGTCAAAAGTAAACTCATAGTTCCATTTCTCCGTGTGAAATATAATTAAATAATTTTCACTTTTAGCAACTAGTCATATATATTTATAATACAGGAACCTAGGACTTAAATCTAAAGCCCACAGGTAAACCCCCGTGTTTGCAACATTGCTTTACCAATTACCTTTTCTGCTTGCTGATACAGTGCAATGACTGCTTGCACAGAGCAGACCTCCATGCATTACAACCCTTTGCATCACAAACTCACTGAATGCAAATCTTCACAGCAACCCTGTGCAATATTGGGTATGCAATTACGATGGTATGCTGAGGAATTCAGAATCAGAGAAAATAGGGATAAGAAATTTTAAGGTATTTTAACTCCGAAAAATCAGACGTTCCTAAATTTCAAGTGTTTCTAGCAGCCCAGCTGTTCRGAGCTTCCATGCAAGCTTTCTGCCTGTCCACATTTTAGTGTTCTGCTGAGAGCTGATGTCTCTGAAAATCAGACCCAGTGTGATTTGAGTAAGATCATGCAGGGTAACTGCAGCACAGGAGAGAATTGACCCATTTCTCTGAAAATGTTGGCTTGTACCATAGCTATTAGAACATTCTTTTTTATTTAGAATATGCAGTAAATGTATTGTGACATCTTAGGAAGTAATGTATGAATCTACACATTCCAGTGTGAATCATTCTGTGCATTTTCTARTTCTGCTGGATAAGATTTAGAGTCCGACTTTTCATTCATTTCATATGTATATAGCTCTGCTGAAGACAATGAAGCTATACAAGAGTAAAAGGAAGTGCTAGAGGGAGGGTTAGGTTCTTTAAATTATAAAGTAAATTGGCAATGGTTGCATACTGAGACACATCCCAGTCCCCATGTTCTAATTGGATGGCRCTTAAAAATAAAAGTATGTGAAACTCCAGGTCTTCCAAGCATGCTCCTAGTTTTACACCGATATTAATGACCAAAGGTTGTTTTTTTTCCTTTTTTCCCCCACTGTGTGAAAGTATGATGCCCAAAGGGAAGCAGAATTAATTAAAGTTTCTGATGAATATTGGACCACTACTGGCATTTGCCTCAGGATCAACAGGTAGGTTCTTAACTTCATGAGGGAAAACATTATTGAAGAAGGCTGCATTCCTTGTGCAGATCAAGTTGTGCTTTTAAAAAATAAAAGAAGTCAGCTGGTGGTCTTGCTTTTAATTATCAAGGCTGTGAGAATTCCAGTGACATATTTGCCTCATTTACTTAGAAGATATTCTTGTATTTATTAAATCATTTGAAGAACATCTGTAACACTTTGATAAGATTTTCTTTCTCATCATGGGAAGCAGGCTGCATTTCAATACCAGGAAGTACTAGCTTTATGAAGTATTTCCTAGTCCATTTACAGGAGAACAGTAATATGCAGAAGTAAAAGGATTCACCAGATTTAAGAAATTCACTGTAATTAGGAAATGGAATATTTCTTAAAAGCGTTAGGTATAGGTTATAGTATAGGATTGGATTAAAGGAGCAGATCCCAATTATAAATTATCATTCAGCCTTTCCTTCTGTTGCTGATGGATCAGAAGCTTGCAGGGTTCCCTCACCTTTAAAAAAAAGCAGCAGCCTATGTTGGCTTCAGAAGCAAAGTCCACAAGTGTAGAGTGTGCAGAGAAACAACCTATGAGCTTTAGAGCCATCAAAAGTAATTCAAAAACAACTTGAAGTTTCACCTCATTGAAGCCCTTTAAAGATTTTTTTTTTTTTTTTTTTTTTGCGAGTGCCTTCTTTATACATCATGAAGAGAGCAAAGGGCAACTGCCTCAAGCTAAGTTTTTACCTATAAAGTGACTTTGGTTTAAAAATCAGTGTTCACGGGAACCTGGCCTTTGGCGTCCAGACAAAGTCACTGTGTCCACACTATCAGAAGAGGCAGAGCGAATATGCGTCACCTTATGTGTACTGTCGGAATCCAAAAGTTAAACTAGATTTTCTAATGAGATTTTACATGAAGTCTACTTTTTAAAATTCAGAAATCCAGGATAAATCTCACTTCAAAAGGTCTGAATCATATGTGACATCAGATTCTGCTGGAAAGGGCACGTGTGAAGTACAGGCATAATAATTTGAGCAGAAGTTTRTTTATTTAAATATGTGTGAGTGAGTGTAAAGTTGTGTATGTGTATATATATATGCATACATGWATGCTGTGTCTATATGCACGTGTGTGTATATATATATTGTCTCTGTGTGTACACAAAASCTTATTTAGTTATCTGTAAATGTGTGTTTGCAGGTATAAATACATGTACGTACCTCTCTGGTCTTTCTCACCTCACACACAATATTAAATTAAAGATTAATACAAATATTGATGAGATAAGTAGGTTGCTGCTGAGTCTACAAAAATACCATAGGAATTAGAAGCCCAGGGTAGATTAGAGGTCTTTCAGTCTTCTCTCCACYTAATATTTCCTCATGTTTCAGACAGAACTTTAGGAAACTTTACTATGGATTACTATCTTCCTAATTTTAGTCAGCATCTCTTCTGCATTTTTACTATATATATATATATAAAAAATATATATATATATATTATTGTGCATGTATTTATTATCCAAATTATCATTTTATCTTTTAATAAAAATGTTAGCATGTTTACTGTAAAGGAGCTAATACAGTAGTAATTTTTAAACCCTTTATTATCCTTTTTCAGATTATGTGATTGACATCTAATTGGTTCAGAAGTTAAATATTACTAGTCCAACAGCTGAAATCTTATCACTCAAAAAAGGGAAAAGGTCATATAAATGATACATCTCTAAAAGGTACACTAGAAAGTCAGAAAATAAACATTGTAGTCAATACAAAAGAAAGGAGAAGAGCCAATATATTACTGGTAGACAAAGGGCAATGCTAGATATCTATGCCCACTAGCCTATTCCATGAGGTACCCGTATCCATGGGCTACATGTGGGATGTCAGTGAATACTTGTGTTTACTGTCTTTTTTTCTCTGACTTTTAAATCACCAACRTCCAACCTGCATTATTGTTGCTGGCATTTTTTTCATTTGTCCAACTCTCAATTCTCTCTGTATCTCATCTTCTTCCTGAAGAACATGTTGATTTTCATCTTTTACTTTTTCTGTAGTCGTTTGTGCTYCTTAGTTATCCACATGCAGTACCTGCTCCAAATACACTAAATTCCGCTTAATCTTCCTTTGTCACCTCTCCCAATTCTTCTGTAGTTTTTCCTGTCAGAGCACTAGTCTGTAACCTGGTAATTTTTCCACTTTGTTTTTTTTTTTCCTCATTTTCTAATATATCCCATTCCTCTATCAAAGCCCRTGTCACATTCCATAATACCCTAAAAATACATTTCTTCTCATAAGTTTTCACTGTAACTTTCTATATACTTCCATATGCTCCATAAGCTGCTGTTTCTCACTTAGAACACTCTCTAATTCTTCCTTGTCCTCTCAGCCCCACTTCTGCCCTCACTTTCCTCTACACCTCAGTCCATTCAGGCTTTTCTCCTTTTCATTTTTTCCTTTTCACTTCCTCTTGCCTTCAGTGTCATCCCTTTTGTTTGCATTAATCTGTTCCTACCGTACACCAAACTTTTATTCCTCCTTCTTAAAATCAGTTTGCAAAATAAATTATTTCATAATACATTCTAATGGAAATACTTTGCAACTTTTCTTTTTGCTTGTTAACTGCTACAGCCTTAGCACTGCAAGGGGGATTTCTCTTCCCTTGCATTTTGGTTCAAGAATCTAAATGTTATGAATTGTTAGGCAATTACAATACCATGTAGCAATTCAGTAAGCAATATGTGAATGGAAAATATAATATTCACTGCTTGGAGCCTTGTGTTCCTCCTGTTACTTAAAGCTCCTTATACCGTTCAGACATAATTTTGCATGGGCATGGAGCACCCCGTGCATGCGCACACTAACTACAACAGGTTTCAGCGGCTCGGAGTCCTAAGCTGAAAGCACAATAGCTAATACCTGCTATCTTGTGTAGGTAGGTTTACATAATCATTACATAATATTTCAGTAGTACAGGATATGACTTGCATGTATCACAGGTTTGTTCTTTCATCCTCTCCTCTGGGGGACAGATATGGGCAAAGAAGTGTTTTGCTGTTTTTTTTGCCTTATTTTTTTAATACTGCTGCTATTTCTATAATACTATAAAATATTATGACTACAATTAGCTGTATCTTTTTATGATTAAAAKAAGCAAGGTCAAAGAAAATGTATTATTTACTCAGATAGTTTGTAAGGCTTATGATGGTATTCAGTCCTCGCTGTCATTCAGATCCCCCCCAAAATTCTGACTATTTTCAAGTCAGTCTTGCTTGCCTGGCTGGGTATGTTCTCCTTAAATATGTATTATTTTTAAAAAACTGGTAAATACCAGTTATTCAATTTTCCTAGATTTCCATCACAGATAATTTTGTATATAAGAAAATAAATGTTTTATCCAATCAAAGGAAGACTGTTTTGATGTTCAGTCTGTGTGTATTGGAAACAGACCTGGACCAATTCCTATCTGCGTTCTGAGGCTGTTCATTTCTGTTACCAGAAGAAAGAAAAAAAATCTTTTTTTTTTTTTTTTATACAAAGGTTGTGATGTTTAAAATATTAGTGATACACCTTGCCTTGAGATGCCAGTTACCTCATGTTTCCTCGCTCTTCCGATAGATTTTGCATTCACAAAGGCTGTTTACTTGAAGCTGTGTGCACTTGCAAGGATCGCTGCTGAGCACAAAGGCTTTCCTAACCCCAGTGGTCTCTTTACATTGTTCAAGGTGGATTGCTGCTGTGTTCGTGATGTCTTAACTGTCTTACTGCTCTCCTCTCTACGTTATTTTAATCGACTCCCTTTATGTTGCTGCATTCTAGCATGTACGCTACATTAAAGCCCCAAAGGGAACTGCAAAAGAAAACACCTTGTTCTTCCTCGAAGTCCAAACTTTTTTTACTGGCTACAGAATGAATGCTGCCTGAATGAGTAATGATTAGAAAGCTTTTGGAACTGTATTACCATAGGTGACAGCTCTGAAGAGATAGGCAGGTAATGTTAAGAGGCAGGGATAAGAGGCTATGACATTATGTCTGGAGGGTTAAGGACTCACAGTCAAAGCTTGA
>NW_028186601.1:3640865-3673365 GCF_003343005.1 Rhea americana | reverse complement strand
GACGCTACGCGTGGCAAAATATAAGAAGCTGTAATACCTGACAAGCAACTGCGATTGGTTCGTACTGGGGGCCGCAGCAGAAAACTGAGGGAAAGAGCAAGGACCTTGTGCTGTTTTATTCGGGATTGTGTAAGACCCCTTCATGTGATTCTCAAGTGCAGTACTCAAGCACTCAACTACACAAATGTACTCACTAATATGACTACCGTCTACCCTATATACTTCATTGTTTTCTATTTTCCTCCCAGTAAGAATTATTTTTGCAGTGTTGCATGTAATTTTGATGTGGGCTTTATTTGGGAGAGAGTTTAAAGTGCAAAAGGTGCCTCATGTTTGTCCTGCAGAATGCAGCTCCCCTTGTGCTTGTGGCAGGCTGTGGGAAGGACGGCAGCGGGAGGCACCTCACCTGTGGGAGGTTACTGCCTTTTTCAGGCTGGCCTCCGAGGAAAGTTTAACACACTTACAAGAAGGCCAGAGTGCCTGCGCAGTGCAGTTGTTGACTGCAGTCTTCTGTCAGAAACCTGGATGTTACTTTACATATCTTGGAAGCAGGCTTTTGAGACCCGTGAAGAACAGGAGTGGGCTACTGAGCTGGAACCAAGGGAAGCCCACGCTCAGAGCAGAAGCTAAGCAGGTCCTAGTTGCTGCAGGTCGCACTGCGGAGGAGATGCGCTGCAGCGCTCCGTGCTGCATGGGACCCCTCAGGGCTGGCGGCTCCGTGCCCAGGGACCGTGCGTTGCCAGAGGCCAGGCAGGAGAAGATGTGCCTCAGCTACCAAGGAGGACTGATACCCATCAGGGCAGGATGGGCTTTCCTGATCAACCAGCAATGGTTGAAAGCTTAGCTTCACACACTGTAGTGAGTGCTTAGTGGAAGCCAGTGATATTAGCTCAATCACATTATTGGATATAGATTTTCCTTTCCTTTTTCTATTTTCATTTTCTTTTTTTAAATCATTTTTCATAGTAGAATTTGTGATTTGAAAGACTTGSTCACATCCAACTTTTACACATGCCTGTGAGGAAGAGTGAAAATGTAACCGTGGYTCGTTTGCACGGACTGAGCTTGCAATCCTTATTCAAACACTGACATTTCCAGTCTGTGAGAACTGTGACTAGAAAAAAGAAAACAGGRTTTGTCCCATACAGATAAATTAGTTCAAAGTAAAACAAGGCAACTTTTATTTACATTCTAGATATTAAGGAGGAGGCTAGCAATAGTCAAAAATAATTCACATGCTTTAATGCATACACATAAACCATTCAAATGTGTTAGTTAATGCTTTTTAAATTAAAAACATAAAGATCTKTGAGCAAGATGAATTCTTAGTAATGAAGAAGAGAGCCTCATGAAGCCTAGTCAGTTTGAATCCAGGTTGATGATTACTATTGGAAAGAATCATAATCAGATGTGGTGCTAAAATGATGACAGTGCTGAATAAGACAGCAAACGTGACAAGCCGTAGGAACTGCACCATAACGGAGTACTATTATTGTTTGATTTTGTTAAGTCTTAGTAGGTATGTGGTAGAACTGGTTTTGGCTTAGGTGTTTTAAAATATTTGTGTTATGAAAAAAAGTCAGAAATAGAGAAAAAGTGCCAACTTTGTACCTAATTTGAGGAAGCTTTTTTTTCCCCCCAAAGTGCCTAAGAAATACAGAAATCTGAAACAACAGCTTTAATATTTGTCAATACTAAAGTGAGGGTTATTTTTTACAGCAACTTCTGTCATGAATTTGCAGTCGTTCAAACACTTCTTGCACGTAATATTTGTGCAAAGTGATAATTACAAATAAACAATAGCTACTTCTATTTTATTTCAATGCAACAAAAAGCAGACTTTTTGCCATAGAAGAGAAGTCCTGCTTGAAAACAAAGTGCAGTCTTAGACTTTGTAAGGAATTATGGAGTGTGGTATGTCTGGGTTTATGTACTTGATTTATTATCACTGTTGTCCTGTGAGGGCACATTTATCATAACTCACTGTTTCACTTTTCATGAGTTATGTCATGCTTTCGTTCATGAACAGTATGAATAGTATAATATCTCTCCTTTTCTTTTTTCTTTATACATACACTGAAATGTTCACAGTGTAAATCTGTACTTCTCAGTCCAGTAAAARTCCCTGTGAAGTTTAAATTCAGTGCATGTAAATGCAAGTGCATATTAAAAAAATATAAATACAAAGAACAGGCCTGTCCCAATATAGGATAGAGTTACCCATTAGAGCATTGCCTATTAAAATCAGTACATTAGGCTTATGGTAGATGCATGTGTGTTAGTTTAGCGTAATACTGCTAAAATTGCCAGTCCAAAGCCCAGCTGCAGTAGCTATTAAAAAAGCAAATGCTTTTTCCTCCTTCATTTATAGTATTATTTGGTCAGCGTGCAATGTGATTAGGATGATATTCCATCATACTGGACTTTCATTAATCAACAGATAACTCCCTCAGTTGAACAAATTCAGTTTCTCTCACTTCTTAGGGTTAAGAAGACAAAGTATTAACCCTAGCGATTGAGGAAGTCTCRTTAGCAAAACAGGCCGCAGACCGCTGAAATGCGGTTGTTCCCGACTCCCTGCCTTCCGGGCCACATCCCCGCCTGTGCGCATCCCTGTGCTGTGGGATGCTGTTGGGGGAAACAGCTTGCTGCCTCCCTCCCACCACTAGTTTCCTGCGGTGGTTTCATCTGGTTGACTCCGTGGGCACGATACTCTCGATATTCCTAYCCGTAAAGATGCCCGGGCGCTCTTTAGCTCTGCTCGCTCCACTATGAGTCCTTTAATCCCACGTTGCAGCTCTTTTATTTCCTCTCTCTATTAGAGCTCTTTTTAAGACTTCCTTGAATGAAGGAGACCATGGTGAAAAGTCATCATTCTTGCCAGTGGGCACAGGGTATGACATCTGATGACTGCCAAAAAAAGAGACTTCTTTTTCCAAAGTGGAGCAGGTGGCAGTAGCTTACTGGAACATCCTGCTGGCATTCTGTATATCATAGCACTGACAGCAGAGCTGGAAGCTAACAGGTTCACAGTTGCCTAATGTCAGCATGCTGAAGACATTTTTAGAAAAGTTATGCAATTGATTAACTGGCTATATATACATTTTTTTTTGACTTGAGTGGGTATTTTTACAACAACACAGCTAATAGTACAGACAGAGTGCTGCAATTGAAGTTTTTAGCAGATTTTACCAGTATATCTTCCCCGAGCTCGCATGACATCCCACAAACGCGCCTTCTAAGTTATATGAAATGCATAGGAAAGTGACGACAGTAATAAGATTCCTAAATTTAAGAGAGTAGTAATTGATGGGRTTTCGGACTAATATTTTTCCATGTAACTTTTGTTCCTGTGTGTCTCTCTGCCTGTTCCATCTAATCACCTCCACGTAAAACCACACAGTGSCATCTGAGGAGCCACCGAAGAAAAATATACCAGGATCTCTTCAGAAAGGCAATTGTACCAAGCCCTATGGCTCAGATTCCCCTTAATTTCAGACATGTGTCTGAGGCACCGAATTTAGGATCACTGTCAGCCAGGCTCTGTGTATAATCCCTGCACAGAGATAGGCGTTTGAGAGAGTGATTCAGCTTACCTAATATCTGAGCAAGAACAGGAAACCCAGGACAACTACCTTCCTTGTTTCCGTGCCATAGTTACGTATCTGAGTGTTTAAAGGATTAACCTAGGACTGTGTTGTCTCTCAAAACTGATCTGACAGATGCAATGAAGTGATTTACTTAAGCTTAAATTACGGTTCAGTTTTGAATTAGCTGGCGAATAGCTTAAAATTTTCAGACAAATTCTGGTAATGTTGATGCATGGTGGGATACAAGTGGAAGAAACGACAACTATTTTTCCCCCAGCAATAACAGAAGATACGAGACTCAGATTATCAGTCTCAGAATCTTTATTGAAGCTCAGTGGTTGGTGCTTTAGCGAGGATGCTCTTTATTTGATACGCTTATTTTTTATTATGCTCGCCCAATGAAGTGATTGCATTTTTTTTTATTTCGGATGAGAACTTTGCTGGAATTATTCCTGTTTCTAAATCTGAAAATCAGAGTACTGCCATATATTGTGCATGGGACTGCATCATGAGGCTGTGGAACTGAGCCCAGTGTTCAGCTGGCCTTTTATCAAGCAAAACTCTCCATTAATGGTACAGCTTCTAAAAAGATATTGACATGATTTATAAAGTTTAAAATATGTGTATGCACCTACATTTTTTTTAATACTACTTAATTTTTCAGTGTAAGAGGCAAAACTGACAAAGTTTGCATTTCAGCAATAGAAACTCCATGTAAAAATACTACTTTTTGGTATGTTCTTTTTTTAGCTAGAGAACAAAACAAACTTTTCATTTCCTTCCTGCCTTTCCCACTTTCCTTTATCTACTATCACTAGTGCAATCCTTGGAGAATGGAGAAGAAAGAAGGTAAAAGAGGTAGACTTCAAACTTCTGGGGGAAGGTGGTTGCAGGGGAGTTGAAAATCCACAGTCAGATGAGCAAGAAAACAATTACGTTCTGCTGCAAATTTTATTTTCATTTTCTTAGTAGGACTTTTGACCCTGGGATGTTCTACCTACAGTAGTTCCCGYATTTGTTAACCACCATCCCACACTTCAAAGCTGAATTTCAAGGGCTTTTGTTGAGGTTAGCTCAGGGAAATGAGTACCGTACTCATTTCAGTACTGTAGGAGCATTTTTAATTTGAGGAGGTTTCGTTTTGGTAGGGCTTGGGCACGAATGCATTGTACCTCTCAAATGTCCTTAAAGCGTCATGGGGATAGGCCCTTCAAAGAAAGAAAATAAATGTATGCAATGTAGAAGTCACAGGGTTATTTCTGACACAGTGTCATATGATTTTGCATCGCAAGATAGCATCTCTAGGAAAGGGATAGCTAAATGGAATGTTTTAAAAATATATATGGTGTAGTAGTTGCTGTACTGACTGATAAGAACGTGTAGAAGGCTTTCTATTTTGTTTCACTTTCTTATATCTTTCAATAATTTAGCCTAGATAATATTTTTGTGTGGGTAATGTCATTTCCCATCTTACTTGTCCTCTGTCCCCCAAAATACATTTGAATCTAATAAGGAAAACAAAGTACCCAATTCTATTCTCCTTATTTACACAATTATTTACAAAAAGTGGTTTCACCCAAGGAGGACTGCATGGTCAGCCCAGTGATCTGGAAAATATGAAAAACAATAATACAAACTGAAATGTTCAAAAGTAATTTTWAAAAWTTTTTTTTTACTGTCTTATTAATCCCAAAAAGAAAGACTGGGTTATTTTAAAGGCCAGAAGTCATTCTGTATGCAGTCTAATGCACRCATTTTATATTACTAATGCAGGTTTTCTGTTATCCTTGTTTATTTTTAAAATAAGGAAGACATTTAGTGCATTTCACTACTCCCCCAATGCTGCCTTCATTGAAACAAAATTTTGATATTAATGTTTCCAAATTATATATTTTTAAAAAATTGATTAAGCTCTAACTTTAAAAATCAGTTAACCTAAAGGTTAAGTGCAGAAGGGCATTTCAGCACAAAGTAACTTAACCCTTCTTTAAAGACCAAAGTGTAAAGAATAAAGACAGTATTTTTCCTTTTCCTTTTTTTTTAAGAAGCCACATGAAATGTTCTCCGAGTTAAGTTTTACCATTCATAATGAATGCAGTCTCGCCATTCAAATGCGACCATAAGTACACAGAAGATAAGAATTTAATTAAATGTAGATTAAAACCAAACAGGAAAACACACTCGCTGATAATTTTATCCCATCCTCTGGCCATATTTTTTATACTTCCTTCTTGTTCTTCTTTGGGCTATAGCTTATCAACATGCCGATAGTACCATAACTCATTACATCTGATGGTGCTGCTGAAATGTGCAGGCTTGGTGCTTGAATTTCAGAGGCACTTAAAATGCAAAGCATGTAAATGTCTATGTTAAATATATTAGTGTGGTAATGTTAGTGAAAAGAAAGTGATTTCTTACAAATCCTTGTACCTCACATCATACATTATCATTGCCCAGTCACTGGTTCAAAAATCTATTGAAGCTTTCTCTTAATAGGTATTTCTGTTAAACTATATATTTTTCTTTGTATGTCTCATCTGTTTATTTTCATCTTAACTTCAGTTTTTGAAAAAAAGATTACTAAAAACATGAAGATCGTGTTTTTAGTGCTTGGTTAAATAAACGCAYGGTAAACAAGTGACTGTGAAAGGTCTAATTTACCAGCATAGTGTCACTGTTCAAGATCCCGTGAGCGTGTGGAGACTAAATGGCTTTGGATACCAAAACACGTTAATCACGGATACATGCAATTTTGCAAATTCCACGACCACCCTGTTCCATGCGGCAGGCGTCGCAGCCCAGAAGAGCAGTGGGGCTGCTGTGCTCTGCGGAGCCCTGCAGCCGGGCCGGGGCTCCCCGACGCCCTCTCCGCAGCGGAGACACGTTCGACCTAGGGTTGGGGAGAGAAAACTCAATTCCTGATGAGCTCCTCTGGCTTTCACAGCGACCAACAGGTTGTTATGCTTAAGCTACTCCTCTTCCTTGGAACTAAGGTACTCTCTTGTCCTGTAGGCTTAACTGAAGTTCATCTAACATGTGTCAACTAGGCATAACTTAAGCTAATTGCTACACTTAGCTAAATTTTGGTGCTTCTTTAGGAAGCTACTTTTTAATGTAGTGTAGGAATAAAACATTTATTTTTTAAATGAAAGCAGTTTATGTCAGTTGTATTTATGTATTCCARCATGGTCTGATACCAATTTTGCTGACTCTCTCTGCCCAGTGGGCTCTAAGCAGGTCTGCAACAAGTTCTTTGGCTAAGAAGCAACTCAACATAAAAGAAAAATGTTTTCCATGAAGAATTTGCCCACTATTATTTTTTTGCAATATATTTTGGCCACTACATGTACTATATGTTTCAGGAAAAGCAACTAAACAAGTCAGATCTGTGAGAGTTTCACTCATGGTAGAATAGATATTGGACCCAGTTCAGTAACAAGGAGATCAAAGTAGTAGTATGCTTAATTAAATATTATGCTAAGGTTTGGAATGTCAATGTATTCTTTAATATGCAATCTTGATTTATTAACCACTATTAAAGCATAACTGAAATTGTTTATATGCTTATACTATCTTGTATTTATAACCAAGRCCTATAAAAACTGGAACATCCTTTAGATTTGCAGTAAGGAGCRAATGATTTCTTTCTGCCATTTTATAAGCAAATAAATTATTTAGCTATATTTTGCTTCTAAGTGATTTAGAATGGTCTGACAGTTGCAAATGTGATTATGAACTTTGCTTCTGCTCTTGACCAAGAGGCGAATTTTCAAATGAAGAAGATGGATCTACAACTTTTTGTAATTAGATGGCCTTTGACCTGAGCTTTGTGGATCAATCAGAAGAGAAATTACTTCATGTAAAAAGTTTAATAATATTAGAAAGTAATTACTGAGGTAATCAGAGCAAACTCTGTGCCTCATCAAGAACCATACCTGACCTGCCATCGCTCAAATTTAGGACAGGATTTGAAAGCAAGACTTCCAGTGCCAGATGTGACAGCATAAGAAATACACGACATCTATGAGTTAGCATTCCCCCCCAATTTTTCTAAGCATATTTTCAACGTAGGACCATAGTGATGACACTGAGTAGTTTCAGTTAGCTTCTTCTGGATGACATAAAAATGAAATGAGAATTCGCACATCTCTGTGATTTTTTAACTTATTAATAATAGTTTGTGTCAGGTGAAGCTAAATTTGAGTCCAAAAGTCAGAACACTGCGAAACTATGGATCTGCTAAATGCTGAAGCCATTTGATACATACAAGGAGATGTACCATTATAATACATTTTCAGTCATGCTAAAAAATAGGATCTTAAAAATGAGGAAAATATTTAATTAAACTTAGAAATAAAAGTGCATGTCCTTGCTTGCACAGCATCTGCATCACTGCTGCCTTGTTACCCACATGGAGAAAAGTCATCTCAAAAGTTTGTGAAGCAATCAAGCTTCAGCAGAGGGAATTTATGGTCACTACAGAATCCTTATTACTAGCTTGTTTTTATAACATTACAGGGATAGTTTAAAATGCAACATTTACAATGCACAGATATGCAATCCTTTATCTAAATAAAGGATATCTCAGCTCTTGAGAAAATCTGAAGCAGTGAAAGCTGAGTTTTTAGAGGCATTGCTCTACAAGACCGAGGTGTAGTATTTCATGTGTTAATAATGCAGAAGGTTTAAAGAAGGACTCAGTTAGCATGGAGAACTCAGCCAAGTTCCTCAAAGGACTGGTGGATCAAAAAGGAACCACAAGGTAGGGAAGAGAAAGACTATGTTAATACTTAAGTGTTTGAGAGCTTTTTGGAGCACATTGTTAGTGCTCACTGCTCACCAGGAGCAGCTAAGTACTGCACTGTAAGCGTAGCGGCCTCTATCCAAATCTGCAGGTGTAAAGACTGATATGCAGAAGAACTGATACTTTTATACTCTTCCTGGGGAAAAGTAGAAAAGGCTGCAAAAAGCTACAAAATATATTTTTCATTCACTCTCTTTTCTCACTAAGTTCAGGAGCTGCAGACTTTTGCCTTTCTGCTAGTACACCCATGAATAATTCAGCAAAACTGGGGGTACGGCAGTGCCCCCAGGCACTGGGGGAGGCTCTGTGGAGCGGGAGAACCATGTCCTTGTTTCCTRCTTTTTGATCCTGTTAGATCTTCACCATCCATATGCCCCTGCAATTGTCTAGATAGCATAGATATGATGATGTCAGTAATGTTTTTAGATAGGTAATCAGTAAAAGTATTGAGATTTTTTTTAAGGGAGAGAACAGGATTTTATTTTTCCTCTCACAAGTTCACTGCTTTCCAGCTTACCCAATTTTAGTGGAAAACTGAAACCTCTTCCCTGTGGATTTCTCCAGCTAGTAAAAGCTGTGGAGCTTGTGTATGGAGACCCCCCCCCCCTCCTTCTCTGATACCACCCTTCTGCTCAAGCACAAGCCATCCCCTTTTTGCTGTGGGCTTTTGCCCCGATTTTCTCAYCCGCTTTCCTGCGCAGATGCAGCAGCTCTGCCAGAGAGCTGGTGGCAGCAGTTCTGCAGGGGAGAACGAAGTTGGCTGCTTCAAGCCAAGAGGCTGTGTTGGTAGCATCACCACTACACCAAGAGCAGGGTGGTGACAGAGAAATGCAGTGGGACCAGGCAGCTCGCAGAKAGGCAGGGTGAATCACGAGACTTATATTGCAGCTACTATAATACTGCACCAGCATCAGAGCTTAATAATTTTGATGTTTGAGCTCACACACCTTTAGACTTGTACCTGATATCARTGTATCACCACTGCCTTCACCTTCCAGTGTCTAATACAGAACAGCTAGCTCCTAAACATTGTAGCCACGAGCCTATACTTCTGGAGTAGAATGAACTATGTTAATCTTACACATATGTCRTATGTTTAAAAAGTTCAAATAGATGGAATGTGTGAATCCAAATCTACTTGTGGCAAGAAATTACTTATGTTTTAGCTTAGTCTGTTATGCTTCACAAGTTATCTTTCAATATATATTGGCTTGCAARCTGCACTGATCACCCACTAAATATTCCATATTCTGATATGCAGAAGCACATCCTAGRCTATCTAGACAGAAAATGCAGTTGCTTGGACTAGGTAATTCTTTTAGTGCAAGGTTGAAATTGACTGGCAATTTTATCCTTTATTCCATGAAATATCTACAGAGCTTTGCACATGTATGTGTGATGTCCAACTGAGGTTAAATTCAGCAAAAGTCCTTTCCATTGAAAAATGATCCCCTAGAATATGGCAGTGGTTACATTTGTTGTTTTCTGCTTCCCTTAAAATATTAACATTACATTTTGTCCAAAGGTGCTTACATCCTCATCAAACACTATAATGACTGAATCATCAGTTCAACATCAATAGGTTTAAGTGAATTGCAGGGTAGAGATTTCATTAGATTAAGTAGCTTTCAGCAAAATATTTGTGAAAATAAGCCAAGAGAAGTAAACAGTTGTGAAAGCCGAAAGGAGAAAATGTCCCCTGCTAATAACTTAATATTGCAGCCAATAATATCTTCTGTTATTTTGGCTGGACGATGAGTTCCCTGATACTTCTCTCCCCTTTCAATTTCTTTTTCTGCATTTTTGTTTTATAAATACTGGGTTACAGCCTCACCCAAGAATCTCAAACAGTACACACAACTCTAATTAAAAATACACTTATATATCACATATATCTAAATGGCAAGAACTCCAGCACATATCATGAGGAAACAACCTCACCTAATCATTGATAGTGATATTTTAACTGACGGTGTTTCCGAATTCAGCGCCCAGCCCTGAAGTCAGATGGTGGCTAAGGCATGTTGCAGTGTTAACAATAACATATTCTTCCCAGAAAAACTAGAATGACAGGTGTAGCTACTGATGCTTCAAGCACATACTCTGACCTAAAGACTTGCAATCTGCTGCAYTCAACACAGCACATACTGTGGCAACAGAGCTGTGCTGGAATCGTGCTGGAGAAAGAGACTGACAAATGCTGTGTATGAACTTGAACTTTTTTCCCCCCAATATGTGTTTTTTTGTTTCCTTCTTGAGCTGAGCAGTGCTGGAAATGAGCATCTCCCTATGCATTTTCCAGAGGTTATTTTTGTAGCGTACAACCCTATGCGCTGTAGAGAACGTGTATGTAATATAGTGTCTTTTCATATGTTACAACATGTGCTTATACATCYCCAGTTGAAAGGCTGTATCTTGTGAAATGTGTATCCTTCAGTTAATTTTTGCAGCTAGAGACTTACTACATGGTAATTGCAAGTAGTGTTGCCCTTCTGATTATTTCTCCTGACTTTCCTATTTCTGCAAAAGAAGCAATTATAACAAACCAAAGTGATAATACAGCAAACATAACTTTTATTCTACTTTCTGTGATTTATCAGCTATTATATTTTGAATTTYTCTGCAGATCATTGATTCCAGTTTGATTTTGTTCATACGTCAATTTTCTCTAATTCTAGGTAAATATAAGTCAYATTTTTTACATTATACCTCTCAGAGGGCTTTATTTTTTCATTTCAGTAACCATTATTTGAATCATAAAAAAAACACATTACAGTATTCATAATGCACTGCTTATGTGACAGTTTTTGAACTTTAATATTCTTTTCTGTAGTGTGCTGGCTTAGCAGCCTATAAAAGAGACATATTGTTTGTAATGTTTCTTCGCCACAACAAATGATGCACTTATGAAATGGCAGTAGTTTTCTAAATTTGTGATTCTTCTCTGTTCAGCAGTCAAGAACAGTTGTACATCTGCTCAGCACAGACTTTAGGAGACTGTGAACTTTAATTGAGGAAAAATAATGAGGGTTCAGGGACCACTGATACATAGTCGGTTGGTAAGGCAGGTGCCCTGCTGCCAGATCAATGGATTATTTACTCCTTTGTCATAAACAAGAAACAGTTGGTTCTGTGCGGAGATTACATTCATATTCCAAAGACAGGCTGCCTTTTTCTGTCTCCTTGTAAACATGCAATATATTAAATACTATGTTTTTAAAAGCATAGTAACTTTGCTTCTTCACTTAATGATGTAATGGTAACCTTAATGATATGATTTAAGGGGGCAATTTTAAATTCAATGATTATCATTTTGCCAAAATCCTAGTGGGCATATTAATTAATAATCTGTACTTTGTGTGCACAGAAAGGATTCTGTGGGGGTTGGAGGGCGTTTACATGTGTATACAAAGGCGTATTTATAATGCATAAAGCTAGATAAAAATACAGAAAGACAGACAATTATATAAAGATATCTAGAAGGGAAGAAAAAAGATGAGAAATACAGATGAGACCATTTAAGCCAATCTTTTACAGCCCGACTACCATAATGATAATGTTGTTTCAGAATAGAGTTTATAAAAATTTTACACACCACTGCAGTGGAATTTCCTGATGCTTTAATCAGAAAAAAACACAATGCCTTTCCATGTGAGTCAAAAAAGTAATCTGGAGTTTCAGTAAGCATCCCTAATCCTAGATGTGCTAGTGGCTATCTTTTACACACCTGTATAACCCAAAAGGGCAAGGTCAGCCAAAAAGGGCATGTTCTGATTTAATAGCTATTCATTAGAAAAGCAAACAAAGACCACCATGCAAGTCTGCATGGAATAAGCCTTAATTTCCATTTTAACAAGTTACTTAATCTTACATTACTCTATGCCATTCAAGAAAATATGGATACTTAAATGACTAGTGTCAGAGATCATGGGATTAAGTTCCTGGTAATGGGCTAAGGGCCAAGGAAAGCTGAAAGCAGGGCGTTAATGTACTTTAGAAAACATGTCTTACCAACAGCTCATCTGATTTCCTGTGTTTCTCCTCAAATTGCTAATTAAAAGTTGTTTTCAAGAATTTTTTTTCTTCTGATGTCATACGTGGAAATGTTTTTTCCAAGAATGATTTCTTTTTATGCCTGACCTCCATATTTTCAATCAATAATTCTCAGTTAACACTTTGGGAAGTCAGAATTCCTAGTGCTACCTGGGAATTACAATGTTGTATGTAAAGTATGACAAAAAATCTCATATGGTTTCTGAAATGTAGATTTTCTTTTCCACAATTTACCAGTTAAGCTACCAAAGTTATCAAGACTGCATCCAGATTTAATAAATACAGCAAGGAAAATTTTTATCTTATCAAAACTACAAAGTACCCCAGCTGCATGCCAGTATTTCATGTGAGGTATTTTCCATCCTGCCTTTCTGCTGCTCTGAATAATAAAGGTTAGATCACGCTTTCGGTTATGAGGCATGTATATTACTCCTGCATATTCCACTCATCCTTTTCCTTGTGTTTTATCCTGACGATTTCCATTTCTCTGTATATTGCCATTTCCTTGCRTGTTCCCTTCTTGGGAGTTTGCTTTATAGCCATTCTGACTGGGTGATCATAGTCAGGAATAACAGGTCTCTGGAGCAGATGCACGGTCAGGTGCGTATTGTAAGGGGTGGGAAATAGAGTAATAGAGTAATCGGCAATGAAGAGGCTCCACAGTTTACACTAGTGCTATAAGCTCCTATTTATTGGACTAGCATAGTTGTATCTTAATCTTGCATGTATACAGAGCGAGTATACCACTAAGACTTGTTTAGCTCTTTTTTTTTTTTTTTCTTAAGGGTCTGTTTATAACCTTTCTGCAATATAGATGGTCATAGCACATTGTTGGTGCACAAACCGTGCCTCCTCCTATTTTAGTCACGAGCGTGCAAAGCTTGCCGTTCACTGCATGCTTGCTTTCTTTGGAACAATCCAAGGATGTAGCCGAAGCGTGCGTTTCCTTTGCACCCTGCCTTGGGTGGGAGGTGGCAGTGTTTGAGCCTGGGAGTCATTTTTCACGCCTCAGGATTGTATACAATGTGCAGTCATGATTTACATGGGGCCAAATTCTATGTCTATAGGCTCAATCTATTTGGTTACTCTAGATTTATTGCAGAACACTTGAATTGGACTGCAATGTTACCTAGTGATATCTTATCCATAAATGAAGCAACCAGCATTTGCATTTATGGAATGTTCATATTATATTCATTTCATTACAAAAGACCAAAACTGTAAAATGCATTTATTAAGATTGATAGAATACTTGTAATTTATAATTATATAATTATAATCAGCTAATTGGTTTATTACTTAGATTACTTTGGAATTCTGGAGTTAAAAACTCCGTTTTTTACTTGACTTTACCTTTCACTTGAGTAAAAGGAAGTGAATTTTAAAAGAAAAAAATACATTATCTACTTCCTGTTTATATAAGAATTATAAATCTTGTGACCAGCTAGCCTATGTTACTTGTAGAACTTGGTAACAAAAGAGAAGGTCAGCTAATATTACAATAAATCAATAAGGTCACTGGTAGCTATAATGATCATAACAAATTTGTACAGCTAATGCATATTACTCATATATTAAACTTGCTATTTTTTGTTGGCTATGCATAATTGCAATCCAAAGAAACAGGTACTGCTTTTAGCATTCAAGAARGTATTCAAAAAATAAAGAGCTTTTCCAGTGTGTCATGATCTGAAGCTACATGTAAAAGAAATACAAGATTTATTAATCTTTAAAGCTGTGCACAGAATGTTGATATTTTATCTGTTGTCCTGCATCCTCAGGGAAAAATACCCTACATGTTTCTGAAGTGTGTTGCTTTTAGTTTGACCACCATGAGCTTCATCTGCACTTGTAAAAGCTGATGTAATAGCTGTTTGTATTTTATAGAACCATCTCCTGAGTGAGCCATAGGGGTTAATCTGAAGATTAGTAGCTCAAATCCCAGCATTTTCTATGCTGTAGTTTGATTTTTAAATTGTATGCTGTTATTGACACGGTCTCCTTTCCTTTCACTTGTTGTTAATTTTGCTGTTCGGAAAGTTTATGACAGTATTTGAATGACAGTAGAGGTATGTGCACAGAAGTGATACAAATATTTTGTGCTAGTTTTAGATATTTTTAAATACGTATGTATTTTCACAGAAGTTTTCTAAAAACAGAGTTGGCATGCTTGGTCCTTTATATTGTCCCTGTATGTCTGCAGTCTCAAAAGTCACCTACATTTTGGACCTGGTCATATATTTAGCATCTGACTAACTAAACAAGCAAAACTGCTGAATTTAGGAAAACAAATTACTGATTGTAAAATGGTATTTTCCTCCAGAAGTTCAGACTCAGGAGAAAATGAAAGCTAACAGCATGCCTAATTCCCCAAAATAATTTACAGAATTGCAAGGAATATATGCATCTTTACAGCTGTGGCTGCATGTGAAGTTTTCTACCTATCACTGGGCCAGTGAGAGACAGGCTAATTGTCTCTCTGATGCGTCTGCTAATCTGAAGTTTTCTTAAGGGATTAAAGTTGTTCTTTCAATGTAAACAGGCTCTTCCTGGGCACTGCATTTGATCATTTTGAATTGAAAACACTAATTTGTTAAATACTTTTACTGGAGGACATGTAAAATCCAATCTTTTACCTGATTTTCAAAAATCTCAGTTTATATCAGTATCTTCCAAAAAACATGGCTTCTTTCATCTCTATATTTGCTATTATTCACTTCTCTTTCTCCTTTCAAAAAGACTATTTAACCTAGCAGCAGAGATGCAGCAATATCCAAAGGCTGGAAAGCAAAAATGTTCAAATTGGAAATAAATGCACTTTTTAAACACTGAGTTTGATTAGTCCCTAGAATAATTTAATTGTGATATATTGCCTGTCATTTTGTGTCTTTTAATTGAGACTGCATAACTTTTCCAAAAGCAAAATCTGATCACAAGTTGTGAACCACAAAGAGTTCCCAGAATTACTAGGTAAGATATGCACTATGTAAGAAGCCAGACTTGATAACCAAAACAGTGCCTTCAGGCTTTAAAATCAAGGAATTACACTTCCATTATACTTCCAATTACACTTGCCTCCATATTTTCAGCACTTCGTGCCATGCCTTTAGGTCTCAGGTAAGAAGGAATCACTTATTGGCATATTACAAGCATAGTAGGATTCTTATGAGATAATAAAGCATGATTGCACTAAAGCAGAAATAGTGTAAAACTTCTCGTTGCAAACTCACCTGATTCCCAGCATTTGAACCTTATAGATAAATGGCATCTGAGATTCCTAAGAGAAGAGGGTAGTTTGCTAGGTTATCAAAGATACTGTGTTCCAGACATCCTTTAAACCATATATCTGTTAAAGAGGATTGATGAATCCTTTTAGGTCTCTTCACACAGATGTTAAGACCAGATTCTGGTCTAAGCTAAGACGGCCTTTCTTTAAGCCAGCAAAGGCTAGTGTATGATTTATGACCACAATCCTCAGGTAGGCAGTCGGGGACGTATGCAAACTTGCTCTAAATGTGGGATTGTGGAGCCACATGAATACCAAAGCACGTTATGACAGTGTATATGGGACTGACTGGTGCTGCTGAGATCTGCCCTGCGAGTTGTGAGGCAAAGGGTGGGAATTCCTGTTAAAGACACTGTAACCTACMAGTATGTGTCTATTAACAATTATGATATAGCCAAATGGCATGTAGTTAGGAAGTATTTTCCCAGATAAAAGGAAATCCAGAAAAACTATTCTGTCTTGACAGAAGTCTATGCTGCAGTCACTGAAGCTGACACAGGTCCTGGAACGGCCGCACAGCTGCAGCAGGCTGCGATCCTTGTCGGCTGCAGAACCTCCCAGGACTCCCAGTACAATACCTTCTTTGCTTTYGTGGCTAAGCTCTTACCTGTTAAAATCAAAATGAACGTGGGTATGTCTGCTGAAATTGGGGACATCTGTTTTACTGCAATGCAGATACACCTTTTGTGTGAAACAGCACAGCTGTAGTACAACAGTGAGGGTGCAAATGCAAACTCCCATTCTYGGAAGATTTTTAATTTGACCCACATCAGAACAATTCCATTAATAACAAAAATGAAGATGAGTGCCAAGGGGTTGGGGGGAACGGGGAAAGGGAGGAAAGGGGCAGTGGTGTAGTGTCTCCCAGGCCTTCCAAAGAAGAAATGAGCACTTACCACTATCATTCTATGAACTATGAATGGAGAGGTCTATCGCAACCAACCTAATGAGAAAGTAAAGGATATTATGCAGATTATAAGTGGTTAATATAATCAGAGTTTTTTTGRAAAAAAAAAAGCACTGTTTACTCTGGCAGCACTCTGTATTTATATAGAGATAGGATGGGACTAGAAAGTTAATTCTTTTTTAATCCATAAGAATTACTGCACTACATCAGACAAAAGATCTTTCTAACCCTCCACATCTTATCCCAAGAAAGTGTTTCATCCATCTTCTTAACACTCACATCCCTGAAAGTCATATCTTTTTTTAAAAAGAGATAAGTCAGGGGATAAGGGGTATTGTTACTTTACCTGACAAAATGTCCAAGGCTTGAACAAGTGCAGCCTAAGTGCACCTTGCTAACTCCATGCAAGCTTGACCATAGCCCCCCTTATACACCTGCCTACATTTGAGCATGAGGTGGCAGTATCTCATGAAAAACCTCCTTCTGGGATAATGTGGAGACATAGACAACAGCAAGACAAAGTCACCCTTTGCCATATTTATTTCCCTTCCCCTGAATCAGTAGAAGTACAGTACAAGAAACAATGAGTAAGTCAGCTTAAGAAGCTCCACCTTCTGTGTTGTGAAGCTTGGGTTACAAAAACATTTAATGTACTGTACTTCATCGATTTTGTTAAGGAAGGAGACAGATCTGATTAATCTGGGAGGTGAGCTGACTTTGATAAAGTAAATGGGATTTTTCTACATTCCTATTCAATTACTAGTTACTTTCCTATGTACACTTTGCTATTTACATAATTTTGTGAATTTGAGTTCTTAAGAAATTGAAAAGTTAATCAAAGAATTGGCTAAAGCAATTTCATGAAAAGTTTGGGGTATTTTTGATTTATTTTGAGAAAGGTATCTAAATATTGTTCCTGTAAACAAACTTAAACACATTAAAATTATGTTTTGAACAAATCAGAAACAAGTTATCATGAGACTGTCAGGAATCAAGTAAGGTACTTTGTAATAGAAGTATTCATGCCATCTTCTCAAGCCTTTATTCCAAAAAGTATCTTCATGCAAATAGAATAAATCATACTGCAAGCCTTTCAGAAATGCCATTTTCAGACTCTACCTTCTGATGATAACTGTTCTCTTTTTTCTGTAAAGTTCTATAGAGAATATATTTTAATTAGCTTCCACTTGATACCACTTCATACACACTGCCCAGCTTTGACCCAGTGTCTGATCGTATAGAATGCATTACAAAAGAACTGGTCATTTGAGTGCTTTAATATAGCTTTGCATTAATGTGAGACATCATTTAGACAAGGCATTAAAAGTGTTATTTTAATGACTGAAGTGTGTAGGGTGGGAAGAAGCTTAATCTTTATAGGAAGAACAATTTCAATTAGCTCTAAAATATTAATTTGTTGGTATAACTATATACTCTAATGTATTTGGTTACAAAAAAATCTAATGAATAATACATTGGTCGATCCCAGTCTAATTCCTATGTTGTAACTAATACTGTCAGTTGAAACAAGGAAAATAGTCTTTTAACATTCATGATTTTCTTTTTTTAAATCTGATCACTCATAACAACGAAGTTATTTTTTTTCCAGCAGAATTTGTAAAGGTAGGATAAATAAGAAAAACAGCATTTGACTACTGAGTTATTGAACAGTTTGTAAATAGGAAGTCACCATTTGTTTTAAGAAAGTACATGTCCTTTTTGTTTACCCAGTGAATTTAAAATACATTGCAATCCATCTGTGGAAAGCATAAAGACAATGTCATAAAATACTTATGAACTTTTAATCTACAATACTGTGTCTGAGAAGTAGATATATCTGACTTCTGCTATCCCGTAATTTCACTTCGTAGCCGTATATGCCTCTGTTCTTACAGCTGGTAGTAACCTTTGAAGCACTTTTATATGAGAAGTTCTCATAAAATCAATGAGAATAACATAGTCAAAATTGTAAAGTAATAAGAATACCTTGTTTGCCATACACCGAAGGGCTTGATAACTAGGTAGTTTTGGAATTTCATGATTCTTAAAAATAACTTCTGATATTCTGTAAGGGTGTGGCAAGGAGTTCAGCCACACTCCAGCACCCAGAATTTCCTACTGTCTATCTTCCAGGTCAATATGCCAGATCTGTGCTCAGACACAGCAATTTTTCCACACTGATTAAGCAATGAGTTGTTCAGTTACATGTCTACCTATGGTCCCCAAGTCATTTGCTAGGGCCAACTGTCTAAACTAAAGGCACCCAAGAAGGCTCTCCAGACTTCATGTTTAAATCGCTAAGGTGCTTGTTTAATACCTTCTGATGTACTTTATTGTGTACCACCATTTCCCAGCAAAATTAAAAATTTATATTTACTACCGAACCTGAATTAATGTTAGCATTTCTTTCAATAAATAATCTAAATTCAGGCACTCTTACCTTTTAGAGATAAAAAAAATGCTTAATTTCCCATTTTCATCAACCTACTATTATTTTTGCCTCTCCTCTGTAATAAATGATGGAAAGTTAAAGAAAAAAAAAACTCYCCAAAATTTTGTACAAGCAGAGAAACCTATTTGCAGTTTCAGAAACTAAGTAAAAGAATGCTTTTGTAATAGATTTCATGCAGCAGTTGGCATTGGCAGTACTGCAAAAAGAGATGTATTCTGTCGTGCTCTGTTTGATCAAGTGCTAAACCCGTGTGATCAATAGAGAGACAGATGTCGGGTGCAGATGGCGATGCCGTGATACCTGGGGCAGAGTGGGCCTGCCAGAATGACAGAATGGGAACAAGGAAGAGCAGCAATGCAACAGAATGTGACAAATGAAATTAGGGTTTATACTAGTCGATAATTTACAGCTAATAGAAAGTGACAGAATTTTTCAGCATACAGCACATTTACTCTCGTAATACTGTAGTCAATGCATTTTTCATGCAAAACAATAGAGTTGCAGTGAAAGCTAGACTCTAAGTATTTTGTTACATTGCAACTTGTATAATTGATTTTTAAACAAAGCTTGTAACATCAAATTTCAAATAAGCACCAGGTATATGAAACAAGATTGTATTTTCAACTTTGAAATGAGTCCATCTGATACTCAGATTGTGTAGCAGACTTCTAACAAGAAGATGAGAAATTACTTCCTGTTTATATGAATATAAAGTAGAGGTCCACAACAGTTACATAAATAATCATTGAATGTCCATTGCTATTTGGACACTGAGGTTGTCATCTATTTAATTCATTCTATTAATTAAAATCATGGAGAAAGCACGCTGATACTTCTCTCCTCCTCTCCCAATTCCAATCTAAAATCCATAGTTAATGTGCTTGGCAGCTTATTATGTTATATTTTATCGTGATATAATTCAGAATAGAATGATTGGTAGCTTAGGGTTATACCATTACTGTTAAAATGACTTTTTATTTCCTTTTTTGGTTTTGCTGAGTCTCATGAACTATGTTTGCATGCATGTGTATATATGTGTATATAAATGGAAAATATATATACACATATGTATGGAATACACATACACTTATATATATGTATATATATTTATTATATATGCACAATTTTAATAAATTAAAAATGAATCAAATACTTTTCCATGACACTCTTCAAATTTACCTTGATGTCAACTTCAATAAAACAGAGCTCCCATCCTATTAAAATCTAACATTGCGGAAGTTGTATTTATGACTGAAAATATAATGTAGTAGTAGAATCTTTATTGTGCAATTTAACATTTTATTTTTATGGGATAAAAGGAATGGACATTTTTATAATAAAAGAACAGTTAGGCTCTAATCTGCAGATTGGTTTTCATCACTTTTGGGATGGAAGGGTCTTCCTTTAAGAGTTTGTGAAATGGCATTCAGCAAGTCTAATTCTGAATCGGAACAGGAAAAAAAAAGAATCATTCTTGCTCTTCCTTTCCTGCTACTGCTGAGCTTTATGTATTTTCATATACAGAGGCAAATAGCTCCTAATGCTGATGTCACTTGATTTTTATGGTATAATCCAAACTTAGTATGGACACAGTAAACGTAGAAAATTACGTTTGCTGCTTCTTCGGGCCTCTGACAATCTACCCAGCTATCTATCACACTCATTTCTATGGTGTGTTAGTTCCAGTGGGCAGTCATTTTGACTTGATGTCATGATATTCACACCTAGCTGAGAGAAGACCTTTTGATGTAGTTCTTTTTCCTGAAGCTATGCAACTGTCAGTCTTTGTTATAGTTACCTACAGCATAGATAAATTTTCCATCAATAATTCCTTGGATAATGATAGATTGGACTGACAAAAACAGCTTCATAGGCCATTGATACGTATGTCTATTAGTAAAACAATAAATTTTCCCATTCTTTGATTTGTATTTTGGAAACATGAATTTGTTGTTTTTTCCATTCCTGCAGAAAGCATATAGCTGTTTCCCTCATAGGAATTTGATTTCTTTGCAAAATCACGTTTGTGTATCAAAAGTTACTGGCTTTCCTAGCATATTTTAGGCCTCAGATAGCCTTACCTACTAAGAACAAGATCTCATGTTTTTCTTCATTCTGTTTTTTCCTACAGTAGATATAGCAGGGACAGTTGGAATTTTACAGGCTTTGCAGTGAGAAGCAAATGGCTACATTCAGCTTTTGGAGTATTTGCCGTAGATGGCAAACACTGAAAATGTATCATAAAATTTTTCCTATTCTGATTGATTGCTTCTGCATCACAAGTTTTAGGAAATCTGCCAGAAACTTTCTATTATTACCAATCCAGCTTACTGATGAAAATGATGAAGAAAGATTTACCCCCAAAAGGTCAAAGGCTCATACCTGTTTTTGCTTTTGGTTGATACAACACACTAAGCCTGCATTTAGTAAGTTTTATTACTGCATTCATCACTGGTTTTGTCTAACAAAGAGGGGCTTTTGTCTTGAATCATCATCTTGTCTGGCAAATCAAATGGTCAAGCCTGCAGTAGAGGCAGAAGGGCTAAGATTCAGAAAACCTTGGAAACAGAAAAGAAGCTATTAACCTTGAAACTCAAATGACTTACCAAGGGTGGTGTAATGCTTAAAAGAGAACATAATTTTATTGGTAAAATATTCTTCCCTTCTCCAAAGCTGTAGCCAAACAAAACAGAGGAGACAGCAGGTCTTCTCCTCAGAGCACTGGCACTGTGGTATCATCTTTGAAAGCCAAGCTGGGAGAAGAACAATCATCTGTGATACTGAGTGTCTGGCATGTTTCAGGTGCCATTAATCCACACTCATGTGCCCCAGCTGCTACACTGGATGAAACAGGCTCACCTGTTGCAAAGAGATTGTCTGTCCACTAACTTAGAGAGCTGGAAAAAAATGAGCAGATGTGACAGCAGGAACTGGCACCACATTAAGAAACAAATCAGRAGCAGAGGTTTCTTATGACTCTGCTGGCTATTGGTACCAGCCTAAAGGAAGGGCTGACACTTTATGCAGCCGTAAGTGTTCTCAGAAATTTATTTTGTTTGACACAGAAATTCTGCTGGTAGACTAGCAGCTTGTGCAAATAGAATTTGTATGATGAATTTCTTGTAGAAAACTTCAGTCTACTGTGAGCAAAATAGTATCAAACTTTCATTCTCCAAACTTTTATGGTTGCCTAAAACATCATGCAGCATTCCAAGCAGGTTCACAAGAAAATGTGCATTGAGTATATACTCAATGCTGACTAAAAATTTTTCATTACGTTTTCAGATGTCTGTATGTAGCCTATCTAATATAACAAGTTATGTGCATGTTTATGTTTGTGAAGTCTTTCACCATTATTATGGTCATACGGTCTAATGTGTAACCACCTTYTTACAGATGTGACATGCCATGTCTTTTTGTATACTGTGAAAGTTAGAAATAGCAAACAGTACTTTMAGTGACAACATACAGTTTTATCTAGCCCAGAAAACATCATTCAGTTGCCTCAGAGTAGGTTTCTAATTTAAGCACATCTAACAATCTTTTGCTACAGATCACAWAAGAATATACAGTTTTGAGAACAAGACAGAGCATGTAATATTACTATTATATGAACCCTCAGTACACCCAAATCTTGAGTTACTACTCAAGACTAACTCAAGACTATGTGCAGTTCTGATCTCTTCAGCTTACAAAATGATCAAGGAAGCAGCTGTCCTAAGACAACACACTGAAAAATATGGTACTCCTCTATGATGAACAGAAAACTGAGGGGGGAATATAGAGGGTTACAAAATCATGAAGCTGATTGATCAAGTGAACAAAGAATTGCTACTCCTCAAATTCTGCARCGCTAGAAGAAATCAGGAGAAAAACAACTTAAAACAGATTACCACAGCAGGGAGTGA
Organism: Rhea americana; assembly: GCF_003343005.1. Taxonomy (NCBI): domain Eukaryota; kingdom Metazoa; phylum Chordata; class Aves; order Rheiformes; family Rheidae; genus Rhea; species Rhea americana. The sequence goes on along the minus strand of NW_028186601.1, from coordinate 3,650,365 downwards.
ACTTTGTGAACTTCRTATCACAGGAGACTGTGGAAGCAGACAGTATGAGAAAGTTCAGAAAGAGACTGGACAAATTCATGAACAATAGATTTCCAAGTACTAAAAGGATATACCCAGCAACATGGGTATATCCTCTGTGCATGCTCAGGAACTGTTTGGAGAACGAACTGCAGAAGGTGGCCAAGTTCTCTTACTCTTCCTAAATAACATCTCTTTTTGCCACTTCTGGAGACAGACTCTGAACTATGTAGACCACTGGTCTGTTCCAGTAGGGTATTTTTTATGTTCCTAAAGATTATGAAGTAGTATCAAGACTGTAGGAGAATTCATTCTGCTAACCACAATGTCAGTAGTAGTACTTCTGAGTCAAGTTTTTTACCAGAACTATTAGTAAAGGAGACCCTCCTAAGATATTTCTATAACTAGGATTGTGTTTAATTTTTAAAAGTAAAATATCAATGCAGACTTTAAAAAGTGCAAAATCAGTATTTCATCTGTCATTTGACCTTCAAATCAGGCTATTTGATGTGAYTGGGTCAATGTGGATGGTCAATGAGTAACACAGATGTGTAAGTTTCTTTTGGCAAGTGTAAAATGCCAAGCACTCATACCGCTAAATAAAGATAGGAACTCAGATAGGGCAGGCAGAGACAGAAAAAATAACSAAAGGTTTTAATGATCAGAGATATCAACATTGTATCTCTAACAGTTAGGCTGTTACSCAGAGGATCTTTCTGCAGAAGATTGATCCCTGCCACATTCTAGAGCTATTCCTTCATCACTTGCATTTTGATGGCACCTATACCATGTTAAAACTGGCATATCTCCTTGTCAGTAGGCACAATTCCACCCTAACAGATGGCCATGATGATAGACATGCCAAAGAACCAGTATGTGTATCAAGTTTGATTATTAGGGATGATATTCCTATCCAAGAACGTTTGAGTGGCATTCTGTACAGATCGTCTGAACTTATTGGTATGGGTTAGAACAAATGTCGTTTCACTGAAGTCAAGGGATGTGTTAACTATAAAATTGGGTAATAAAGACTAAGTAGTTTAAGGTCTTGGTAAAACAGAAATGGAGACCACTACCTCTGGTCACTCACTCTAATCTAGCAAGTATCAGTCCGAAGCAAAATTATTTGCTTCTGTTGGATGTCTAATGGCCTAATTCAGTGGAGTTTCTGTGTTTCCTAGTAAATAGTTGTTCCTTTTTTCAAATGGCATTGTAGCTGGCCAGCRTAGATCTTACTGCACCACAGACAGTGCAAAAATCTGCTGAACAGAGAGCTAATCAATAGAAAGTTGGATGAAGATGCAGAGGTTTATGAAAACTGAATAATCCCTCTCCTAACAGTAACTCCTATTGTCACAAGGTGTGTTGTGCTATACCACAGTGCAAAACTGTCACATCCAGCTTTTTTCTTAATTTATTCTAAATTAAAAGACACTTGAATGACAGCAGAAAAATTTTAGCTTGTTTAAATTGAAATTATCATCTTGTAAAAAAGAATTATATTACCAAGGTCTGCACGCTTATTTGTGTCAAAGGCAAATATAAATCACAGGTGTCAAAAAAGGTATCTACTATTCACAAGTTTTCCCTCTGGAACAGATCACTGTTGTTTATAAAGAAAATCCTACAATGTGAAACCTAGGTACGCTAGAATTTTTATTAAATATCTACTTATATTTAGTTGCATTATACTATTTTTTTCTTGGTGATGAAAAAGATTTTTCATTTTTCTGTATGATAGACATTTTTAACAAAGTGCTGCTGAGGCATCAGTATTGATTGCTTCCATATTGTTTCCTTTTTTTGTACTTGTGTTTTGCAGTTTAAACACAGAAAGAGAGATATCAGCGGCCCCCACTAGGTGGAATTCACAAAGGGTTTTTAAATTTATTTTCCATTTGAAAAAAAAGTACATCCATTCTTTCTTTCCATTGGTTTAACAGGTATTAGAGTGGCATAGCAGAACTCGAATTTTACTTGACTGGTCTGAAGAAGATGCAATTACAGTTTTTTGATGAAATGATAAAATAGTACTGTTTTAATCTTTCTTATTCAATTCATCAATGTATTTCACAAACGTGGATGCATTAAACTACAAATTATCTGCAGCGCCTACATGATACATTGAATGATGATACTAGATTGTTCCCCTAAGTTTCAACAGCTACTTACTGGGTATTTGAAGGCACTAGGTCACCTATCTGCTACTGTCTTTTTTAAGCTAGTCCAAACCCAAGATCTGAGGCTTTTGAGTACATYTAAGTAGTGTCATTTGCAAACAGTATAAAAAGTATTGAGTACTACAAATGGTTACAATATCTTTTTTTTTTCTAATTATATTAAACACAAGCCTTCCAAAGTCCTTAGAATTGTTATATTTGGGGGAATTTTACTTCAAGTTCTTCTTCTTCATAATAATTTCTATTAATATTTTTTTCTTGAATAGTATTAGGGACACAGTTCGGTAAGAGGACTAAAATAACTTAAAGATTGAGTTACTTTGGCAGTGGCAGATTAAAACTGAACTTCTCTGCACTGTGCCCATGCCTTCTGCAGGAGGTAACTAGATCCTGCAAGAGTGATGGTTCCCACTATTACTTGTGCCACCATTTTACAATGAAGAAACTGAGTACTGTGTTAGAACAGACAGATGYGTGCAAGGGGCTGATTCCCTGCCGCAGCTGGTCTGGACTGCTGGCCAGCGCTACCCGCTCTGGGAGCTGTCCTGTGCCCTGTGGGAATTCTTTGCTAGAGAAAAATTCATGGCCATAATTCACTCTTGTAGCATCTCCATCCTCAGATTTTGCACTGCTTGAGGTCAATATGGGAAGATCTTGGGTAGGCAGTACTTTAGATTGAATTCTGAAGATCTTTTCAATGAGCTTTTCTATTTTAAAGAGCAGCTTTGGACTTACATTTTTTTAGTATGTGCCAGTTTTTGTCTGTTTCTCTTAAGTGTTTTCTTTAGCACTCACCTCCGTAATGCTCAATGGTCAAATGCAGTTGCGCTGATTATATTATAACATCCAGAGAAAGCTATGTTGAAACTAAGCAAAAGAATTGCTATTCCATTTGCTAGTACCAAATCTTAAACACTGAAATTAAACTTTAGGGATAATATTAGATGTTACGTGGCAGATTTTAAAGGAGGTACTGTTCTGCCACGAGATTTGCAGAATGATTGTTGATTGACAGATGAATTTTTAAGCTATGTTAATTTTCAAATACAAGATAAATTAAACAGAAACTAGATCAATCAGATAATTTATCTGATAAGCTATTAAATGTTTCCTGATCAATTGTAATTCTTTAAGACAATAACCTTATTCAGTCATCTTTTTTCATCTTTTGGAAGTGTTATAGTTAGAAGTGCCACTGATAGGTAAGTATTCGGTATCTGTTCACGTTTTTTAAGATCAACATATCCACTTTCTATGTCTTTACAAAGTTAATTTTGTGCTCTGTGTCTTCTTTGTGAAATTACAATTTACATTTTGATTCACCATAAAATTCAGTTCAAACTTTTTCTACTATTTCATTCTAGAGATCCGGCTGCTTTTATATAACAGATTGTCCTTTGATCTCAGGGAGACAATTGCTGCTTTACTCCTTTAATGAAGCTTGTATTATTATAGGCAAAATGAATATTAGACCAAATGGTGGTAGAAATTCCAGAGGGAAACATGCTGCTCTCTCTGGATCTTGGAAAAGCAGAATAATTCATTTTAGTCAGTGATTATATTGAATAAACTCATAGTCACTCTTATTTACTCTTTTTTTTTTCTTTTGACAATTGTGATACAGTATTTCTGTTCATGGAATTCAAGATATTATCAGAATTTCTCTGTCACCGGTTACATGTGGACAGCTCTAAGTGTTACTGAGAAGACACCACCTGGTAAAGGAGGCAGGAATGAAACAAGCCACTTTATTTATTCTTGGAAGCAGTTTGTGAACATTTCTTACCTGGCTTACCAACAGACATCCTTTTTGATCATGTTTTTGTGCCTTTTGGTACTTTATTTCCTAGAAGGAAAAAAGGATCATATTTGAAAGCAATGTGCCAGAGAGAAAGTGGAGGTAGGATGGAAACACAGAGAGAATGGAGAACAGGAAATAAAGATATTTGATGCTAAAAATGGGTTTAAAAATCCTAGAAAAGGGGTCAGGGTGGGGAGAATGCAAGTGACATATGAATAATAGCATGACGTATACAGTTACCTTTCCCTACTATGACAGAGAGGTAAGAGCAATGATAATTACCTTAATACAAATCAATTCGATGACAGGAAAGACACTGGTACTTTAAAAGACATGTAAATGTGAGGAGTGTCATCTGCCCACACTGACTTCTGGCTCTGTTGTGCATCTAAATCCTGAAGCAATAGCAAAAATAGGGAAAGGAGGAACTCCTACAGCAATGCTAAAGAATGGAAGAAACCTGACATTTTTTGCATTTAAAATAATCATTAAGCAGAACTGAACAATCTCAGAATAAGCAACATTTCTGAGAGTTAAATTCTATTCAAAGAAAATTTATAACTACAGCAGTCAAAATGTTGCTGTGACTAATGATAATGAGAACCACTCAACACATTTTTCTTGTGGCTAAAACATGGAATTCTTTTCAATGCAAGTACCTGTAAATATCTGGCTCCTGTGAACAGAACAGATGGATTTTTTGTCARTCCTTGGTACAACGTGTATTTTTATTTGTGACAGGATAAAAAATAAGTTGATTTCTTCTGCTGCTCTGTTTCTTGTAAAGTTATGTTAGAAAGCAAATTGGAGCAACGAACAAAGTGTTTAAAGTGATGAGCTGTCCCATGCCTGTTTACAAGGCAGGATTTCATTTTACATAGAGTTCTCTATAGTGACTTTTTAAAATTTAAATTAGAAACATGGCCAGCAATGCATGCAAAATGTTCATTCATTGTAGTAAACTACAAAAATACTGCTTTTATGCAATGAGAATGCCATTGTAGAATTTTAAAAGGCACAGAAATAAAAGACTCCGGATTGGAGTGATTTAAACAAACTCACTAGGATATAGTAGATGATTAAAATACAATCTATAATTACATTACACTGGTATCAGGTAAGGATAAAAGCCTATAAATACACTGGGGTCAGGGTAAGCATAAAAAATGAAACAGTTATTTGAATAATCTGAGATCAAGTTGCAGTAATTAAAAATGAATGTATTATTCAAATGAAGGAATTAGGTTACAACACTTCTCATATGAAAATATTATTGTGACAGACTGAAATAAGTTGGAAGTGATTTTGATAAAAAATTGGGGCAAGAAATATAATGACTTACATTGGGGAAAAAGTAGACAATCTATGCGTATGAGAGTATTTGCAACTCCTCCTTCAAATCCCTCATCAAAACCCATACCTTTCAGCTGGCCTTTGCGAATTATCCACTACCCTTAGCCTCTTCCTGGACTTCACTCTCTCAGACATATGCATCAATCCATTAAAAATTAAAAGAGCTGCATATACTCACAGAGGAATTAAGGGGATCTGCACCTACTAGCAGGCACATTGCTTAATCTGCCCCACACATTGATCTTGTATTCATTTTTATTGCCAATACCTAGGTCATTTCTGTCCTTTGTCTCCCATTCTTCCTTTGTCATCTCCTGTCAATTGGAGGCCAAAGGGCCAAACTCTACACATAGGACTGACACAAAGCAGTGTTTATGCATGTAAATAGTTGATGATTACTCACAGATTAAGCACTAGTTTTTGTAAGTAAAGATTTTAGAATSTGACCTTTCCATAACAAACTCCTTGGGGTAGGAACCTGTCCTGAGGTGTCTTGAATATGTAAAGCAAGGATATTTAATTATTAATAATAATGAATAATGAAAGAGTATGAAAGCAACTTTTTTTTTCCTGGGTAATAGCTTTCATATCCCTTATATTAATTAAGTTTTTAAAATGTGCTTTGAGAGCCAGCCCTATGTGGCTCTTTGACATTGCCTGTAGTAGAAAAGTAGAGAGCAGCTCTGCAGGTGCAAGTATGCCCACCAGTGGATACATTTGAAATTCTCCCAGAAAAGTGAATGAGAACACATCAGAAATCACAGCAAGATCTGGAATAGCTTTCTTCATTTTTGTCCACTGACAGCAGCCTTGGTCTGTCTGCTGTGCCTGAAATTCTTCTATTTTTTAGCATGTAAAGAAATCTGAGAAAATTATGTAGCTCACAACATATGCCCAGCTATGCCATTTTAAATCCTCTCTTCATCTCTTTACCATCCCATAGCACATTTAGGTCTCTCATTCTTATCTACAAAATCCTTCGTATTTCTGTCTTCTAGTCTCCTTTGTCTTCCCCTCCAAATGCTGTCTTTGCTTAGCCCAACAAAGTGGTTGTTTGTCTTTTTTATATCTTTTTCTCCCACAGTGACTTAGGAACTTTCTTATAAAGTTGTTCATGCTAGAACTTTCTTCTGGTTTTGCTAGAAATCTTTAAATTTCTTCTCAAATATCATATTATGTTGGCACATTTCTGTTTCCAGAGAATTGGATATATCTATTAGAAATAGATTTGATATCTGAGCTAGCATTTAAAAGCTGTGCAATTAAACATAGGGTACTTAAGGTCAAGAAACTGAATAGCCATTGAATGACCTATCAAGACCAACCGAATAAAGCCTTTATTTTTCAAAAATGTTATAACTACAGCTTGCTATTTCCACTTCTCAATTTTTATTCATTCTTCAGCTGTGTAGTTAATTCAGCTACTAATATCATACATAAAGTAAATGAGCAAAGAGATACAATATTAAATCAGATTTAGAGAGAGTTGTGTAGGACTTCCATGAATTCATAAGTCAAGGATGCAAGGCATAGTATCTCATCTGTAGTTCTTGAATCTCCAGTAGTGCCATGAGCTTATATATCTGGCTAGCAACAGTGTACCTGTACAAAAAAACTCTTCAACTTTAAAAATTGCGATCTGTTTTAGCCCAGTATCATCCCAGTACATTGAGGACTTGAATTCTTTTATTGGCCAGTAAATCAGACACTTGCACATGTATACATATTTACAGTGTACCTATTACCTGACTGGCATATAGATTAACAATAATCAGTTAGTATTTTATCAGTTTGTATTTAATGAAAACTGAGGAGGGATGAAAGGATAAGAGAGAATGTGGAGTGGAGTTCAGGGTTGAAAGCAGAGATGAAAGGAAATGAGAAAAGAGAATTAATCAAGGAGAAGATAGCAAATGAGAACCCCCAGTTAAAAAGACTTAAATGTACAATAAGAAGCTACACTGAAAGACATTTTATGGTGTTATGTCAAGCAGTATCTCCTGGGACTGGGGAAATAGTTCTAAACTATCTCTTCTGCACATGGACAATATTTTCCATTATGAAGATAGACACTAAATCCAGTTTCCATTTCCAGGGTATAGAGAGCATTGATTTTTCCGGTGTCTTAATAAAGAAGTATGAGAACACTTTTTTTTGAGATAGGATGGTACAGAATCATCTTCTCAAGACCAGGAAGGGACAGTCTAACAGAAAGAGTAATGGAGCATTTTAGTGATTCTGAATTGTAGATGCAGATGGTTGTCCACAGGAGTGCCAACTTGTAGCAGAACATAAAGATAAGAGACAGTGAAGCATCTCCAGCAGGTTGTGGATACCATGAAGTTCACTGCTTGTAAATTGGCTAGCATTCAAGACAATGTGTTTTGTTTTGAGTTGTATATAGGTTAAGTATTGATGAACTGCATTGTTCCATTGTGCCAGATGTATTCAGTTTCCATACCCTAGAGAGAATCCAAGTTGTTCATTGTACTTTGTCCTAGTTAAAAAGGAGAGAGGGAGTAGATAACATTTTGTGTCCAATAGGACTGGTCGGTGAAGTGTAGAGATGTGTCTTTTGGGGGAGAGGGTGTGATCAGGGCTGCCTCAGAGAACAGCTTTAATAGCAGGGTAGCTTTCCAGGCAGAGTAGAAGGCTTGGCATGTAATTGCTGTCAGTTCTTCCATTCTGCTACATAAAAATCTCCTATTCCAAGCAGTATTCCAAACATCTAGTAGAACCATTTTTTAAATCTCTGTGACCTCTTTACTTAGAGTAGCCTCATACCATTTCACTTAAGATTTTGTGCAGTTTTAAGAAGGGGCCAACTGAGACACAGAGGTTCATGCCAGCACTCTGAAGTTTGCAGAAYTTTACTTCAGTGCACAATCCCTTCTCCTCTAAAAGCCAGATAGTTCTTCTAGGATCACTGCATCCTTGACTTTGAATTTCTTTATTATTCTCATGAGACAGCGATAAGTGTTCAAAGGTTTCCACAAAGTTTTCATATCATGATTCCCGTTTGTTTCTGTGAGAGTCATGCACCCTGGAATGCTGTTTTGCTCAGCAACAGAAATATTATGAAGAAGCTAATTGTTTAATAATTTCCTGTCTCAGTTACATCTTTCAGATATCCAGTTTTATAACTGATTTAAGCAGAAAGAAGTGGTGATAGGTAAGCAGAGAAGGTTTCTATTAAAATATTCTAACTGCCGGGGGTTCTACAAATTCCAGCCCGCGTTGCCTTTCTCCCTGGCTTAGTGTCCTGTCTGATTCAAAGAGTTTTTTGACTGGATTTTGCAAGACTGATCAGAGGCCCGTAGTTATATTCTCATTGTCACTGCTCTGACATGGAGCTTAATATACTGTGTGGCACTGTGTGATGGAAATGTGTCATACTCTAATTGTGCTCAAACAAAAACTCACTTTTGTAAGAGCTTCAGTATCCATCGTGGTCTTCTCTGGAGCGGTTGTGACAACAACTGTGTTTGTACAGATGCTTTATTTATGGTGTCATTTTGCTTTTCTCAAAGTTTCTGTTTAACRGGCCGAAAAGACAGTTCTGGTTTGTAGTTTACCTGTACACCTTACTGGTTAGCTAACTCACATACCAGGAAGACAAATACCACATTAATGCCCTATTAAGGCTTTGAGGGTATTTTAAAAGCATAGAGGTACAACATCCAGAAGGAAAAGAGATCGTACCTAAATATTAACTGATGAGATTTTCCAACATTTTTGTTGTTGTTCTGCCCATCAGTTTATTTAAATTTCCTCCGTCRTCTTTGGTGGGCGAGGAACAGTGGGCACATCGCTGGGTGTCCCCAGCAAGGAGGGACGTCTCTTCCCCGAGGCGGYTCCCCGCTGTGTGACCAGGGGAAGCTCCGCGGTCTGCCACCCTTATAATCTCTTTACCCCCCATGACACCGAGGGGAAATCTTTCTGCTTGGTCCTGACAGAAAAAACATCGCCCAAGTGTCAAAAAAGCACAAGACGAGCATTGAGCACGAGGTGGGTGGGGGGCTGGTGGTGGTGGCAAGAGTGTTTAATCAAACTTCCCGAAACCTCCCCGCTTTATCAGCCTCGGTGGCACAATGTGCAGTGTTCAGCGTTGTGTAAAATTAAATAAATAACGGCGGCTGCGCCCCCCC
>NW_028186601.1:3589153-3640454 GCF_003343005.1 Rhea americana | reverse complement strand
AAAAAAAAAAAAAAAAAAAATGCAGAATTGACTCATAAATAAGTTAATATAATAAATAAAAAATAATTAATAAAAATAAATAAGTTAATCCCATTTTTTAATATTTTTTTTTCTTGGCTACCTAGACTGTTACATTCATATACATCCCATGTAAAGTGAGGTATAAAGGTATAAAATAAAGGCATATATTTGAAAAATAGCTATACTCCTTTTTGTTACAAGGCACATTKACACCTTACTGGTTAGAAATCCATATATTTGTATATTATTTGCAGGAAAAAATCAGTAATTGTATGTCAGGATTTTTTTTAACAAATTTCCAAATGAAATACAGAATAAGCATCTAAATACTATAAATGATATTTCAGTGGTAAAATTATTTTAAAACAATTTTTTCTGTGACAACCACTAGATATTTTGAATTCCTGTTCAGTCTATTCCATTCTTTAACAATTTTTATTTTTTGTGGGACTATTTTTTAAAATAATTTTTACAYCTATCTTTTTCTTCGAACTATGAATTTCGAACTTAGTGACACAACTAATGATATCAAAGTTGTTAAAGTTTTTACTTCTCTATTTGATGAGTTTTAACTATAGGCTTTTTAATGATGCTTCTCATAATACTGCTTCAGAAAAATGTGTATTTACAACAAAAAAGATTTTTTTTTTACACTCAGGGCTTAATTCATCTCTGTTTTTCATATTCATTCACACTGTTGTTCACTTTTCCTCTGTAGTACCCGTGTGTTTTTATCCAGTCCGTGTACCAAGACCCAGTTGTGCACACATATTCATAAGTACCTGTAAAAATTCCCTTAGTTTGAATACATAATTGTGCTGTGTAGAATAGTGCAATGTATCCTAAACAATCAAGTCTATAGCTCCTAAACTGTTTTTTGTTTTTTCCTTGGGAATTGGGTGGTGGTTTGCAGGCAAAGCTAATAGTAGGAAAGAGCCAGAAAAAGGCATTACGAGGTGCAGAAAATACACTGTTGAAAAAAATGAAACTCTGTAAGTGGACACAGGAGCAAGATCATCCTTTAAGTTGGTGCATTTCAACAGAATTAATAGGTCAGAATCTCCCTTCGTTTTGTTTTACACCTCCAATTTGCTCCCRTTGGTGTCCTAAAATGTTTTCCATATACATGAAGAGGAGTGTGTTTTGACTCCAGCTGAATAGATTGTTTTAGTCTGGGTCTGAAAAGTCAATGAAAAATCAAGTGGCATTTAAAGCATCTGTGCACTTTGTACAAAAATTTATCAAGAAGTAAACTAATTGTAACTCTCTGTCATAGTCTTGCATTTAGAATTGTGGATGGCTGAGAGTGGAGACTGGAAAAATACTTGGTCGAATGCATTTCACCAAATTATAGTGTGATTGTTAAATTCCGTTTTTAATGCAGATACATTTTGAGGGACTGTTGCTCTCTGCACAGTATCAATTCTCCTTGTTCCCCTCACACACACACACACTTATACTTGGTTATTTTAAGCATTTAACAAAATCATTCTTTCTTTGAGGTGCATCAGCTTCAGAACATTTGAATTGGTTGATTTGGAACTTTGTCTACATTCCACAACTTTTCCCAGGACTAAGAGCATCAATAGCTAGGAAAAAAAAGCAAGTCAATTCACTTAATTTTCAGAAAGACTCTCAGTGTGTTGCTCTTAAGGCTGACCCTGTAGAGTTCCACAGGCTGCAGAACCCCACAAACTSTGGTAAACTGCTCCCTGGGGAGCCAGCATGCTTTAACTGACAACCCATTGAGGCAGCTGTAAGAAGCGAATGTGTAAGAAAGAAAGGTAATGAAAACTGACAAGTTGAAATTGAGAGTTTAATCTGCAAAGTTGTGCTTCAGGGGGCTTCCATCRTGATATTCCTATGGAGTAGCAAAAAGAGAAAAAATTAAGAAAATGCAGAAGATAATGCACTTACATATTTTTTTCCTGCACCAGGCAGTATTTATTAATTTGTTTTTTGCCACTTTAGAGCACCTCTTTGCCTCTCAAAAAAGAAAATGAAGTATACAAAACCTGGCAATCATAATGAAAGTGTGAAATGCTCACAGATTATTTATAAGCATGCAAGTTATGTAGTTGTTGGAGATTTTCTCCCTTCTGCTCCTGCTTGGTGATGAAGAATGGTATTTTAATAGGCAGATGGTAAAGACAATTATAGTTCGGGGCTCAGCTGGGAGTTACATCAGTTTATTGCAAATTATTAGTTGATAAATGCTTTTGTTTACAAGCAAAGTCTTAAGCAGCTTTGTAATCAGTTTATCAGCTGCAGCCTGAATTTTGACAGCTTGCCTTTGGGTATACAGTCACTTCTTTCCTGGCCATTTAGAAATCATGCTGACCAGGCAGTCAGTCCGAATGGCAACCTCTATGCACCTGTATGATGCTTAGTAAACTGGTATGTCTTATTAAGCCTATTTTGGAAGAAATCATCGAGTACAGAATCCTCTATAATTGCTAATCCATGTTAGGCTGTTCAGCAGGAGACTTAAATGTTTGTTCATTCATAATCTTTTTTTTATTTCAAGTGTGACCTCAAGTAGCTCAGTTTTGCAGTTACCATTACAAGGTTTGCTTTCTTTATTAACAATATCTCATTTTTGATGAGCTATAATGTCAGTGTAATGCCAATGGTTTACAGTGCTTGTTTACTTTGGACATTCTGTATAACTTGGACTGTGGAAATGCTTTTGTTTGTCCTGAGTTTTCTGACCTTTTCACTTCTAGTTCCTACTGCAAAAGGCAAAACTATGTTACATAGTATTTTACCACATCTGGAGGAAATCTGTTTGGTTTCTGGGTTTTCTTTTAGATACTGAAAATAAAGACAGGGTACTTAATAAGTAGAAAGGACTTGGGGGGCAGATGCTTATTGTAGCTCTGATATTTATATTTTCAAACATTTAACATGCAAATCTACTTTTAATGCCTCTTWCTTGCTCATTTGTTTAGTAAGAGAGCCAGCAAATTGTCATACAGTCTTGTTTCCGCTGCAGCCAGTGTAAATTGTTCTAGCAGTTTAAGCGGAAGCAAGTTTTTTTAATGAAATTAAATCAATGAAGTGCTATTTCTTTACCTTTGTGTTTTTTATAGCTGATGTAAACTAGTTCCAAAACTCAACATGTTAGCTGCAAATCAACATGCGAGGGAAGAAGATTCAACCTAATAAGCAGTAAAAGCAGTTCTTTTCTCAGGGTTACAGTGCACACAACAGAATATACCAGGTTCTGTTCACTATGAAAGGTGATTTTTGTTCCTGTGTCACGCACAACTTTGATGTGCTTCTGTAGCGTGGCCCCTGTAGCGAATAAGTAACCAGGTTGCATAGCTGATATTTATTCTTTATTTTGCTTTTGCTGTTCTGTGAAAGTTTTCCCATTAGTCCTTCTATTTAATGTTATTATTTTACTTACAGAGACAACCTATCAATCCCATTCCCTTTATAATCCATCCTCCTGCTCGCATACCTTTTCCATTCACTCTAAATTTGCCCAAGGGCAAGGAATGAGCCCTGAGGTAGCAGGTCCAAGACAGCAGAAAATCCATTGATAAAATGTAGAATACTCTGTTTTTGCTGTAAGAAAGAGGAGCCGTTAAAGCACATCTATTGTCTCGTTTAATCACTTTTTTTTTTCCATACACTCCAATCTCACAAAATAACCCTGGGAAGACAATCCACAGGCAGGCTTGTGTTTGTAAGGCTACAAAAGGTCACTGTACAGCTGTGCTGCTAGGGAAGCAGGGGTTGTAGGAGTGTGTGTATCCAAAGCCCTCCTTCGGGGTAGTTGCTTTCAGTAGTCCGATTTTCTCTCTCTCTCTGAAACCTGGTGCAGCCACAAAAGCTGRTGAAGAAGTTGGGGGCACCTGGGGATGTGTCTGAGAAATTTCTTTGGAGAGTGCCTGTTCACTGGTCCTAAAAAAAGTAAAAGGACAGTTGAGTTTGCAGTAATGATTGAGTGTAACATGGACAACGTCTGCAAGGCTAAGCTGTTTGTCTTTTTTTTTCCTTGAGGATTAATACATTCTGAAATAACAATTGATAGCTCAATTCCCATGTAAAAAAAGTGTAGTGCTGAATTGAAAACAGAGGAGTTTAAGCAGAAAAATAACACATTTTAGAAGGAAGAATTTGCTAAACTTTTGAAAGAACTCCATCAGTTTCCTTGTTCGAGCTTATACTGAATTAAGGAAATATAACAGGTTTAGCGCTTGTGGCAGGCTTTAATTTCAGCCCTTGAGCAGCAGACTGAACTTCTGGTGATGTGGAAGGATATTACAGTTTTCAGCTGCATTCCGTAAGTATTGCCATTTGTGCCAAATATTTAATAGTTTTTCACTGTGGACTGTCGTCCACCAGGAACTGATATCACCTAAGACTTTTCAGAGCCATCTAATAGAAAGATATGTATTCACTCTGATTAGCCCAGGATTTGAGCGAGGGTCCCAGAAGAGATATATAAGCCTCTTAAATGCATAGAACTTCCAAGGATACGGGTTTAACTGTCTCCCCCTGTGGTAAATAAGCTGTGACAGCTCTATCGGGGGGAAAATGGCAAATAAAATTGCCACATTATTTTCCTGTGAATATTTTTTGAGGACTAATCTATTTTGCTTCTTTACTTAATAGAATTGTATTCAGAGTTAACACCCAGGCATTTAATTGGAAGAAACAAATAGAAATCCTCAAACTAAGAAAAAGCAAACAATGGAAAAAATAAGAGGTCAAGTAAGTGAAAGGTCCTTGCTCTTCAAAAATAGTGTTTTTCAGTTGTGGTTAAGCTGATCAAGCTCTTTGCAGTATTAATTAAGGAGCTTCTGAAATACTTAGCCTGATGTCAGCAGTGGACACACTGCAACAGGGGAAAATCTTGCCCCTTACATTGATACAGATCATTCCAGTTTGGGGAATAAACTCCTGTACGACTGAAAAGTTCTTTTAATATTTTTATTTTTACTCTATTACGTAACTAATACCAGCAGTATTTTTTAACTATAAAATCATCAATTTAGATAAAAAAGACTTGAACGCTCAGCATATGACTAAGCTGAAGTCAGGGTCAAAGTCAGGTTGATTCAGGTGCAGGAATCAGAGCTATTTTCTCAAGGAATATTTTTCTTCTTTAGTTCTGGTCAGACATTTTGAATCTTGAAATGCAGGGATTTTAAAGCTTTCCTCTTCAAAGTTGGCCAGTGTCTTTAGCTGAGTATTCTTCTATTGCTTTAAAAAATATTGTGCTTACATTTCCTTTATTTTGCAATTTGTTCAGTGAGTTTAAAAATGAAGCAGGCTTTACATTTTATGCTGAACAAAACAATAATAAAGTGGCAACTGAACTGGCTCATCTTCTGTATTGTTCTAATTTTACAGAGTATAATAGATTTTACATTTTCTGCAGTCAATACACTGCAGTCTTGTAATATGCAATGGTTTAGCTAAAATTAAAAGTCGAGTATCTTTTTGCAATCTCCTTTGATCAATATACAAGGAAAATGATGTAAGATATTAAGAAATTATCTCATTAATCCTAATTGAGCACTGCAGCTATTTTTTTTTTAAAGTATTTTGAGATGTATGAATTTGCAGGAATGATTCACTGATTTCACTGAAAGATTTTTGGAACCCTGAAATTAAAATATATGAATGGCAAAAAATGCCTGCAAAGTATATATTTTGATTATACAAATGAAAAATGTTAAGAATTATTTAGGAACTGGAAAGACTTCACAAAATGCTTTTGATTTATTGCTGTATATACTATAGATCCATATCACTTATTCTTACATTGTTTTGCTCAAAAACTTGTATGAAACATGAGTTGGCATGTTGCAGAATACTGAAAAGGCATTAATCAACCTAAATAAACAGGTACATAGATCTATCTAACAACTATGAAGTAGTTAATAATTTTTAGCAATTTTATTATAGAAAAAAGGTCTAAAAGAGTAGTGCTTAATTATCTGGACTCTTCTGTGCTGGGCTCTCTTTTGATTGTATTAATGAAGCAGCTGGCCCATTGTTTCTCTTTAATTCCTCTATTGTTTTAAGAATATGTCACAGCTCTTTATTCTTTTATCAGGTGCTGTGCAGGAGGATCCACACAATACCTCGTATTCCTACTGTATTTGCCAATGCACAAAGAAACCTCCAAAGCATTTTTCAAAGAAGGGGCACACATAATTTATAAGTTCTGTTCCTTGCACTACTCTACTGTCAAAAATTTCAACAGTATTGGATTTGAATTCATTATAATTTGTATTAAACAATGTGTCTACATATAGATATATGTACTCTGTTAATGTCAAAAAATTAGAGATCTGACCAGTAACTTGTGCTGCACTGAAATGGCATTCATTGTGCTGAGTAGTCACAACCCCTGGGTGAGAAGCAGGAGGAACTCTAAAGTGAAGATCCAATCCTATTGTGATGTGCAAATTCTCCTTAAATGCTTAACCTGTGCAACAAAGGAGGGAAGACAATAAATTAACTCCAGCCCCCATTACAATTACTAAAAAGCATCATTTTTTACAAATCGGAATATTTCATTGGGAGAGAAAGGTTTAATTCAGTTGATGGTGCCTGGAAGTCACTAAGAGTAGCACAGTCTGTTGTTTAAATAAATTCTGATAGTCTTTTGACCCTTCTTGCAAAAAGATGTGTATACAGGAAATGGGCTATTATGTTGTTGCAGCAACACAATCAAATCCAGTAATCACAAATTTTACCAAAGTATTGCTTCGGAATTAACTGACACTGAAAATTGGTTTTAACAGAAATTACTGTTGATTTTCCTAAACTTCTATGAAAGATGTTCACCGTATCTGGGTCAGAGAAGACAGATAGTTTAACAAAGAAAACTAACTAATAGCTAAGACTGGAAAAAAAGGATTGACTTTGAATATATGTTTATATTGTCTTTATTCCTCTTTGTATGTGAAGAAATACTTCCATAGAACACTTCCTTCCATAGAACGGCTGAACTCAATGAAAATGTTGTTACTTTCAGTAACCTGCTTCCTCAAATCAGTTTTYCTAAAAGCAGCATTATGAATCAGGATGCTTCATGGTTCCATCCATTTTGAAGCAGTTTTCTCCCAGTAACATTAATAGGACCATCCTTAAACCTTATTTTTTCAAACTGTGACCCACACATCCCACATGATTACTCCTTAAGGTCTGCAAAAATAAGCGAAAAGAAAAAAGCCCACTGTCAGARGGTTTGCTTTTCTGGGGTCTGTGCTCACTGGAAGTGTTGTAGAGTTCTGAGAATCAGAAAAGGTGAAGGTCCGTTGCTTTAGTTAAATCTTCAGAGCTAATTGTTGATTCCAGTTAGTATAATAAAGGTTGCTTTGTTTTTAAAAATGCCAAAATATTGGAGGGGAAAATAAAGAGCTGTTTAAAAAAGGCAAATTTCTATTCTATTTTAGATAGCTGTCTTACATAAAATAAAGTTTTATATTAGCATGCATATCTATCACCACAATGCTCCTTATTCTGAATACAGAAGATAGAATAKTACTGCATTTAAATATTACCTAATTGGTTCAATTTACTATATATTTTTTATACTAAGTGTGGTTCCATATCTTGATGAGCCCAGGTGTAGTTGTGCTTGTGGTTTACAGCATCCCATTGCTTGCATTTTATTATTTTCACAAAGCAAATGTCTATCAATCATAGAGATAAATTAGAAAAAATTCTGCAAACATGACACATCGCAAAGATTTTTCCAGCATGCTATGTAATTATTAACCTGATTTTTGCCATTGAAAGAAGCCATGAATTACAGATAGCATGCATGAAGTTAAATGCTTTATATTAGATATATTTTGCTTATGCAGTATTCTATAGGTATGGCCATACAATATAATTGAAGCTTTGTCAGCTCTGTAGCCTAGCAACAGATAATACTGTTAGGTTACTGAATTGCTCCTGGTTGACATGTAGGGAGTATTTTTGTGTTTATCATGTTTGCTAATGATGGGATCCTTTCCAAAAGGCTTGTCTTAATCTTAATTAGAGTTTATCAGCAGAGGTCTGCATGACATTGTGCAGACACTGATTTCATAAATAATAAAAAGTGCAAGTGAAAAATTTGGCAGGAGAAGAAGATATTTAAGACCACTGATTCTTGTAAGAGCAGCATGAATTTCCAAAATGTAATCAAGTTTGAACTGTGACTCTATTCTTTATTATCGAAACTTGCAGTACACTCCACTGCAGTTTTGACAGCAATTATGAGTATGATTTATAAGCTTCCTGTTAGGAACCAGATCTGTTTGCACAAGAATCTTGATCATAAACATTACAAAGAACAGTAAGTCCACAGTTTTTCAGGGACATCAGGACCTTACTTTTTCCTTTCTGTAGAACTTAAAAGAGTTTTTTTATTATTATTTAAAGGTTGTTTTTTTTTCAAGCAGCAGAAGTGTCTGCAGTAAAAGATGCAGACAAAGAAGAGGATCCTAAAATAACCTTTCCATTTGGCGGAAACTCTGACGGTATCAGATAGCTGCTTCAGTGCCTGATGTCATTTGGTTAAAAACTTAGGCCGATGCAATTGGAATGTATTTTTTTTTTGCTCTAGTTTGCAAACTGTGATTTCTTTGACTTTCCCAACCTTCTATGATTAAGTAAGCATTTCTAATTCTTTGCAATGTGAGCTAGAAAAAGAGTTGAGATAAATACATAAATAGTCTTCATGGACATTTTTATTCTCTTCTTCTACTTGACATGTATGTATTATATATTAGGTAAATTTATTTGACAGATTTAACTATTGATATAACAATATATTGTAACATCAAGAAATTTATTTTCAGTTCCACAGAGTCAGAACCAGACTTGTATGGAAAACAGTTTTCCACTGTCGTAAAGTCTTGCTATATTTTGAAACCTTCCCTTCTGCACTGGGAAAGAGTAATGCTTTCCTTACCCCTCTGTATAAAACCAGTAAGACCTTCTTTATTAGAAATGGATAACTACTGTAGTCATTAGGGGTGAAAAGAGGGTCAAGTCATTAGGCCACCACTGTTCTGCTTTCCAACTAAATGGTGTAACCACCACCTTATTTCTGAGGCACTGCCACTCTTTTATTGCAGCTTGCTTGGAGATTCTTCCTTTCTTTTCTTTTGATGACTGAGTCTGTCTTAGGGCTGAGAAACTTGACCCCATAAAGCTCTGTCAGAACTGTTTCACTTCTGTAAGTTTTTCTGGCAAAAGGAACATTAGTCAAAAAACCTCTAGCAAGTTTAATTAGAACGTTATCTTATACAGATGACATGCCTTTACATTTTTTTTACTAAATCTTCATGTCTTGCATATTTTTAAACAAATATCTTCCTGTCTTCTGCATTGCCACCTGCAGTTGGCAAAGACTCTTTATTTACATCATTATCCTTCCGAAAATCCCTCATTAACACTATCCCTTATTTTACCAAAAAAAAATGTTGTGGTCCTGAGAAACCACTCTGTATATGTTAGTTGTGTTTTAGCTTGTAGAAATGCCTGTGGGAAGCAAGACCTTTTTCTCTTTTCGTAACAAGTAGTAGTATGGAAGCCCTGGTCCCTCACAGATGTGTCTTGACACAGTACAATAATTGATATCATAATAGTAGCTGGAAGCTCGTATTGCCTTTAGAAGTCTTTATCAGGTTTTCTGTACTCCATTTTCCTGACTATGCAGTAGAAGGCTCAAAAAGAATTTTCTTCCACTGTATACTCAGCATGAAGGCTAGCATATCTGCATTCACTGCATTAAGGGAAGTACAGTAATTTGGGTCTTTCGAAATAGCAGCTATTGCCTTACCTCGTGCCTCCAACCATGGAAGGGGTTGAGAAGGGACTGTACTATGCCCTGTCCCTCTGGGTGAAGATTACTGCAGAGGTAGTATACTGCATTTCCAGTAGCTGGAAGCGTACATCATCTGGAAGTTCTTCTGTGGATCTAACTTAAAGATCATATCATATACTGATGAAAATATAGACATATATGGGTTATATGATGAATGAAAATACAAAAATAACAGTGTAATTCTTGGACATAAGTTCTGCTGGTTTGTATTCAAATGCAAAAGTGGATTAAATTTCTGTAGTTCTGGTTTACTTTAGTATGTCAAGCCAGACACTGTTATGTTTCCAAAGCTGTCTCACGCCCTATTCATTTGGGCCTGCCATAGGTGTGACAGCCTCCAGGAGCTGGGTGGAGCWGATGACCGAGGTCACTACCCACTTCAGCTGTCCTAGTTTAATCTGCTGCTGGACAGGAGTCAACAACCTAAGGAGCTCTAACACAGAGAGACTGAGTCAGCCTTTTAGCCTGATCCAGACTGATTACAGCTGGAGACCCAGTAATCAACTACACTTTMTTTTCTTCTCCGCAAGGGTGCACATGTCACTATGTTTGCTGGGATAGAGAAAGTCACAGTCTGTTCTTCTGCAGTGACTCATTTTTTTTATTATTAAGAAATACAGTGAGTAGTACAGCCTAGGAAGAGGTCTTACTCTTTATTAAGATATACTAAAATGTGTTGGTTGGTTATTACACCTTCCATATATAAATAAAATAGAGGTGTAACTTAATAAGGGAAACCCCGCTTCCTCTCAGGAAATAAACTGTGCATGGTGTTTGCAGAGAAAATGTACCCAGGCTCAGATTCTCAAAACTGCAATAGGCATAGATCACATACTTTTATCTAGGAGACTAATTAAATACACTTTTGGAATTTAGCCTGGTTTTCTCTCAAATAGATTTTATACCAGTTAAACTCCAAACTGTGGATTTACTCCTGACTTATATCAGACAGTGTCAGGCCATACTCTTCAAATGTTTGGATTTGTGCTTGGTCATTAGGATTCTGGATCTGTAGATATATATGATACTATCTTCACATTTCATCTTCTTATTCTCTAGAGGAAATTTCTCCGATTTGCACCATTTAATGCTRTAATTTTGGAGAGCAGTAAACCTTAATATATTTTGGTCCCATTTCAGTAAATTGTTGGTAAACTTTGGAGCCACCTTCAACTTTGTATTAGTAAAGAGTGACTACAAAGACACTTTTCTGCTCTGAAACTTTTCCACCACTCTGAGGTCTGGAAGCTCAGCTTTATTTTTCCACTGAAACACATTGTCACTGATGCTGTTTTGTTTGCTCATCTTTGAAAGCTAATAGACTGGTTTAATTAATTGTCCAAGATTTCTCTAAAACAATGTCCTAATTCTTCCATTTAGCTGTGGCATATCATATACTGTTGTTATCTTCTCTACCAGATTTTTGCAACAAGTTGTTTTAAAACTATAATCTCTTTGAGGGGGAAAAAATGAAGTGCAGTTGAAAAGGCAGTTATGCCGAAAGATAAACACAGCAATATTACTTATCAAAATGAGTACAGTTTTTGCTTGCCTAATGAATACAACATATAGCTTTTTCTATATATACAAAACCTGAGGAAAAAAAAAAAAGCTTTATAACATATAAAGTATGCAACATTATTTCAGGCATAACTGTATTGGATATGTATCTAGGCCTGAGAGTGTAGATAACACAATATAAGTGCTTTGCCTGTCTAAACATGTTAAATAAATGAGCATTCACTATCGCGTTCAAATACATTAGTAGATGTACTCGCATAGTTAATTTTCTTTTTAATGCACTACACGTGACATTTGCAGCACAGAGCTATAGTGTATCTTACTGTTTGATAGAAGTTCTTCCCCCTCCCCCTCGTTTTAAATAAACCTTTATTTGAATAAGCCTTTATGAAACAGATCTTTGGCATATCTTCTTTTCAGGAAGTTCAGTCAGTGTAAGCAGAGATAAAGCAGTCATTTTACAAAGAATATTACATAAGGGAAGATTTTGTTAGAGAAAGATGGTGGTGAACATAAGGAAGAGGAAAACATCCTTAAGAGCAAATCTGATTTCTTTCTAGCAGTTGTTTGGTTTTATAGTGCTGTGACTGGGTATGCAAAATAAAGCAAAATTGGAGTTATGAAAATACATACAGGAAGTCTGGTGAAAAGTAATAATTATTTAAGTGCCAAATAAAAGTTTCACCTGTATGTTAATTTTCATAATGCTAGTCTTTCAGGAGACAAAACGAAAAACTAAAACAAATGGTGTTACTGCGCATAATTAGGAGAATGCCTAAATTGTTAAGCATTGCAAATTCTTCTACTGCTAAAAGGAAAACAGCAAAAGTGAGAATTATTTTTCTTTTCTGCCTGAACAAACCAGCAAAAAAGTGCCTAACCTGGCACTGGTGTATTAAGTTCTTCTGGACTCTGATATTGTCAATTAAATCTTTCTGCTTTTATGTTTTCTGTAGGAGGGCAGCTTTGGTGTACCACTACCAAGGCCATCTCAGAAGGTGAAGAACTGATTGCATTTGTTGTAGATTTTGACTCAAGGCTGCAAGCTGCTAGTCAGATGACTCTTACGGAAGGGATGTATCCTGCACGTCTGCTGGACTCAATACAGTTGCTCCCTCAACAAGCTGCAATGGCATCTATTTTGCCTACGGCTATTGTGAACAGTAAGTGTTGAATAATATTCTCTGACTTTGTTTTAAAACAGCATTACTTTAAAATATAGCTGAAAAACAAATATGATAATAGTGAATTCAAGGCAACAGAAATCATGCAATTTAAAACGCACAGCTTAAAGCTTCCATGTGTTCTTCCATTATCACAGATGAATTGGCAGACATAAAAGGAGGAAGAAGAGAGGTTTGACAGCTGTGAGCTGTAAGAACCTCTCCCAGAATGTCCAGCCTGCCATCATGGGGAATTTCTGTGATCGGAAGTGATACCATCAGAGACTGCTGAAAAAGTAGATAAGACAGACCTGTTAGCTCACAAGTCCAGCCTTTGCTTCTCAAATAAGCTTGTTGCTTACAGTGCAGCTTCTGATAATAATTCACGATAGTCAGTGAAAATAAAGAACGTTTCATCAGTTGCTGTTTCAAAATGCAGTAGAGATCATTCCGTATAGCAGCCCTGATATATTATAGTATTTCAGCTCAGTGTGGCTACACAAGAATGTGTTTAAGTCCTCTGGACATCAATAGATCCTACCACAGACAGAATATAGCATGTAATTAAGTGCTGTCCTGAAAGAGGAGGGACATCAGCAAATGATAAGTGAGTTCCTGAACTGGGATCATTCAGCCTGAATGTTTTGTTTATTAAGTTTCATTTTATTAAAATTTCCCAATTACTGTTTTTTTTAACCTTTATACAGCCCTAGTTCCTCATCCTGCTCGCTCAGTACCTTTCAAATATGCATTAGGTGTTATTATGTGCCTCCTCAGTCATCACTTAGCCCTATTGCATGTATTTAGCTCTTTTAGTGTTTTCTTCATGAGTCTTTTCCCTTAGGGCTCTTATTGCAGCAYTTCCCTGTGCTTCCTGTGGTTTGTAAGTATTGTAATTAGATACAGTGAACTACTGAACACCGTATTTTACCTGCGTCATGCAGGCACATAATCTGCCACTTGGCTCCCGTCGAGTAACACTGTCTTGAACAGTCACACCACCTTCAAGCTCTTTGTACAGGACTACTTAAAATATCTRTGGTAACACCTTTAATTTAGTCTTTTTTATTTGTCATTGACCATTTTCTCTGTAAACAATTAAGATAGCTATATATTTATTTTAACCTTTTCTAAAAGACACACCTTAAAATGTCCAAGTCATCTAAGTCCGTCACTTCCAGAGAGTTAGTTGTCAACAATTTCAAGCACTTTAGTTAAGCACCTTCATTTTTATTCTAGCTTTGAGGCTATTGTGAGAGCTGACATATGTATCAACAGAACCAGAAACTGTACAGGACTTTTCCAAAAGAAAATACTGGAAGCCCTTTAGGTGGACCATCAGGTTACTACAGTTGAGGCAGACCAATGTTCCTAGTCAAAAGCCACAAGGGAGACACTAGGGAACAAGTTTTCTAGGCTAAATGGGCAAAAGCTTACTCACAGCTTGTTTCAGTTGAGAACACGTTTTTTGTGCAGATCCACACAAGGCCAACTCCGGGTTTGGGCTATGCAGGCATATTTCTACAGCATCAAATTTCCAGAAGCACCTTTGCTGCCCAGCATGCCATTTGCAGAGCCCTGGGAAGCCTCACAGAGCATTGCTGCTGCTAAAAGGAGTTTATGGTGTGTTGGCTCTTCCTACACAGGTTTAGCAGCAGCTGATAGCAACCTCAGTACCTTAACTCTCAGAGACTGCTAAAGCAGTAAGTCTCACTAGCCAGAACTTTCCATCCCAGTTCTGACTCTGCTTCTGCCAAGACTAAGMCATTTCCAGATTTCATTCTTGAGCTGGCCAAATTCAGTTTCTTGCGTAAAGTCTCGAGCCAGATGTGAGTCTAATAATATACTGAATGCACCTCTAGATTTGTACTGAGACATCTTAGCCACTCCGTTACTAGATCTCTGAAAAAATACTCATTTTTTTGGCAAATCAAAWTTTGTAGGGTTTTTTAAATCTTTCTTACTTTTCCTGCTAGGAATATCAAAATTCAGAATATGATCTTTGATTCATTTAGCTTGAACTTGAATGTTTCATTTTCTTAATTAATCCATTGAAACATTTTGAAATCATCCATTGAAACAAATTGAAACATTTTGCTTTGAAACAATTAAAACATTAACTTAAAGTGGCTTTTATCTATGTTTCATTGGCTTAGCTGAGTAATAGCTTGAGATTTGGTTCTTATACATTATTCTCCCTGGAATTCCATCCTYCTACAGTGCAGAACTACTCAAATGGGTTTCCTCTGCGTGGCGTATAGTGTCAGGTCTCATATTCACTGTGCATAACTGGAGCTACAGTCTGTCCAGGCAGTATAGCACATAGGAAATAAAGATGGCTGGAAATCAAGTTCATTAAGATAATAAGAGAGTTCAATTCTGTGATGGAATGTAGTCAGATGAATTCAAATGGGACATGCTTCCCCTTGTTTCAAAATTTCCTCTTACTAACTTCTGGACTTTCTCTTCGAACGAAACCTCAACAGTTCAACTTTTTCAAACCATTTGAGGCCAAGAACAAATGCTGAAATGTGCACTTTTGCGTAAGATGGATATTCCAAATGCTGCCAGCCTTACGAGTGATGCCTTTGATAGTGGTATATCCTGGAATAGTAACTGCTCCATTAAATGTTTGTGTCTTCACAAAAAGTTCACTCACAATTGCTCAGTGGCAAAGAGAAAAACAGAAACTGGTAGTGGTGAAAAAATCTTATGCAAATTAATGAACAGAAAAATAGACAAGCATTAGCAATGCGATTAGAACAGCAAACTAAGCAATGTAAATTTTGGCTGCATTTGCAGATATTTAATGAGTAAAAGACTTGTCCCTTTCAGTGGGTTGGATTCTTCAGCTTTGTTCACCCACAGGAACTGCAACAGAACAGTTGTGCTATACACATCAATATTTGAAATTGAGTATAAATAGTTATGAATAATAATGAATTACATCATCAGCTACACATGCCTGAACAGATGAATGTGAGGACTTTCAAGTGTTAAGGAAACTAGAAATTTTCAGAGCAGTCAACCTGTTGTCAAGACTAGCTTAATCAAAATCACTAGTTGCATTTGAAAATACTGGTATGAGTCTGAGGCTTAAATTTTCTACAGTCAGCTTTTGGCTTTCTGAATTCGATGGGAGATTTCATGTGGACCAAGATGACTGTATTTTGATGTTGACTGCAATGGCCTATT
This sequence comes from Rhea americana, assembly GCF_003343005.1. Taxonomy (NCBI): domain Eukaryota; kingdom Metazoa; phylum Chordata; class Aves; order Rheiformes; family Rheidae; genus Rhea; species Rhea americana. The sequence continues at coordinate 3,624,704 of NW_028186601.1, read as the reverse complement.
CTGTGACTCGGAGGCCAACTGGGACAGTTTGGCCATACTCTTATCCTCCCTTAGTCTCAAAAGCAGGAGAGACACACCGAAACTAGTTGTAGGAGATGCTCCCTGGCCTGTTGTAACTCTTGAACTCTTGTATCCAGAAATGGGGAAAGTGTTAATTGATTTAAACTACAAATGTGCAAGGGACCTTCCTAGTGCCTTAACAGTACAAACAGCCAAGTTTCAGTGCTCCAGTCTGGACCCTGCCACTGTTTAATTTACTGGTATAGACATATCCAAAAGGCCCAGGATTTCTTCCSTGTTCTTACTGATAGGATAAACAGTTCAACCCTCAGAAGGATCAAATAGCTTTTTACCCTTTTGAGACAGATATACAAAACATACTGTGTAGTTATCCTTCTGACAGGGTATTAACAGCCAAGTATCGATCTGCTTTGTGAAAATATACAGTATTCAATATTACTCTTCACATAAGTAAAGGATGTAACCTTCAGTACAAGATCAAAATACCTAGTCCCTCTGCTTCTAGAAGCACTATGTACAACCTCTCCATTGTCTTCCCCTCAGGATTCTGACACTTTGGGATAAAAGACAATGAAAAATTGCATTATTCTTAGCAAATATCCCTTCTGTATATTGAAAAGTGGAACAGTAACAATTTGTCAACAATAACAGGATATATATCATATACAACATACACAACAACAATAAAGTATATCAGAAATTTTAWCTGCTGGCATTAATAACAACAGAAACATAGGGAATAAATATTTTTGTTAGTATAATGTTAATTTCAACTATATAAGATCTAAAGGAAACAAAGTTAATCTAGTCTGACCTGGATGCCAGTGCAGCAAGATTTTATGGTGATAACTTCATAAACTTGTACTTAAATTGGAAAGAGTATTTTCAGAATGATAGGCAGTTAACACTCAAAATTCCAAGGTCCAATACCAAAAAGAAATATGCATACATAAAAAGCATGATTGAAATATGTCACCTATTGAACAGTGATGTATTAGAAATATGGCTATTTAAATAATTAAATGTTAATAATTTAATTAATTAAGTTTGGTGCTGCATATTCATCACAGACAATGAATCTTATTTCATTTTTAAGTAATTGTATGCCACAAACTTCCAGCCTTTTTTTTTATAAACTGAATTATTTTTTAAATTCCCTCTTAAAAGAAACTACTGCCTCCCACATTCAATCATTCTTTTGCAAGTGACATTTTAATAAGCCTGTGGCTCAGTTTTCAGTATTTTATTAAATAGGTGTGTCTTTATTGGGGAAATGAAGAGAATTAATCCTATTTTGCTAATTGGTTGACACTGAATGCACCATGACTAACCTGCACCTGGTTATATTTGCTTGTAGAGGACATATTCCCTTGCAAATCCTGTGGCATTTGGTATCGAAGTGAGAGGAATTTGCAAGCCCATCTCATGTACTACTGCAGTGGGAGGCAAAGAGAGGGGCCTCAACTGTCAGAGGAGAATGAAGATAGTGCCCAGCAAATATCCAGTGTCTGCCCCTTTCCTCAGTGCACCAAAAGTTTTTCTAATGCAAGAGCTCTGGAAATGCATCTAAATTCTCACAGTGGTAAGTGCCATATATCTTCCTGTRTCACCTTCTAGATTTAGCTATTCTGAGAGTTAATCACTGTAAACATTCAGTGGATCAATGTCTGTCCAAATATATGCAARCATTGGGTGTATATACTACTAAGATGCCAATGATTTCTGACATATATTCCATACCTTGCACCTTTCATGTAAGCAGTGACATTTCTCTAATCTACTTTTCTTTATTTGAATGCTCTCTCTCTCTCTCTCTTAAAGTGCATATTCACACATACAGTAGACATTTCTTTACTGGCAAAGGTATGTTCAGGAATCCAGACGTGTTGGACTGCTGCTTGATCTCTCATCTGCGTCAGAATTTCAGCCACCAAACATTAGTCTCCTGACCACAGTCTTTACCTACACTTTTTGACACTGAGTGGAGAGAGACACTCTGTCAAAGATCAAATCCTCCCAGTACAGGATCTCAGAGGGTCCTAACGTAGGCTTCTAATTTTAAGCAGGAGATTTTCAGGATTAGAAWTAGAAACTCTTGTGTATGTTTTTCGAGCTACTTGTTCCAAAACTTCTACAAGTTCCCTTCCTTCTTTATAAAATGGGGATAATATTTCCCTTGTCCATTTTTTTTTAATAATACTGGGCATATGGAAAGAAGGATTAAAAAATTCCTATGATTACAAATATGAGACTTAGCAGGGATTTTATCTCTCTCCCTAAAGATCCTKTGAGTATGCTATTTAAATTTGTTTTGAGTTATGTCAGAACTTACAGGTAATGAGTTTGCAGAACATTCTGCATTAGAATTTCTGTTAGCACACGGAGAAAGAGACAAGGGCCTTCCAGGAGGAGTTCCTGCTCCTCTTGTTAAATAGGTGACGTCTAAAGGCCACTAACGCATGCTTTATACACAGAGAGTCTGTTTCAGCTGCAGTGTGAAAGCAGAGCACTCCTGGGKAAGAGGGAGTCTGTTCTGTGAACATGGTGAAGTGAAAAATGTTCCTCTGATATTTAGGCAGCAATTACAAATCGAAACAGCATAATGCTGCCTTCTCCCCCCCCCCCCAAACTGTGGAGATGTCATAACGTTTCTTCTTCTGATGTTTTTCTAATTATAATTTCTTTATTTGAAAAGAACAGAAAGTATGGAGACTGTATTATAGATGATGTCAAAAGACATGTTTCAGTGCACTAAAGTTAGTAAACATCCCATATCACCTCAACTCTGGCCCAGTGTAGAAGCGTTTGCATCTAACCTGAAGAGAGAGACATTCCTCTCTCCCCGCCCCTCTTTAGCCATTGCTAATCAGTACATTTATCTCATAGAAGCCACAGTGTCAGATAATGTGTTTTGGCTTTTTACTCAGTGTGTGGGAGGAATTGAGTACCTCCCAGAATAGGACTAGAAGAAAGAGTGTGCTGAGTGAGGAACTTCCTTGCATGAACAACACTGACAACAAGTAGCCGTTCCTTTAGAGGTCAGACTGTTTCTGTCCTTCCAGGTCTTAACTCTGAGTATCAGACTATAGCCATTTTCTGTCTCTCTTGCCTTGCAAATATTTAGATGTTTGGTGAACAGTGGAACAGCTTCAACAATAGCAAGTGAGTGCAGCCAAAAATGTCTTACAGCCTAGTTATTAAAATCAGGTACTTCTGGAAAATAAGGTCCTCATTTCCCCCCAAGCAGAGGGAGACTGTGAGGTCTCAACCATTGCGTGAAAGAAAAGTTGCTTCAGCTCTTTGCAGTTAGTAAGATACAATTGGTGCGTAGAAAGTCTGTAGACATGAACAGGGAGTGACCATACTTTCTTGCAGTGCAGAGTTAAAATTCCACATTCCTCGAGAGACATAAATCTCAGACCTGTGCTGAATTTAAAGTAAGAATTTTAGGAATTTATTAAATCGAAGACTGAAACTCAAGACTTCCCTTCTTTTTAGTCATAAGCCAGTCAATTGAATAATATTTATACTTTTTCACATGTGGTCAATCTTTAATTCTTCTAGACAGTTTATAAAATGTTAGAACAGCTTCTGCAATAGAATTGAAAACTTCCTCCATCAAATACCCTGTAACGTAGTGCTGTGTTTGCTTCAGCTTCTGTTACAGTTCCAGCTGGAGGCTGTATCAGACCTACATTACTGGAGCACGGAATCTAGATGCATTTAGATGGAGAGTCTGGACAGACACTCCACCATGATGATATCATATAATGAGGAAGTATATGAAACACCATCTTGTGGCAGTGGAGGAGCTAAAGCCTCTGATTACCCTTCTGGTGAAAAAGTGCCTGACAGGGAAAAAGTGCTTGTTAAAGTGCTGTATATCTCTTCTGCTCAGTTCAGACTTCTGAGGTCCAGAGTAGTTCAGATTCTAAGTGTAGCTCACAAATGGGAGATTGACAGACACTAGGAGTGAAGTGAGGACCTCCAGGCCTGACAGAATGATAGAATGACTTTACATAGAATGAGCCACAATATTCTTAGAGCTTTATATCATTCCACTACCACAAACCTGGTCTAAGTGACCAAGGGGGTATGTGTATACATGTGCAGGAGACAAAACAAATACCCATGTTTGATTTAGATTTAAAATACCATCCCTACTGATTATTTCTCTGTTTTTATCATCTAACAAATAATAAGAATCAGTGGTGTCACAAGAGACAACTTATCTCTTTTTAAGCATTTTCAGCTTCAAAACACCAYGGAACACAGTTTTTGCTTTAGCAATAAGGTGTTCTGGAATGTACTGTTCTAGATAGGGATAGCTGTTACAATTCCATAAGCAAAAGCTGTTGTATTACAGTAGTAGCTGCCTGCAGCCATTGTATGTGGGAGAAAAAGTGCTGGTGAAGCTGTGTCTTACTCCTGCTCCCTTCACAATGAACTCAACTCATCAGTTGTGTCTGATGAGGACATTTCTGTGTCCTGTTCCCAAACTACAGTCTTCAGTCTCTTCCCTCCCAGTCAATTCATGCAAGCAAAGAGCTGAGCGTCAATAATGAAAAACATTGGAAAACTGCTCCTTTCTGTCTGTGGCTTGCAGGCACTCTCAGGCTTCTAAGGCTGTACCTCAAAAAAACCACATAATAATTTTGAGCCCCTTGAGCTTGATGTGCTCTCTCTGCATTCCAAATTGTATGTGGGGAACCATATGTTTCCCGTAGTTAAAACTGCAGTTTCTAGGATCTTTTCATTTTGAGTAAGTCCAGTCTATTTTTATCGTTCCTTTGTTTTTACTTTCTCTTCATCTATGCTTAATACATACAGAAACCAAGGCATTCCAAAGCAGAGTGGAAGCCTGGAAATCCCCTCTAGCAGTTCAGGGAAATGAGAATCTGAACCAGTTCAAGTATTTCTAGAGTGACTAGTATGTCTGCAAGATTCTTACCAGAAGAAAATTAGTAGTTCCTATTGGTTTTGTGCTTTCTGTGCGAATGACTTTCCAGTATATTTCATGAAGGGAAAAATGGTCACTTTAACTTTTGTTTTATTTTTTTACTTATTTATGTTTTCTATAGGAGTGAAAATGGAAGAATTTCTCCCGCCTGGTGCTAGTTTGAAATGCACAGTTTGTACTTACACTGCAGACTCAGTGATTAACTTTCATCAGCACCTGTTTTCGCATCTTACTCAAGCTGCCTTTAGATGCAATCACTGCCACTTTGGCTTCCAAACTCAGAGGGAGCTACTGCAGCACCAGGAGTTACATGTCTCTGGCAACAAGATTCAGAGAGAAAGTGACATTGAACACTCTCCAAGTGGAAACGAAGAAGGTTTACAGCCAGCAGCAGACATGTTGAGCAGAAATGAYGTTCCTCAGAGCCAAAAGACCATGCAGACTAAAGATGCAAGTTCTGATACAGAGCTTGATAAATGTGAAAAAAAGACTCCACTTTTCCTTCCAAACCAGAGGCCAGAAACACAGCCTGCAACAAATAAGCAAAGTTTTTCATACACTAAAATAAAGTCCGAACCATCCAGTCCAAGACTTGCTTCATCACCAGTTCAGCCCAATATTGGCCCTTCTTTCCCAATGGGACCTTTTCTTTCCCAGTTTGCTTTTCCCCAGGATATCACTGTGGTTCCTCAGGCTTCAGAGATACTAGCCAAAATGTCTGAACTGGTGCATCGAAGACTGAGGCATGGAAGTAGCAATTATCCTCCTGTAATTTACAGTCCTTTGATGCCAAAAGGGGCAACATGTTTTGAGTGTAACATAACATTCAATAATTTAGACAACTACTTGGTACACAAAAAGCATTATTGCAGCAGCCGATGGCAGCAGATGGCGAAGTCACCAGACTTTTCCAGTGTTCCAGAAAAGATGCCAGAAGCTGTAAGTCCCAGTAATGGTCAAAGCTCTATAAATATCCTGAATACAACTCCTCACACATCTGATACTGAGAATCAGCTTCTGCAGACATCTTGCATAAACTCTTCCAATGTTTTAGATTTGATTGGGCCAAACAATAAAAGTCATGATAAAGACTTTACAGCACAAGCTAAGAAGTTGTCAAGTGCAAGTAATGGTGATGAGAAGATAAATGGAAAACCTTCTGATGTGAAGAATCCCAACACTCCATTAGTAGAAGGCGAGAGTGATCCCAATAAGACCACCTGTGAAGCTTGTAATATTACTTTCAGCAGACATGAAACATATATGGTCCACAAGCAGTATTATTGTGCCACTCGCCATGATCCCCCACTGAAGAGGTCTGCTTCCAACAAAGTGCCTGCCATGCAGAGAACGATGCGTACCCGGAAGCGAAGGAAGATGTATGAGATGTGCCTGCCAGAGCAAGAGCAAAGGCCACCACTAGTTCAGCAGCGATTTCTAGAAGTTGCTAATCTTGGCAATCCTTGTACTTCTACTCAAGAGTCAACAGAAGGCCTTGGAGAATGTTACCATCCACGATGTGATATATTTCCAGGAATAGTTTCGAAGCACCTGGAAACATCACTGTCTATTAACAAGTGTGTTCCAGTTTCAAAGTGTGATACTCCACACTCTACTGTTTCTTGCTTGGAGATGGATGTGCCAATAGATCTCAGTAAAAAATGTTTATCCCAGTCAGAGAGGACATCCACTTCTCCTAAAAGGCTGCTGGACTACCATGAGTGCACAGTATGCAAGATCAGTTTTAACAAGGTAGAGAACTACCTTGCTCATAAGCAGAATTTTTGCCCTGTCACTGCCCATCAGCGTAATGACCTGGGACAGCTTGATAGCAAGGTGTTTCAAAACCCAGAAAGTGAAAGAAACAGCCCAGATGTCAGTTATGACAGAAGCATAATCAAATGTGAGAAAAATGGAAACTCGAAACAGTCATCTCCTAATGGAAACTTATTTTCAACACACTTAGCAACACTTCAAGGACTAAAAGTCTTTAGTGAAGCAGCCCAGCTTATTGCTACAAAAGAAGAAAACAAACATTTGTTTCTTCCACAATGCCTTTACCCTGGAGCAATAAAGAAAGCTAAAGGAGCAGATCAGCTTTCTCCATATTATGGAATAAAGCCAAGTGATTACATTTCTGGTTCTCTTGTCATTCATAATACTGATTTAGATCAAAGCACAAATGCAGAAAGTGAATCTCCTAAAGGCCAGACTCCTTCAAATGGATGTGCTGTGCAGAAGAAAGAGTCTCTTCCATTATTGCCAAAAAACCGAGGCATGGTAATAGTTAATGGGGGACTAAAACAGGAGGAAAGACCTGCAGCAAACCCACAACAAGAGAACATTTCCCAGAATCCGCCGCATGAAGATGGGCACAAGTCTCCTTCCTGGATCTCTGAGAATCCTTTAACTGCAAATGAAAATGTCTCTCCAGCAATTCCTACAGCAGAGGAACAGTTGTCTAGTATAKCAAAAGGAGTGAATGGTTCTACCCAGGCCCCAACCAGTGGAAAATATTGCCGACTGTGTGACATCCAGTTCAACAATCTTTCAAACTTTATAACTCATAAGAAGTTTTATTGCTCGTCACATGCAGCAGAACATGTCAAATGAAACAATCAGTCACCTTTGGTACCTGTGTTTAGCATATTGTTCCATACAGTTTAAAGAAAGCTGTTTGAATTACATCTGGACAATCAGGAGATAATTCACTATTGCTGAGTTGAAGACTTAAAGGTGTAATTTCATTACAGTCCATTAGTAAAGTGTATTATTGGTGCCATTTTCAAAAATATTAATTTATTTTACCAGCAGTATTCATAGCTGTAGTTATGTTATTTTTTATTTAAAAACTTTATATTAAAGTCATTTGTAATGTTATTGTATAGTTATTGTGTAGCACATATGGTTTGCACTGTATAGTAGATTTTAAAGAAAATAGTCACAAACAATACAGAAAAGCATTTTAGAAATAGCTTCAAAAGCACTTGTGTATCCTGTTTTTTTTCTTATATGCTGTTGCAGATATATGTATATGCTAAAATATAACTTGCAAAAATGTTTCAACTATGCTGTAAAGTTCGCCTTAAAATTTCAATTTTTTGAATAATTGGGCTCAATTTGCATGTTATATTTTAGCAGGTACAGTACCTTAGTCATTAGGCTTTGCATTTGTATGTAGCAGTATGTTTCTGTCCACTTTCTTAATCTGAAACGTACGTTAAATGAAGATGGCAATTCTTTTCTTGTATAGTACTTGTATTTTCTTTCGCTGATGCATCTCTGTCTCAATTTTTAAACCTTTGCTGTTAAATGCAATACTTTATAAAGAATGAACAAAATTACTGGAAGCAGTATTGTAAGTAATGAGGTCATATCAATCAGTTTTATCTTTTGAAAGGCACAGTCTAAAACAAAACCCTAAACTCAATGCTGCAATTATGAATCTAATTCATATATAAGATATATTTAAATATAAGAGTAGCAATACTGCAACTGGTGATCACAAAGATAATGTTCTACTTCTGATAGAAATAATTTCTCAACAAATGTTGTTACTATGCATGTATATGGATGGAATAAAATTCCAGATCATTGGAGATGCTTGGCAGTAATTTCTTTAAATTTGTTTTATTTTGTTTTTCAACAAGGATTTAGAGCTCACAAACTAAAGAATCTCTTTGAAGTRGGCTAACATTGCCCTCTCTTCAGTGGAAGCAAAGCATTTAAAGGGAAAATGAACGCAAAGGATGCCTYCACTTTGAGGTAGTCCTTGTTGACAGGTTACTATAACAACTAARTCTAAGGCAACCTAGTGGACTAAAATTTAAAATGTAAAAGTCTGAAAGCAAGAAGGCTGTTTCCTCTATTGGAGCTAAGGGAGACATAGTTCCCCAGAGAACTGGTGCAGTTCAGAATCAGTTARGCAGTCTGCTCCCTAATATCTGTGGCTTGATTCTTTAGCTGTTCAGCAGTCTTAAGAAAAGCAACTAATAACATTTGTTTAAAATGAATAACAGTTTGCTTCACTAATTCTATATATAAACACTATTTAATAATTTATGTTATATTACTCATGCACAGTTAACACCCTTCACTTGCAGTTATTACTCAGTCTCCTGTGCACTGCTTTCATAAAAAATATATGACTATAAAAGTGAACTATTGGTGCRTTTTTCATCCTACAAATTTGAAGGCAAGACCATGACATGAATATGTCACATAAACAGTTGTAGTTAATTTAGTTCCTGTATCAGTCAAAGCACSAACACAAAATCGAATACATGAAAGGATGATATTTCAGCTAAGCATCCAGTTGGAGTCTAGCACAACAATATGCAACCCCACCGGCTTTTGGCAACCCTGTTGCTGTATACTTTAGAACTGAATTCGTCCCTTTTTATCTGCAAGTGTAGAAGAACACATACATGTAATCCAGTAGCAAAAAATATAAAAACACTGAAAACTTGGTGATTACCAGGGCTTTAAAGATAGAACAAAGATGCTTGATGTTGTGCTAATTCTTTCCCTTAGCAAAGCTGGTGGRGGCTTTACATTAATTTCTGTAGCACCAAAATTGGTCCTTTAGCAAATAAATGTTTCTAAAATTGGTCCTGTAGCAAATATTTGGGTAATRTGTCTTGTGAAGGAGCAAAAGCATTACAAATACAAGAAGAATAGAACAGATTAATCATTTACCATAATAAATTAAACATTTATTATAAAATACCACACCAGTGCATCTAACACTCCATAATATTTCAGAAAAATRGTACATTTTGACCTTTTTGGTGGCAGACATTGATTTGAAGGTTATTCATCACACAAAATTGGTTTAAAGATCTAGATGATTAGATTGAACTGTGCTAATTCTGAAAGATCTGCATGCATATTCATGATTGTTACTTGAAACATAGACCAAAATTTTTAGGTGAAGTAAGTTGATCAAAAAGCCRCAGGTAGTATAACTTAGACTTGCCAAACTCCATGAGTGTGTTTACACCATGAGCTAGCTAGTAGAAGAGAATACCATGGCAAAAGGGAGTGCCTAGCTAAAAAGTGATAGCAACAGGGAAAAACCTTAACACAGAATATTGCTGATCTGGATATGCGGAGGGTACCTAATATGTTGCATATACTGCAAAGCCTGGAATGTGGTATTTTCTTCCCACTGGTGCTTTCACACCATTGAACAGACTTGATGGCATGTTCTCTTTATAAATCCTATACTTGGTTGACCAGTCCCATTTTTCCAGGTTCAAAACCAGCACAGCCTGTTCATCTTTGTGTACAAAGTTACATGAATTTGACAGAGACATTTCACTCACTTCACTGAAGCATCTGGCAGCTCTGAAATACGCTAAACTCTGAAGTGTGCCATCACACTGTCTGAAGGTATAACTTTACATTAACTAAATAGGTAGCAAATATGGATTAGTGACATTTTATTTCTTATATATTTGTTAAAAATAAAAAGCATTTAATAGAGRTAGCTACTCACACAGCAGGTCTTGGGAACCATATTTTCCCATAACTTTTACACACTATTTCCCATGTTTTTCATTTTCTTTATTGCACTCATTTTTTAATTTTCGTGTTTAAGAGCATAAACTTGGGCATCAAGAATTAGCTCTTACATCTCTTGGGCCAGTGTACACAGTGCTGCTGTAATCCCAGCTGGGAGGGATGAGGTGGTTAGACACATCTRTGCTATAAATAAAAAATAGTATTTACAAGAGTAAACTACTTAGAACTATTTTCTGATCGAATGATTATTATCTACAGATTATACATTTTTTCAAAGTGATTTCAAAACAGTTAAACTATCWATTATTAACAACTCCTGTTGAGTATGGGCTCTTCCCTGCTTTTGCTTGTCAGTTTTTGTAGGTTAATTAATTATTTATCAAATCATCTACACAAAGCCCATTTTCAGTGCATCTTTAATATCTGAAAGTAAGCAGGAAGTAGATTACCTCAGTTACATGGTTTAGATTTGCTAATTCATCAGCTGAACTCTTTGGGGGTATCAAGTGGAGGTGAATAACTCAAGAAAAGCAATTATAATATTTCCTGGTTTTATGAGTCAGAAAATAAAACTCCTACATACGAAGGCCTGATATTTAAAAGGACTAATTTTTCTCTGACTCTTGATGTACTGATTGTCTGGCAGATTTTGCATTTGACTTTCTGGCTTTTTAAGAAAAGACTTTATTATTCATAGAGCATCCCATCCACATGCAGTTCTAAGGACCAGTTCTGAGGCTACATCCCTGTCTGGTCACTTACTTGCATCTATTCCAGAATTCTGGCTTTGAAAGACTGATGTGAATCTCCATGCATATAACAAACTTCTCAGTGTTTGTTACATGGTCTCTCTCATCTCCATCCAATTTTTGAATGTTTTACGTTATGGTCACGTTTTTATTTTAACCATAAATCATGCCTAATGCAAGCAGTAAAGGGCTTCACTAGAAACTGATGTCTGTAGCATTAAGGTTCTGATGACATTTTCTCCCTACTGCAAATAGTCCTACAGCCACACTGTAGATATTTACCATGGATCCACGCTGCTAACTTTCTCTGTCTCTATTGATTACATTCGTTGTCTGGCACTGTTTGTCCACAGTAACAAAGTCAGTCACATCTGAGAGGATGCTATAGTATGTGATTGCCCTACTGCAAGAAATGATGTACCACTGAGTAATGCAGAAGGTAAAAAATAAAACACTTCTTTAAAAAAATGATGTAGAAAATAAAAAATGAACATCAAAGCCAGCATCATCAGCCAGGTGAGGTGGAGGAGGGGTAACCGATTCAAGGGGCAGAAAAGATAAGGAAAAGGGGAATCAGCACTTTGTTAGTCTGGAGAGAGCAGTGTGGGCATTCTGATGCCTGCACAGGACRGCAGTGGTGAAGTATCAGCACTACAAAAACACTGCGTGCATCACAGGAGGCCCTTGAACATGATGGCCTTTTGAAAGTGGCTATAATACGAATGAAACAAAATAGCTGGAAAATCACTCCCAAGTGCTAACCATTGCCAGTGCAGAGCTTCTGGCACTTGGTCATCTCCTGCTCCCAGGGCTGACAATGAAGATGGGAACAGCAGCTCTTCCCCCCTTCCAGATCCCCTTCACAGCTGAGGACCACATTGTCAAGAGCTGTCAGGAAAGACACAATGCAGGATAGATGAGTTTGACCCTACTGTAAGTAAGAGATAAGTCAGATATACCCAAGTTTCAGTTATGTTAGCCCACATGGGCTTGTCCTCTCATCTGAAGCCTTCCGCATAGWTCATTGATAGCACTTTGCATCTAGACTGTTTGGAGACATAGCAGAAAGAACTAAAATAATAATGATAGTATTTGCACGTGGAGTGAAATAGAGCAAAATTGGGGGGGGGGGCAGGAAATTTGCACTAAGATAATTAAAGCTTCTTCATAATGTGAATGCAAAAGATGAATGAAGCATGATTGCAAGCGTCSGACAAGAACATTTGTGTTGAAATGAACAGGCGACGTTAATTCTGAGACTTCCAGCTTCTAAATGCATGATTTTGCAAYTATAGTATTTCTTTAGCATATGCTTTAATATGTATTTGTGTCTGTGTATATATACTCAGGCACACGTTATGTATGTATACAAAACATACACAGAGATGAGCCAGAGAGGGAAAGAAGCTAAACWAGATTAAAAAATAAGATCAAGCAGATAGATAAGATGATTAGACAAATTCTTTGTTTGCAGAAGTAATAGTCAGACCCTTTAATCCTCATTGCTTAGGTAACTGGCACCTTGTGGCACATAGTAGGGGGATAACACATTCTCTTCCAAATGCAGATGTGCTGCTGGGGATATTACCCTCTGCCCTTTCTGCTCTCAGCTGCTTGGCACAGTTCCCAAAGCAAGGAATTTGTTCTTACCTGCCAACTCAATTGCTCATATGCTCATTTTTTCCATCTGCCAGAATACTTGCTTTTGTAATTAAGAGTTTTCTCCCTTCCCCTTCCCCTTCCCCTTCCCTTCCCTTCCCTTCCCTTCCCTTCCCTTCCCTTCCCTTCCCTTCCCTTCCCTTTTTTTATTGTTTAATATGTCTTGAATCCATGTCCCTGCTACAGGGTGGAGGCGAGTGAAACGAGCTGCCTGTGCTAGCGTACCGGAGAGGACAGCAATCTCCCCCAGCGAGGTGAGGAGAAGCAGCTGCAGCAGTCAGTGCTTCAGCCAGCTCTGCTGCGGAGCTGCGCCTGGGAGCCCGCGCAGAGCACTGTCCTGCTGCCTTCGCAGGGCTTACTTAGACACCTGAGCCTGACAGGAGCCTTTCACAGCACAACTAATAATAAAAACACTAGCTCGCACACCGATCGGTTTTGTCTTTAAGTGAATATGTCTATGAGTAACACTTATCCCTTTCAAACTTTTGGATGGGGTGCTGAGGAGGAAGGAAAGCCCTAGTGTGATTAACAGAGCTGGCTAAACCTGAAAATATTTTAGAAATAGTTTTCATCTCACCTTTTCCAGTTCTAGTTGTTTTTACTCAAGCTGAAAAGTCAGCATCATATGATCCTGYGGTGTTGGCTATATGTAAACATAATTGCCTTTCAGGACCACTAGCATCATTATTGTTTTGAAAGCCCATCTGTTATYCAAGCACTTTTCTGCTCAATTATTCACACGCACTAATAATTTCCTTATTTATAAGAAGAGAAACTTCTGTGTGCCAGAAGATCTGTCTTGTGGCTGTGACCRGCTGATACAGAACAGATTGCAGAAACCACAGTCCTCAACCCGCATCATGACCAAAGCAGCCCTGCTATTCCCACKCTTGTTTGAAGTAGGAGCCACCAGGGCAATAAATGGAGAAGCTGRGTTGTGAAATGGCAATAGTTCTTCACTCTAAAAAAGCGTCCCCACATGGCTGGTTTATTCAGTTAAGTTTGGAGGATTCACCTTCAGTTCATTGCTTTCTCTTTTTGAGTAAGTCTTGTTAAACCCCTGGCAACTTGATTTTTAAGAGGATAGGGGAAAAATACTACTGGGCTGCCTACGCTGGCATTTTGCTGGAGGGAGARCAGACTGTCTCTTTTCGTACTTTGACATTTTCGATCTACTGCTAATTCTGGTGACCCTACCCCCRAGAGATACATTTGTGGAATCTAATAAAAGATCTGTAGGCTCAAAGACTGATCAAAGAAGAAAACTGTTTAGCGAGAAGCCGGCTCAGGCTGTGATTGAAGTTTCTATACTGGGGTAAGCATGCAAMGGGAAAGGGACATGTCGGTTTACTGCCACAGGTTTTCAAAGCAGAAAAGAAAAAGAACTCCCCTCAAATGATCTCTCTGAATAAAAATAACAAGTAAGGAGAATTTGAAAAATCCATTTGGATGGATAATCTTAAAACTCTTCTCTGGACCAAAAGAAGGAGACTGTGCAGATTTAACTTACAGAAAAATAGTCTAAAAAGCTCTTTCCCTTTTCAGTCCCTTAAACCTAAAAGCACAAGTCACAGTTGGGCCGTATAACACACCAGAAACAAGATGCCGGGTGTTGGGATGCAGCCATTTGCAATGACGAGTTACCCTAAATGCACTTGCCACGCAGTGTTTCCCAAATCCTTAATCCCCCAGGCCTCTCGCAGCTCAGCCAAGTGGATAAGGTCCCATGCAGTGACAAGCACCTGCCTGCACCTGCGGCAGCTGTTCCGACAGCTGCTCGCAGGCACTCTTGGCCCCCAGCAGAAACAGGGTTATTCGTATCAAATCGGCCCTGGGTGGAAGGGAAGCAAACTTTCCACAGAAGCAGGAGTATGAACATGTACTGCTGGCCAACTAGCACTGCACAGCTTGCTCCCCCAAGGTAACTCGCTCATTTGGTTTATAAGCAGTACAAGATTGATTGTAAGAACTGAGCGTCTAAGATGCAAAGAGCCACCTATTGGGAGGCGCAAAACTAAGAGAGGAATTTATGCATTTAGAACATTTTCAAAATAGTTTTTTTTTCCCTTGATCCTTTTCAAATGATTCCTCAAATACATGTACAAAATTAAAAATGATAGCTTTCCCGTTTTATTCTGGCATAAACACACTTTAATTCTAGGTGTTTGGATCTTGCAGGAGGAGAAGGGGCATGTGCAAAAGAATAATAATATTTTAACATAAGGACTATTGAGGCAAAAATGGATTTACCAATGACATGTCCCTTCTCCTGGGATTGCCTCTTTCAGACCTCTACCCCTCAGCTTGGACTTCTGTCCACACTCTGTATGTCCTGAGATATCGCATCCTTCTATGGAGTCTACCACCACTGGAGACATATAAACACTCTGCTATCTAAAAAAACAGTTTACATGCATACAGCTAGCCCTCATCTCCTCCAATATAAGTCCTTTTGTTGGAAATGTTGTATAACTCCCTGTGTCTTGAAACCCACGCCTCTATAAATACTAGGCCCCTTACTCAAAGCATTAGTCAGTTGACCGGTTTTGCTTGGAAAGATTTGCAAACGGGAGCACTCTTTGAAAGGATGGGTCAGATGCACCCTTTGAATGACACTATTGGGAGTGTTAATGCTCACTTTTTAGGTAATAACCTAGTATTCCTCCAGAAACTCGGAGGGCTGGGTTCATCAGCTCCTCAGCTGCGCAGCCTTCACCAGCTCTTCTGGCTCTCTGCAGAATCCCATGGTTCAGGCAAGGGCAGCTATGGGGACGGAGAGGAGTCGGCATCGCTGACCCATGTCACTCTTCAAAAAAGAGGTGAGAATCATTGGACTATGAAGATGGAAAGCGACAAGAGGGACCTTAAGGATTTGAACATCTTGGGGAAGGGATTTGAGGATTCTGTTCTCAAGATTGTTTCTATCTTTTTATATTAAGCAGACATTGGGAAAACGTTGGTCTATCAGCAGCTGAGACATATTTTCAGTGTTAGAAAACTTGACATGCAACATGCTTTCGTAAGTTATTTCAGGAATCTCTTTCTGTTTCTGAGAATTGTAATTTCTTTGTAGGTAGTTTTTGTATGAGGGCAAGCTAAACAATTTTGAGTATCTTTATACAAGTTTTTAATTAGTGTATTTTAATGTTATAGAAATCTGTAGCATCGGCAAAATACATTCAAAGCTTTCATGTCCACTTGTGGAACTAAATGTTGTGATTATATGAGAAATGCTGATGTGATTTCACTTATTTAAACTTTACCGTGTTAGGGGGTGCCTGTGTCCATTTGTAAGAGCCACTTCACAAACAGAGATAATGATTGACTCTGCTTTGCAGGTGTCTCCTCTGTRAATACCATTCTATATTCTTTTTTTCCTTAATAAGAAAAAAAATACATCATAATACATAAAACATCATAGTTTATATTACCGTATTAGATTTGACAATGATATTCACAATGAAAAAATAAGATTAATATAAAGTATTCAGCTTGCAGGTGTGCATTATACCTTCTTGATAGGAAACTGGTCTTTGTGTACACTTGCCAGCCACTTATTATGGTAAATTGACAATATTAGTAAATACCACATTTGCTTTAAGGTAATGATAAACACAAGTAATACCAATAAAAGCAAAGTTAAAATAGAATACATTTTTAGATGATAAAAATGTCTGTTTCCTTTCCCATGCAAAGAATTCCAAATCTTTCTTTTCACCTGATAATATTAAAAGAAAAAGAAAAAAAAAAGTTGTGCAACTTTGTCCAGTGACACTTACTAGCTCTTACTCTGTGCTCTCCAGATCCCRCTCTGGCTGTATGGCTGGTGTGGAAAGGCAGAGTTCAAGCACGTTCTGTAGATGTTCAAGAGCAGTTGGCAGCAGTGAAGTGAGAGATGTGGTGCAGGCTCAGATAAAAGTAAATGACCTGTTTCATTACAGTAAACAGCCTGATGCAAAATGCAKCATTCTGAAAACATGAATTATCCTGCTATCTGAAGTTCTTTCAGAAGTAGAGATGAGATAAAGTTAGTACTCTGTGGAGTACCAAAACTCCTTCCCTCTGGAGGACTGCCTACTGCCACTAACAAATCACCCATAAAAATTCAGGTCAGGCATTTGGAACCTACATCTARTATTAAGAAAACTCCCATTGAAATGAATTATGGAATCATTCGCTACAATTGCAGTGTCTAGAAGTAGGTAAAAGAAAATATGTCTTCATGACTTTTATTCAGGTTCTGCTACATTTATATACTATAAAAACAGCTTCTTTGTATGTGATAGCACTGGCTGTAGAGCTGCATAATAGGAGCCACTACCTCCCCGTAAATACAGAGGAAACTTTAGATAGCTGGAGGCATGTCCCAGAGAAGTTAGTGTCACAGAATCACTGAGGTTGGAAAAGACCCCTGGAGATCATTTAGCCCAACCCCTCTGCTCAAAGCAAGGTCAGCTGGAACAGGTTGCTCAGGACAGTGTCCAGTCAGGTTTTGAATATCTCCAAAGGTGGAGACTCCACAACTCTGAGCAACCTTCTCTAGTGTTGACCACCCTCACAGTAAAAATGTTATTTTTATTATGTTTAAATGGAATTTTCTCTATTTCAGTTTGTGCCCATTGCCTCTTGTCTTGTCACTTCTTGAGAAGAGTTTGGCTCCATCTCTTTTACTTCCTCCATCAGGTATTTATTGGTATTGTAAGTTCCTCCCGAGCTTTCTCTTCTCTGGCCTGAACACTCCTAGCTCTCTCAGCCTCTCCTTGTATGAGAGATGCTCCAGTCCCTCCATCAACTTTGTTGTCCTTCACTGGACATAGTGTCCATTGTCTGTTTTGTACTGGGAAGCCTAGCACTGGACATGGYACTCCAGGTGCAGCCTCACCRGGACTGAGTAGGGGGGAAAGGTCACTGCCCTTGACCTACTGGCAACACTCTGCCTAATGCACCCCAGGAGCCTTGTGGTCTTACTTGACATAGCAGTACATTACTGGCTCRTGGTCACAGAATCACCTAGAATCACAGAATGGTTGAGGCTGGAAGGGATCTCTGGAGATCATTTAGTYCAGCACCTCTGCYTAAGCAGGGTCACCTAGAGAACATTGCACATATCTCCAGAGAAGGAGACTCCACAACCTCTCTGGGCAGCCTGTTCCAGTGCCCTGTCACCCTCACAGTAAAGAAGTTTTTCCACATGTTCAGGTGGAATTTCCTGTTTTTCAGTTTGTGYGTGATGCCTCTTGTCCTGTTGCTGGGCATCACTGCAAAGAGTCTGACCCCATCCTCTTGACATRCTCCCCTAAGATATTTGTAGACATTGATAAGACCCCCTCTCAGTCTTTTCTCCAGGCTAAACAGGCTCAGCTCTYGCAGCCTTTCCTCACAGGAGAGAGGCTCCAGTCCTCTAATCATCTTCATAGTCCTGTGCTGGAGTAGTGCCATGTCTCTCTTGTACTGGGGAGCCCAGAACTGGACACAGTACTCCGGATGTGGCCTCACCAGGGCTGAGTAGACACTCTTAACACTCTTTCTAATGCAGCCCAGGATACCATTGGCCTTCCTGGCTACAAGGGCACATTGCTGTCTCATGGTGACCTTGTTGTCCATCAGAACTCCCAGATCCTTCTCTGCAGAGCTGCTTTCCAGCAGGTCAGCCCCCAGCCTGTATTGGTGCATGGGTTATTTCTTCATGTACTTGTTGAACTTCACAAGGTTCTTCATCCCACTCTCCAAGCTGTCCAKGTCTCTCTGAATGGCAGCACAGCCCTCTGGTGTATCAGCCACTCATCTCAGTTTGGTATCRTCAGCRAACTTGCTGAGGAGGYRCTCTAACTTCATCAAGGTCATTGATGAGTAAGTTGGACAAAACTGTATCCAGTACTGATCCCTAAGGGATACTGCTAGCTACAGGCCTCCAACTATACTCTGTGCCACTGATCACAACTGAATCTCCCTGTCCACTCAGCTAACCCACRCTTCCTGAGCTTGCCTGTGAGGATGTTATGGGAGACAGTGTCAAAAGCCTTGCTGAAGTCACAGCAGACAACATCCACTTTTCTCCCCTCGTCTACCCAGCAAGTCATGCCAACATAGAAGGCTATCAGGTTGGTTAAGCAGGATTTCCACTTGGTGAATCCATGCTGGCTACTCCTGACCACCTTCTTTTCCTCCATGTGTCTGGAGATGACATCCAGAATGAGCTGTTCCATCACCTTTCCAGGGTCCAGGGATGGAGGTGAGGCTGAGTGGCCTATAGTTGCCTGGGTCCTCCTTCTTGCCCTTCTTGAAGACTGGAGTGACATTGGCTTTCTTCCAGTCTCAGGGACCACTCCAATTCTCCATGACATTTCAAAGATGATGGAGAGCAACCTGGCAACAGCATCTGCCAGCTCCCTCAGTACCTGTGGGTGCATCCCATCAGGGCATGTGGACCTATGTAGGTCCTGTTTGTCTATATGCTCCCTAACCTGATCTTCTTCTGAGGGTGTCTTCCCACTGGTTTCAGGGGCCTGATATTACTGAAGGCAAATCTTACCAGTAAAGACCAAGGTAAATAAGTCATTGAGTAYCTCAGCCTTTTCCATGACCCTTGTCCCCTGCCCCATCTAGCAGTGGGCACACATTTTCCCTGTTCTGATTATTGCTGCTGATATACCTCTAGAAACTCTGCTGCCCTTCACAGCCCTCATGAAATTCAACTCCAAATGGCCTTTGTCTACTACCTTATCGAATGACCTACATTTCACTTTTTCTTTGTATGTCTTCTTGCTCTTGGACATCTCCACAGGCATTCTGTATGTTGTTCACTTGGACCATGATGTCAGTTACAGCAGTGGAAACTCAGATCAGTTTTGTACAGTCAGCAAGGTTTTCTGGATGACCGGTAGCATAACTTAAAGCAACAGCAGGCCTATAGGATATGTGTTCAGTCATTGTTTCAGTGCCTCCAAAACTACTCTGGAATGAGAAAACGTCCAYGTTTTAATACAACAGGATCCAGACCCAAAGTTTATAATTATATATAAGTTCTATCATATCCTGTCTCCTGTTATAAAGCCTGTTTTTCACTTTATCTCTTCCAGTAGTCTTAGTAATACCACCTATATTTTTCTCCCCATTTTCCCTTTCCCTCCTTTTCCTTTTCACTTTTCCTCTTCTCCTTATTTTTAATCTTCCACTTCAGTCAGGCTTTTTGGCCTATTAAATCCAACTGTCAAGGAAATAAAGATAACAAATCCACAAGATGGCATTAGAAAAAGTGAAAGCGAGAGTCACCAATTTTTACCCTGATCATTGTGGGCATGAGCTCTAAGGTTACCTCAACCTCACTTTAAGTGAATTCCCGGCTTCACTGTACCAAGTGGGAGAAGTTGAAGTGAAATAGATTTTAACTGTGTCTTGGAAACCTGATAGTCATCTCTGCTCTATATCTCTCCAGTGCCCAGTTTCAGTGTGGCTGAAAATGTATATATAAGAGAAATACAAAATAATTGGCAATTAAGTGAGCAAAAATTTCAGATCCACACACTTCTAAACTTGGAAAACTTTGAATTTAAATTCAGATTAGGAACTCAGCCTATCTCTGTCACCATATCCCAAACCCTATATGACAAAATATAGAAAAAGAGTRTAGAAATGCTCTATATTCTCTGAAATGCTATATATAACTCTGAGACAAAGGCAATTTTGTCTCATAATGCTCATGAAGGACAAGGTGATTTTTCTCCAAGTGCCTTGTTGATATTCTTTCAGACTCTTACTAGGGAGTTTGTTTGCTTTTTCTGTACAATTATTGTGTTCTCCTTCTGAGAACACAATAATTATTAATAGGGAAAATAGTCTATTAATAAAGAATTTCACTGTACTGTCCTGGTCAGAAAGCAAGTTCCATTTTGAACTTACATATATTTACTTAGGAACAGTTATTCCAGAGTTGTGCTCATCTAATAGGTAAACAGCAAGAACAAAACTTCCCAGCCATTGTACAAACTATGGAATACATCAAAAATCTATCTATCTATCTATCAACCTTGATATTAAAAATGAATTAATTAATATAAATCTAGCAAGTTTTCAGTGAAAATAGATGCAGTAACAGTTATGCTATTCTTCATTTTGCATTAATCAGAAGAATAGATTCTTCTTTCAATTTCACCATATGGAATAGAGTAACTTCTGCTTAATTCTRTCTAAAGTTGCTCCAGATTTCTTCTGATGCTACTGAGGACAAAACGTGTCCCAGAAACTGCAGTTAGCTTGTCTAAAACATACTTATCAGCATTTTCATCAGAACTTAATTATTAAGATAATTTTTAAGTAATTAAAGAGCTTATTTTTAAATGTACTATGGATCAAGTGCCAAACTGCTACCACATTTACATCTRTTTTTTAAAATAATTGGTAAGTGGTTAAAAAGTCACTTACTTATATAGTTATTTGCATAAAAGGAGACATGCCATCCTCTGACCCCTTTATTTTCAGAAATGTATATGACAGCTGAAACTCCCATCCAGCCAACAGCTAGTGTCGTCTACCAAGAGGGTGACTCTGCTGAGTTCAGTGTAAGAAAAGCATGTGCAGAGTTTGCTCTACATGAGTTTTAATTTTCTCCTTGGTTGTTCCCAGGCGGGGATAGGTCCCATCAGCCACGAGGAGATGGGGGTGTAGGGTCATGCATTGCAAGGGAGGAGGAGCGTGTGTGCCCAGAGCGTCTGGACACTACAGCTGACATAAATGACAGCGCTTGCTGCATCTGAAAAATTCACTGTTTAGGAAATGATGTACATCTATGGAAACTTAGTGTCTGCTCAGGCATGTTTCACCAGCTGGTTATACCCCTTCCAGCCTGTGGAGCCTTATGTAAGCAAGGACAGCAGACACAAAAGTTACATGCCTCCCATCACTGCATGTAATATAGTCTGGGACTCCCAATAGTTACGTCCCCCTTACRCAACATAAGGTGCCCCACTTCTCATCAGATACCACAGGCACGGTTAGCGAATGATACTTCTTTGGGTGCTTGGGATATTTAAATGTCARTGCCGATTCAGCAGCAAAGTTGCAGTAAAGGCTTCCTTATCTCAAGTTTCAGAAACATCATCTTCCTGCTCTGGGTGGAGGGGAGGGAATGAACCAATTTTTATACATCTATAACTCAGAGAAAATTGTGCTCCAGCAAAGTTTGAGACTACTGTCTAGTTTAATAGATGTGAAAATTCATTTTTAAAAAAGTGTCAGCTGCTAGTCTGTGGTCCTCCTAAGGCACCTTCAGAAACTTTTTAGGCTTCTTAGGTTCTRTCTTAAGTATTTTTGCAACCTCTTTTCAGAAGCTTCAATGTGGAAACCTTCTTTTTGAAGGCAAAGTGAGATGTGACATCTGGCCTCTGTTTAGAACAAGGCCTAAGAAAAAATGCATAATTTGAACATCTCTAGGTGATGTCCSTCTAAACTGTGGCAGCTTGTGAGAGAATTGATCCCTTTCTGCAGTTCTCTGAGACATAACAAAGATTTCCTAAGACCTTTTCAATAACCCATCACAAAAGCAATTCTTTGAGGAAATGCTTTCAGGTCRGATTTGGTGGGGCAGTATAACTACATGATGTACTGGGTAGATGTAGATATGGAATATACAAAATACAGAAACTTGGCTTTAGGGAATACAGTCACTGACACAGTGATGGGATCTCACTGGTTCAGTTATGCACAGTTCAGATCCTAAGCAGTGGACATGTCTAAAAAAAGATTCTTCCTCAGKCATAAAGTATTATATGAATGCAAAGTATTGTTATTTTCCAAATTTGGTGGTGGTGAATATTTTCTTCCTAAGCAAGTAATCTAGTTTAAACAGGAAGTTTGGAAGTTCTTTATCTTTGATGAACAATATTTTGGTTTTATTTCAGTGCAAAGTAGTTAAAGATAATCATTAAGAATCAACACAAAAACTACAAATTTTTATAGGTGACAGTTCTATCTATTTTCTGCGTAACAATTTTCAGGAGGCTGAAATACTTTCAGTATGAAAAGCACAAGTATGCCATGCCACCATGCTATTCCAGATGTCTCTTCAGCCTTTTAAATAACAAGAGGTCAATTTAATCAAGCCATTGCATCAGACTAATGTAATGATATACCTATGCTGCAAGTGTTTATTATGTTTGGTGGGTGTGTATGTAGTGGTCAGGCAAAGAGCAGCTCTGCACAGCATAGGATGTATACTTCAGTGTTGGGGTTCAGGAAAAGGATTGCATTTGAATTGCTTGCATGCAATTGCTTTAAAAAAAAAAAAAGGCAATATGTTCTTGTAGAGGTGATGAAATGAAAGGCCTTACCAAGATTGACTGTCTCTCAACAGCTCATCCCCTAAACTTTTTCTAACAATAGTGAATGTCAGGCTGGAATTTTGAACAGAAGTAAATGACTTGTGGAGAAAACAACGATGACTGCCTTGAATTTGAAAGGGAATTTCAACTGAGCAATGTTTCTTTTTTATTATTATTATTGTCAGACCTCTAAACGCTTTGCAGTGGAACATCCATTTTTTTGTGTAATACTCATGTTCAGTTTGAACATTTCCTTGAAATGAGCTGCAGACTCTGTTTTCTAACTTTCCCCTGCAGAAGGGAAGCTAGTCCTGCCCCGATGAGCTCAGTAGGTAATTCTGTGGAGAGCACCAAGCAGCCCGTGACCTACTGAAACAACATAAAGCACATTTCTGGGTTTCAATGATATTTGTTTCCCTTTAGAACATTTAAACAGTAAAAAGTATTCATAGAATAAAGTTTGAGTAACTTTGATTAAGAAGATGGTTCAAGAATGTTGAGAAATAAAGTCAAAATTAATTTAACAAATCATTCAAAGAATATCCAAAGTTCTGCTCCCTGCTTTCCATGACTATAACTATTTTAGGGGCACTCCGCATATGTGTATGAAATACAGCTGTACAACTTACAGCCGTAACTTCCAAGTAATTGTGTACCACAGTTCCTTATTCATAACTATAGCACAGAACATATGAATTAATTCAAACTGTTGGCTATGTGTTTTTATCTCTGGAATTCTCTCTAATTACCTAATGGGTAACAGAAGAATGCAAAAGACCATATATGTAACAGAGAAAGTCTTATAATACCTAAAAAAACAGTCGAGATCTTAGGCTGTATGTGGTAAAGCACGTTAGGCAGGCCTTCTACCTATGAAAAGCTATGCTGAGGCAAGTAAAAGTGAGTAGATGTACACCGATTGTATCTTCATGTCCAGAAGTTATTCTAGGATTTCTGCTTTGTATTTCACAAAGCTAATTTCGCTTCACTTTTTTCTATATAGTCAGCACTGGCTTCAGTTTTCCTTTACACAGAAACCCCTTTACATTACTTCAGCAATGTAAGGATGGTGGTGGTACTCTCCATAACTGTTTCTAACACGGTGCGTAGAATGGTCTCATCTAGACAGTCTCTCTCTGCTGCACTTTCAGTAAAATCCATGAATMATTTTTACTTTCCACAGTCCCGTTCTCATCTGGAGACAGTTATCAGCCATGATTAAAAACTGCCATTGCAACTTGTGTTCTTCTTCAGCACTGTTCTTCTTCTTCTTGGAAATATATGAGGAAGCCATGACTACTTCTTGCATTGGTGATATCAAGGACTTTTGAAATGAAAATAAGAATGTAAAATATTTTCATAATGTGTCATAGCATAGACCATACAGATTAGCCATTTTCCTTATTATATCCAGAGTGACTGTAAGATTGGTTCAGCTGCAAGCAAATGGTTCTGATCACCCTGGGTCATGTGGGAAGGGACGAGTTAATCTTTATTCTTTATAAATTATCATGTAGATAGTTTATTTTTTAAAGCAAATGACAAAGAAAAAAAAAACTATGTTGTATATTGTGGATTTGATCACAAGGCCTATCAATCAGGTAATTCAGTTTCCAGTTAAAAGATAAACTAATACTGACAAATTTGCATTTTTCTCCTCTTTCTTTAATCTGACTTTTATCTTTTGTGAATGACATTGGACATATATAGTTATCCAAAATGAATATTTTGTTTATGTATATGGATTCTTCAGATTGCCCGCATTAACAACTCTTAACCTTTAAACTGATTTATAAACATGTAAGAATAAAATGTCAGCATTCATTTGTCATCTCGCAGTAAACTGTCAGCATTCGTTTCTCAGCTAAAATAGAATATCTGTCTAAGAATTTACATTAGGCTTTGTAATCAAACTAGATTAACAGCAGCGCAGCTCAGCRTGAGAACTTGATATCAAGCATACACACTCCATTAATACCTTAATGTGCATTCCAGGTTACATCTCGCAATGATCTAGTGAATTCAGTAGAACTTGTTGCTGAAAAATGTGACTGACTCATGCAATCTCTTCGTCTAGCACATCAGCATAATGCTATACCAGTCCATAAAAGGGAAGGGACAAAGTTTTAAAGGATGAATACTGGACACTGGCAAGCAGTAGTGTACATGCATGAGGAGTGAGAAGGAAAACTACAATGAATGGATCTTGGCTTTGAAACTCGTGGTCTACTCCTGTTGGCCAAACCTCAGCAATAACATAGCTATATTTGCTGCTGGTTCACAGGGAACATTCCCAATGGAGATTTATGAATTTCAACTGGATAACAATCAGGTTTCTGCAAATGTTCTGACAATCAGTTAGGGTGAGTTACTGCTATTTTGGACCTACATTTTTGTTTTCTGAAACAGACCTGGAACACTTCCTAAAATGCCAGAATAAGTCCCCTATCATGTTAAAGGGAATGAAAACACCAAAGTGTGAATGTAACCTACATGGATTTGGTATTTTGACTTTGTTGGATGCAAACGGTCAAAATCAGTGAGGATGAGATATAGTTCTCRTTGTAAAACACTGTATTTCTGTACAAAACATGGAAGAGCAAAGCTCCTWGAAGGACCAAACAGAAATAGGTGTGATAATGCTGGTAATGGGTATGCTAATCAATAGCTGTTCCTTCAGGTGCAGAGATGTGTTTCCCAGTGTGCTGCTTCCTTGCAAATCACATCCAGTCCTCTCCTGCAAGGTGAGCCCAGTCACGCTGGGTGCCGGGGAGCGCTCAGGACCGACACCGGCGGCGGCAATGCTGCCCCGCGGCGTTCCCAGGCTCTCGACTGGCTGCTTTCTGGAGCGTTTTGAAAGAACTCGCACACCACATATTACCGTTGTGCTGCAAAGATGGAAAAATCATCTCTGAGCAAAGATCAGAGGGGAAAGTGTTTATGTAAGTGTGTTAAAGGAGAAGTGTAAATATTGAAATGTATGCTGAAGCCTTCCCTTGAAATTTAAGTGTTCAAAATCTACAAATGGAAGGAAGTCTGTATGAGGAATGCCTGGTCATTTACTGCCTAACAGCTTTTGTTTAAAGCTATTCATAATATTGTAAATACATTTTATAATGTTTTGTATTATTTATAAATTTTTCTGTGTGTATTTAGTGTTTGTTTACTCAGAAACTGTATAGAATTCTCTCTTTGAAGATGACTGGGAGTTGTTAACATTTATTTATCAGTGTTTTACATACCATAGTTCCTGATTTTTAGCTGTGTAATACTTTCTGGAAAGTCATTTAAAAAAATCTGGCTTATAACGGAACACAGAGTCAAATTTTGCTACAGGAAAGCTGGTGCTACAAAACAAAGTACAATATTATCTCAGTTCCCCTGGTATGCAGCACAAATACATTCCAGTATTTAATCTCACACCAAAAGAAATATATTTGGGGTGTTTTAAATAGTGATTTTTAAATTAATCAGGACTTTAGCTGTGTGACGAAATGCATGGKTTTTTTTTATTACTTCCAGTGGCAGAAGATCTAGCTGCTGCCTTCTTTGAGGTGTTGGTGGTTCTTTCCCAGAACATGGTCACCGAGCATTTGAACTCCCCCGGGCACATGTGTAATGTTGCTGCCTGTGGATCTTTCCTGATTCAGTTACAAGAAAGAACGATGCCTCCCGAATGGCCAGTGCTGTTGCACRTAGAGTTTTACCTATCCTTCAGCCAACTACAGAGCAGAACAGAACTTCACTAGTTAATTTGAGGAGATATAATTTTTTTCTTAGGCAATAACCTAGACTGTTTTTTTTAAATGTACGAACACAGGAGTTAGAGCAAGCTCTCTGTGAAATACATCTGTGCTGCTTTGTGTTACATAGCTGGCATGGTCCTGCTTCAGCAAACTTTGCTTAAAAAGGGTAATATTTTGTAGGGTTTTCATATTCCTGATGTGGTGTTGGCTCTGAAGAACAAACTTCTGATCCTGGACTTCCCTCTTCTGGCAGTTCAGTATATTCTCCTGTCTTGACTTATGTGACTCAAATGCCATATGACGTGGGAGGTCAAACATCACTAAGCAGYGTAACCTAAATGATGAACACTCAGTACAGAAATCTGAAGTGAGAAAAGAAAACTTACTTTAAATTTGGTCAACAAATTAATATAGAGAAAGATGATATGATCCTKCATACAAATATTCTTCAGCATCAGTTATTGATTCAGTATTGATAAACACAGAAATAGCTCCCCAGGATTATTTACTGTAYTCACAGATGATGCTAATGGAGCAGAATATTTTTTACAATTAGCTGAAACCCCCTCAATCCTAAAGTAGCACTCCTGACCATGGGCAGATTAGTGTGAAATTTAATTTGTGCTAATCTGTCCAAGACCGGGGAAGCACAAAATATATTTTATGCAGTGTTTACCCACTTTACCGTATATAGATATATGCACGAGTGACAAATCATGCAGCTTCAGGTTTACTGGAGTGAATATCTTTAGAGCTATTAGGCCTGGATTTCATTATTTCTTTTTTGTTGCCGTGGGACAAGGACTGAACTCATATATTTTTAACCAAATATAAAAACATAAATCTGCAAAGTTTTAAAGTATGTTTAGACATATCAACTTACATCGAAAGACTAGTTGTAACCTTTCTGTTCCTTTCATATACCTTTTCATTATGTAGAAAAGGTTCCTTTTTTTATTCTTTATATAGTATTACCAGCATTTAAGAAAACTTATCTGAGACGTCTCTTTGGAGGGAAACCATGAAAAGTTACTGATTAGTGATTGTGAAACCAAGAGTGTAATTTGTAACATGAACATCTGAAAACAGCTGTTCGTCTAGTTTTCCCTGCAGTAGGAGTGTTGCTGGATTTGCAGAATTTTGTTATTGAAATTGGTTCTGATTTGCTTTAGCATGATAAAAGCARATGTGTGGAGTGGGCTTACTAGTGCAACAGCAGTTGTGTCTCCAGAAGAGTGCTGCAAAAATGTTGTCATTGCTCAGAAATAGCAAAGCTCTTTCAGTAATTCTCACATTGTTTGAAAGTACACATTTGGTTCCCCCAGAAAAAGTCTACAAACAATGGAACGAATGCTAAAACATGATGTGGTTTGACAGGTATTTAAAATTGATATTGGGGAATGTGTTTACTGTAGAAGCAAGGGACATCTAGTACCTTCCAAGAATTCTTTGRCAGTTCGTCATTAAAAAAAATAAAATTCCATGATTTATGTTTATGGCCAAAATGGAACTGCATGTCTTTCCATTACTAGTCTGGCAGGATTCTGTCTGTGTTTTGCTCTCCATGGRCAATTCGGTCTCTAATTTACTGATGCAATGCAGTAAAGCAAGACAAGTGTTGTGAGCTGTGTGAGCAGTGGCAGGGATGCTCAGAGTGGATAAACAGGTGCCCAATATTTCTGAGAACTTGGACGTATTTCTTTAGGGCAAGATCCAAATTGGACAACCGATACAATGTGAGAATTTATCCATTGTGTGATTGCAATCTGCCATGGACTTCACTGCAAAAGGCTGCATGCGATGTCCCACACAGATCAGCTTCCCTTGGCATAAGTGGTTCAATCTGATCAATGTGTACTTCCCAAAGGACTGGAAGCAAAATCCTTATTTTGTACAAGTAGCTAAGAGCAGAGACAAAATGTTTGCACATTCATATAGGTACTTTAACTGCTGAGCGGCAACCTGAGGAGGTGATTTCAACACAGTAAGAACAGTCTGCATTCAGTCTCCCGCAAAGGCAGATTTTGGTGGTGGCTTATGCAGCAAATGTTCTTTCCCAGTATTTTCTGCTCTCTTTTTATGATTCCCGGTGTCCACATTTGCCTGTTAATCATGCATAGCTGATATTCAGGTGGCCATGCCATGCCTTGGCAGATGGCAGCTCCAGATCCCATTTGTTTTTTGTAAGCAAACATAAACAATATACTAGTTTACTTTGAAAACCTTTGCTGCTGTGGTTCAGCAGCTGAACTACAAAATTAAAGGATCAGAGCGTTAATGTGTTGCAAGGTCGTATGAGGAAACTGTGCATTCTGAAAAACATTTTTCTAGTTCCAAGAAAAGACTGATACATTTTGTTTGTGGACAGAACCTTAATAGTTACATAGCCRTTATTATATATAATGTATTGTGCATACAAAACCACAGAGGCATGGTGTATTTTTATAGCAGTCCTCTACCTCTTACTGTGTTAGCCAGCTGAGTCTGTGAAATCTCTCCAACTTAAATATCAATTTGAATTTCAAGCATGAGAAGGGGAAACATTTTCCCTGTTCAAACCCTAGCCTGTTTTAGGGCCGATAGACTTCTGGCCTGACTGAGAGCTCAGCGTGCCTCAGTCCTCTCATCTGATGTCCCTGACACTTCCCTGCATACTCATACCCTGAGGCTTCTCTCTCCTGGGATGGAGCCATTCGGGAGCCAAGACATAGCTAGCAGCTTCTGTGCTTGTGCACTAGTGAAGGATTTCCTCTGTGAAGTGGGACACAGGGTCAATGCACACCCCTGACCTGGAGAAATCAGTATGGTGAATGGAAAATTTAAAAAATTGACATTATGGAAATTTCTTTTATCTAAAGACTGTGTAGGCCKTCCTAATCCCGCATTACATGCAACCTATGGTTTCTGCATGTCAGTCTGTTCTTTAGGTGCTTTCTAACAATATCYTTTCTCCCCAGATCATCCTGACAACCTCACCTCACTCAGTTACTCTTGGAAAAATCCAGTGGGCCGAGAAAGAACTTTAGAGTAAACCACTCTGTAATGTAAGCGATGTTTATCCCTTCCTTTGATATAGTTCCTGACAGTGTTGCTATTGAACTAGACCAGCTCAACTGTTAGCAGTGTGCTAACCCAATCTAGAAATGGTATTTATAATGTTGTTGCAGGTAGCTTCTACTCTGTCACAACTAGTCCTAGCATTAAAAAAAAAAAAAAATCCAACCATTCTTAGAAGAGTTCACAGATGTCTCCTGGCTTCCATAATAGATACTAACTGCCTTYGCTTAACTTAGTTACTAATTTACAGCATTACTTTTGCTCCAGCTACTTGAACAATACTTTTGRCAGTGAAAGAGACTCAAATATATCTTTTGTAACATGGTGGAAAGGACAAGCCACATGCAAGTGAAAAAGGAAGTTCCTAAACTGTCATGCATAGAACTGTGCAAGCRAACAACAAAAGAAAAATGCAAATATGATCTTCTAATTAATTTTGTGGCAATGTTTTATTCTGTTCAAAATTCAGCAACAGTTGAACCACTGTATTCTGGATACTGCTTTCTGTTTTACTCATGAAAAGAGATGAAAAATGTAAACTGGTTTGAAAGTCTTCTTGTCTGGGTTTTCAGGTAATTTACACATCTTTGTTACGTATGTCCAGGTGGAAGGATGGTTGATAAGAACTCTCATTGAAAAGATTATGAGTTACATTTTTAAGCTACCTTATTTCTCACCTTTCAAAATTATTTTAACCTTCTCAAGTTCACTAGAGACTTGGGCCCTAAAATTGTTTACAAGAACTCACTCCCTGTGTGTGAAATTTGAAATTACAGTTCAAATAATTTTCTTACTCCCTTACAGAGAAAATATRTGATAGTTGTGCCTACACATTGTAGACCCCCACTCCCAGTTGCAGCTGGCATTATAGATTATAGATTACTATCTGTGCCTTTTTACAAGGTCATCCATTCCTTTCTTGCTGCCTTACAAGTTTTTCTACTCTTGTCATTTAAAATGGTTTCATGTCTATCGATCATCATCTTTATGTCTTCAGTTTTCATGTCAGCCTCTTGCTGTCTCAAATTGAAGCTTTAAAAATTCTTATCCTGTGCAGCCATTGTAACTTGAATCACACCTAACCTATTACTACTACTGTAATATCTTCCACGTTATTACTGTAAAGTACAGTACATCTGATAGAATCTTTAAAGCRAAGGACAGACTCTGTAGCTGATAGTGACTTTTCTGCTGCCATTGGAAGGCATTTTTATCTTCCCAGGAACTGTTATGATCAAGGGAATCTAAAGACCTCAAAAATAGAATAACWATCTATGTAAAAACTAAAACACATCCACCATCTGGTTTTGCCTATTTCAYCTCTCCATTTAAGTATGAAACTTATGTATTTCCTACACAAAGACATTGCTACAGTTAAAGAATTGGTTTTATTTAGGAGAACATGAAAATACCAGAGTTACATAGAACAATAATAAAAAAAAMCCCATACCATTGGTGTTCTATAAATTTCAATTAACTCTATGAGTTACAAGGACTTGAGCTAAAGGAAAAATCAACTTTCTATAAGTTCAGTGTCTCATCCACAGCAAAGCTAATTAAGAAGAAGAAAACTCTTGTCTTCTTCCCATTAGCCAACCCCAATTTTATATAACAGCGAGTTAGTAATAAAATGTTGCAGAATGGCAACTAAAGGCTTAATTCAATATAAYAGCTTTAAAAGTATTAAAAAGAGATGACCATTAATATTATCCATATTAGTGGATATTTACTGTACTGATAAATTGTTCTGTCAAGGCTGAGTTCAGGGATGAATTGAAAAACTTGAAAGTTTGAGGTGCAACAAAGCATTAACACGTCAGTAAAGCAGAAATCCTGATAGCTGAGGTTACAGACTGAAAAGATTAAATACATTTTAAATCTTTTCAGAAATATTAATCATACACTATTGATATTTACAATTGCTCACAGATGCATTTTTATTTTATTTATTGTTAATGATTGTCAACATTAGAACAGTGTAAGGAGTTATTTATCTATTGGTATTTATATATATAAATTTAATATTGTGGAAGTCTGTTTTTCTGTGTATTTTTTTCTCAAGAGAAGAATCTTTTAAGTAGGTCTGTGTATACTGTATTATCAAAATTATTTATATAGTAAATAGAAAGTATTTACTTTTATAGTAAATATTAAAAACTCATTAAGTATTAATCATTGTAAATACATGCAAAGTACCCCAGAGTCACAAGTTAGCACTTTACTTCTAAACTAAGCCGAACCAGTCTAGCATCGAGCCACATCCCATGACTGTCCATTCTGCTCAGCTGCTACAACACTGCCAAGGAGTCTTAGCCTATGCCAAATTACTCTCTCTCAGGCAAACTGAGACATAATTTGGTATTARTGACATTTACCGAGCAACCAGAATGCTCACCCTCCTGCAGAGTGTTGGACACTAATACACACTTTTTTTGTCCTAACATGATAAGGTAATAAGAAAAGACTAGAGATACAAATAAAAATGTTAATGGAAGTCTTCTTCCATAGAAATCTAAAACCTACTTAAATTTTGAGTTGCAAAGGGATGTGGACGCGGATGGAGGTGTTTGTTTGTTTTTAAGAGCTTTTCTCTTTCTCCACCAGAAAAAAAAAATGCACCCAGAATTTAGTATTYAGATCCTTATGTGGTGACAACACACTAATCTTTCTTAGGTTGCAGACAAACAAAAGAACTATGCCTGACTATAACAGCATGATACATAAGACTATGAGAGATTTGGCAAGAGGAGGGTAATCACATTTCTTCTTTTCTTTATAGTTCTGTATCCAGACCTACATCCTACATCTCTTGGTGGTTGCTTATTTAATGATTGAGTTGTTTATAAATTACGTCCATAAACGGACACATTCCCAGTCTGTTGCGTTAAG
Source organism: Rhea americana (assembly GCF_003343005.1). Lineage (NCBI taxonomy): Eukaryota > Metazoa > Chordata > Aves > Rheiformes > Rheidae > Rhea > Rhea americana. Next base: position 3,591,781 of record NW_028186601.1, on the reverse strand, counting down.
TGCTTTTGTTTCTAAATGCTCTGATAGATCTGTTTTCCAGCTTGTTGCCAAAAATGAACTTATTAGCTGTGTGGAGGATATTTTTTTAACTTCAGGTACCTATCAACTCATAYATTTTTCTCTGCCTTTGTTAATAATGTCAATATAGCTTGTCTCAGAGCTCTAAAGGTTCATAAACAAAATGGTGGATAGACTAGTGAAGAATTAGCTGACTGCATAACACCATAAAGTAAACTGAAAATATTAAACAGTTATAAACACATTTAAAATTAAAACTCTAATACACATTTATGCTCAGGACTCATACTCAGTTCATAAAATATGTAAATAACTTCTGTATGCTACCAAACTTTAAACTTACCCTGCAAAGTATCCCTATTGTTTTGTTCAAATAGTTCMTAAAAAATAAAGACTCAGGTATCTATCAGATTTGTTCATAAGCTTCATCTACACTCTTGGGTTTGGAGTGACTCTGCAACATTTCTAGGAAGGAATTTCAGATGCCCCTTCAACTTCAGAGTATCCACAGGAGAATGCTTTCCATATGGCTTCACAGAATGGTTGAGGTTAGAAGCCAACTCTGGAGATCATCTAGTCTAACCCCAAATACAGCAATCATGGTCCGCAGGACCATGATGTTCCACAGCCTCTGAGCAACCTATTCCAGTGTCTAACCTCTCTCAAAGTAAAAAAGCTTTTTCTTGTGTTTAAGTGAAATTTCCTTTATTTCACTTTGTACCTGTTGCCTCTTGTCCTGTCACTGGGTGCCCATTAGAAGARTCTGGCTYTGTCTTTTTTACACTCTCTTGCCAGATATCTTTACACATTGAAGAGATTCCTCCACCCCCACTCCGACCCTTCTCTTCTGCAGCCTGAACAGTTCCAGCTCTCTCAGCATCTCCTTGTGTGAGAGATGCTCCAGTCCCTCCATCATCTTTGTGGCCCTTGCTGGACTYACTCCAGTATGTCCCTATCTCTCTTGTGCTGGGAGCCCAGCACTGGACTTGACACTCCAGCTGTGGCCTCACCAGGGCTGAGTAGAGAGAAAGGATCACCTTCCTCAAAATATGGGCAATACTGCCTCTGCAGCCCAGGAGGCTTTTGACCGGCTTGGATACCAGAGCACACTGTTGGTGCATGGTCAGCTTGGTGCCCTTGGGGATGCCATGGGCTTCTCTGAAAGGCTACTTTCCAGCAGGTCAGCCCCCAGCATGTACTGGTGCATGGYGTTATTCCYGTCCAGGTACAAGACTTGGCACCTCTTGAGATTCCTGTTGACCTATTTCTCTAATCTGTCAAGGTCCTACTGAATGGCAGGACAATCATCTGGTGTATCAGCTGCTCTTCCTCATTTTGTGTTTTTTGCAAGCTTGCTGAGTCTGTTCTCTGTCCCATCATTGAGGYCATTAGTGAAGATGCTAAACAATGTTTGTTCCAGTGTTGACCCCTGGGTGACACCACAAGTGACTGGACTCTAGCTCTAGTTTTGTGCCACTGCTCACAATCCTTTGATCCCAGCAGATCAGCCCTTTTTCAGTCCACCTCACTACCCATTTATCTAGCCTGTAGTTCTTCAGTTTGTCTGTGAAGACATTACAGGAGGCAATGTTGAAAGCCTTGCTAAATTCAAAATAAACAATATCCATGTCTCTCTCCTCATCCATGAAGGCAGTTATCTCATTGTAGAAGGCTGTCAAGTTGGTCAGGTTTGATTTGCTCTTCATAAATCCATGCTGATTATTCTCAATCATCTTCCTGTCCTTTATATGTCTGGAAATGGTTTCCAGGATTRCTTCCTGCTTCACTTTCCCAGGGATTGAGGTGAGGCTTACCAGCCCTTCATTCTCCATCTAGACTTTCTTGAACATAGGACTGACACTTATATTTATTTTATTTTTGTTTTATTTTATTTTTTCCAGGCTTCAAGAACCTTCCCAGGTCACCATGACCTTTCAAAGATAATTGAGAGTGGCCCCTCAGTGACATCAGCCACCTCCCTCAACACTCGTGGGTGTACCCCATCAGAGCCCCTGGACTTATATATGTCCAATTTGTTTAAATAGTCCCTAACCTGATCCTTTTCCACTGAAGGTGTCTTCCTTGTTCCAGTCTCAGGATCGGCTTGGCTCTCTTGCAGTCCCACATTCTCTTTCAAAGCCATGACCAGGTTGAACTTAGAGTGAATAGTGGATGGCTGCAAAGAGAGTATGGATGCAATGTACTGGGTCTCAGGAGCAGGGATGGATTCAGATCACTCCAGGACCAACTTTCAGGTACATAACCTGAAATCTAGCCCAGAGGAGCTAAAAGGAGTTTCTCAAGCTCCTTTGTATGGGAGAAATTACTCTGACAAGTACATAAACATTTCTTTATTCAGGCCCTGATGCTAACAGACTATAAGGCTTAGACTCAAATATGAAATTTCACATGCACACATCACACAAAGTGAAAAAAGTCAGTCTGGATATAAAGTTTAAATGGCAATCATAGAATACAGTGCCGTTATATGCACATAGTCACACCCTGACAAATAGATTTCTCCTTCATGAAGGTACATTTCTTGACATTTGCTTTCTCTTTTGCCTTTCAAATTAGGCTGAGACTGGGCAGACATCATATCTTTTGCAT
>NW_028186601.1:3586807-3589128 GCF_003343005.1 Rhea americana | reverse complement strand
AAAAAACAACTCTTTTCAATTTCAGAAACCCTAAAACAGTTTGATGCTGAATTTGATGAGCTACTTAGGCATGAGTTATTAACGAAGCTGACACAAAGTAGATAGGAGGTCAATAGGATGCACGCAGTAATTAAACTGCAAAGTCTGCGTTGTTTTTAAGTAATGCCATTGGGATGCAGGATGCCGTGGTAAATGTGTTTTAAGAAACAACACAATAGCATCTATAAACAGAAGATAAAAGGTTATTTTTAGTCATTACAGATAGGGAGAAAAAACCTTCTTGAAAAAGAGGTGAATTTTTTTTGGATTTAACATTGTTATTTCTCTTTGTGGTGGTTCAATATTAAAATAGAATTGCTCATATCACTAGCTGATCAAAACCAAAATGAATAATTACAAGTATTTTCAATATACATATATGTATGCATCTTTATGTATAACTAWTTTTTATGATGTAATTTAATTTCTAGTCAAAGTCTATGGGCCCATGATAACCTCCCTTCCACTGACTGTCATATCTTTCTACCATAATGTATAATGAAGATTAATGATATTCCGTTACTAATTTAAATCATTTATTGTTCCTTACTTTCTCCATAGAGGATATAATCGTTCCTTTTAGATTTTATTATTTYATCACACATAGTATTTAAAACAAAAATCTACTGAGCCTTTTCTGGATTGAATAGGTTCTGAATTGTGAAGATCACAACGGGGTTGGTGAACTGGAAGCTCCTTGGAAGCAAGGAGCTTCGGTGTGTCTGAAAGGAAATTCGCAGCATCAGTGCTTATGCAATTATATATTTGCATGAGCATTTGCAACACTTACTTCACATGCCCTCGCAGATGAAATGTTTTCTAGYGTAGAATAAAAAAGGTATTAAATATTGCTAACGAATATTGATGCCTTTCATTTTGGTAATAGTGGACAAGAACTCTTTCAATTTACTCATTAATTCCTCCTTTCCAGTATCATCCTCCAACATATAAAAGTTCCCAAGTGCTGCCCCCAAGGTGTTGGATTCTCCTGCAGGCCTGCACTGAGGTGGTACTCTGGGGTGCAGAAAGCGTTTCTAACTCCAGTTCCTCRTGTGCTCCTGGGAAATGACAACTTCCAGATGCTCTATGCTACGAGCTGGAAATAGACTCTCAGTTTAACCCTGAAGAAATAAAGGAGCATGTGAAAGAGATTACATTGATCCACAAAGATCTAATAAAAGAAAGTTCTTAGGGCACTGGGGAGAAAAAGAAATGAGAAAACAGTTTCCAAGCAGCATCTGATTATGAAGCTAGCAAGCACTTGTGTTGCCAGATCATTGCATTGCTAGGATCACATAGTATGACCAGAAAATATTTCATCCTTTGCTATGGTTTCAGGCAAATCATTACAATTCTCATCATTTTCTACACAAATTATCCATAAGGGAGGGCTCCTTTAAACAGTCATCAGCAATCCAACTCATGATCATTGTACAGAGGTTGCTGTTGCTAAGGCTATATCTACACAGCAGAGTGCATAATAAATTCATAGACTGTGGCATGCAAGAGTATTCATATTGAGTATCTGCCAGTGTATCCACAGTGTCTGAGTCTGATCACAGCTAGCAGTTTCCTGGCTTGCTCACACAGATTCCAATGCACTGTTGTGGTAAATGCACCTATCTATGCAGCAGATGAGATTAAAAAAAACCCACCCACCCACACATACACACACACACAAAAAAAAGGCCCCGTTTTGCCTTGGGGATCTCCTGCACTATCTCTTTACATAGGTATATGGACACTGGAGAAAGAAATTAGAGAGAGGGGTAGTGACAGGTTTCTCTGTAGATAGGTAGATATATTTTTGGGTGTTTTATAGAAAACATAACATGCCAGAATTGGATCCCCTAGTTTAAAGGCTTCAGCCTACAATTAAAGGTGATACTCGGATGGAAAAGGGAAATAAGTATAACCATATCTTTATGAAAGTGCAAAATATATTGGTGACTAGGGATAGGAAGGATTGCTTGGCAGTGAGTATGAGATGGCCTGAGTATGGTAGTGCTGAGTGCTACACAGGGCAGCTCCTATAGGARCAGAATTTCTCCATGTATTATTTGAGATCAACTCTAGGGTTTTCGTTTGTTTGTGTGTTTTTTATCCTGGATCCTGAGAGACCAAAACTATGCTTAAACAAATAGATGATTCAATCAAAAAAAACTGGATAGGTAGTAACCACACCAAAAGTGGCAATTTTCAGTTTCTAACAGTCCATGTCCAATCCCTCAAACTGAGGCTTTATCAGTCCTCTTTTTTTTTCTTCCTTTTTTTTTTTTTTT
>NW_028186601.1:3439809-3586777 GCF_003343005.1 Rhea americana | reverse complement strand
CTAGACAGGATAGACAGCAGAAAATCCTCAGTAGCAGAAGCTATTTAAAGTCTCTGGCCCAATATTGAATCCTCAGATTTGGCAGTAGCAGGTTTCAGCTGGATTTTCTGGGCAGTAAGTAACTCAGCAGCAAATTTACTCTTTTTAATACAATGGCAACAGTCCTTGGAAATAACAGGAATGACTTCAGATAGTGCCAAAATTTAAATGAAAAATCTAAGTGTATCTGGCCCCACAGCTTACTGGCAGCACATGCTGATTTTTTGTGGGAGACCAAAGTCCAGGGTTGAATGCAAGGTTCCTGCCTCAGTCACCTGGAAGACATCYCAGGGGAGCGCCCAGGGCATGGGTGACAAATGCGTCGACTACTGGCTATGCTGGTTGTGAGTACTAGGGTGCAAAGATCCAGTAAGACAATGTGGCTGAAGATGTATTTCATTCGAGATGCAGGTATGCACCTCAAAGATCTAAACAAGGTTGCTTTTGAGCAAGTTTTAGCCATTTTTATTTTAATAAAGGTGCACAGAAGGGACATAAAGATGACAAAAATGCCTCCTCAGGAACAGTTTATTCCTCTGGGAACTACAGAAACTAGGTATGTATGATAAATTGAAGAAAACAATTGAACTAATTTGTAAAATTACTTTAAAATTTAACTCATAAAGGTTTGCTATCTCTACAGCACAAATGGACTCARTCACCACTTTCTGAGGAAAAGTTAAGGGGAGAAGGCCAAAGAAGAGGAAATCCTTGTGGTTGCAGATGAACCTGCCTTTTCAGATGCTTCGTAGGAAGGTCTGTGTCCCCTAGACACCCTTGTGCCGACTGACATCTCCGGGACAAGCCTTAGCTCTCTCTTGGCACACAGAGTGGGTCACGTTAGGAGACTTGTGAACATCTACCCACTGTGTAAGCAGGCTGTGAGAGCAGTCCTGGGCACCATCCCAGGCATGAGGTTCTTCATGTAATAAAATCCCCAGTACTGTTGCCTGTAAAAGGCTGTGTTTTCTCCTCCATTGGAAAGGCTTAGGGACACCCCATAAATTCCAGTTTCTCTGGGCTATCAGGACCATCACTGTGGAAGCTACATGTTTTTTSCAATAGCTCTGTCTGTTCCATATGAGTTTTAAACATTGCTTCAATCAGACTCAGCCACTTTTCAGAAATAAAGTATGGGTTGGATAGTACTTAAATAAGTCCAGGGAGATAATCACTGTCCATATGCTTGAAGTTAAGCACACACCTCAAAGCTTTACTGTAATGTGGCTGCAGTGAAAGGACTAAGACATGGAAAAACTGTATTAATACAACTGYTTGGATTAACTTGCACTATACTCACCTGCTGGCTTCTATTGAGAATATATTATCAACAGACTCCCTTTAAATTTACTTGCTGTGATGCAGAGAATTTTTTTTAACTCCTTTTGGAAAAAAAGTCGGTTTTCAATCCAAAGTTGTAAACCCTTGAGAAAAGGATTTCAAACAGATCCCCACTGTGACTGAAATAAAAACATACCAGAGAAAGTGTACCTTGGGATGGCTGCTTGATAACAAACAATACCTCCTCCCTCTCAATCAGATTGAGATTTCTGTTCTTTAAATATATATCTGAGCCATCTGGCTAGAGATATTACTTCACTTCCATATGAGATACTGCAAGTTTTGAAATGCACCTTGGGGAAAGAAAAAAAATACAACAGCAAAATGCCTCACAAGCCTGAAATAGATCATGTATTCTTAATGTTTAATAAATACAGAAACAAAAATATGCAGTGAATACACATAGTGAAGTAAGAAGAAAATCCTCTTCAGTATCATGTATTCGTCCCCACACATAGGCTAGGTGCGATGTGCAGTGAAGTGTTGAATGAGTGCAATGAAGGTGTTGAAATGTTTGTGTTGAGCAGACCCTACCAATAAATATTTACCATCGTCGCAGGCATTCTTTGTCTCTTGTTTCTCCCCTCCACTTTTGTCAAATACCTAACGCAGAATTCCCTCCATTTCAAACACTGCAATGTTTGAGCAGCCAAACCAAACCTCCACCGAATTGCTGCCCCTGGAAGTCCTCCCTACAGGAGGTTTTCCAACTGCATACACATCCTTAACTTTACCTAGTTTCATCCTCTCTGTATGTCTTTTTGAAATTTTCAAATTATTTGAACATAAGTTCATTTAATTGTATAAAAACAGAGAAAAGAAGATATATTGATATATCTTTTTGCAGATTTCATTTGCTCAGTTMCACACTGTATGTGTTTGTGATATGMACCCACATAGCAGACATAYTTGCCYATGCAATATACATTGCAAGAAATGCATAATATTTGACAGAGGACCTTTAAAGAACATATCCCAGTAGAGATCTATCGCTGGCACATGTTTTGGAGCTATATTAGGAATTAGGATAAGGAAAGATCAGATTTAATGGGAAGGAYCTACAGTTCAAGCCCATAACATGCTGTTACTAATCAAGAAATACATTAAAAGCTGTTGCTCTTGCTACAGAAAACTCATGTAAAAACTTGCAAATTATTTCTGTGGGGATGAAGACATCKCACATAGGAATTTCTTTGGGCAGCATGTTCCCTAAGACTTGACAGCAAAATGATCAACTTTATCATCTTAATGGTTAACAATATCAAGTGTTTTGATTATAGGGATCCTATAACAATATTATTTATTTAAGAAACAAGTTCAGTAAGCCAGTAATGTGATAGCATTTACTGACTGCTGGAAAAGTCAGCACAACATTTAATTCAATTTGTAAGCACAAAAAGAAGAAACAAAGACAGCTACAGTTCACAGACAGCAGAATCCTATCAAGAAATTTCCTGCTAATACCTTCTTTCCTTTTAAGTATTATGGGGAAGGAGGTATAATGGAAATGGAAGTATTATGATCTCCTGTAAAAATAAATGTGTTTAATATTTTCTTGGATTAGTATTTTCTTTAATATGCATTTGTGTTTTATCTAAGCAATGTTAATTCTAAATAAATCTGAAAAAACATTTTTAATAGTTTATCAAATGTTTCAGGCTGTAAAAAGATATCTCCCCTGGCTGTTCATTATCAGCCCCATGACTGAAGTTATCATCTCCTCAGACCTGCTAGTAGAACTGATTGTGTGAGTGATCCTGAACCCATTTCACTCAAAATAASCTAAGTTTGCAAAATCTTACTATGCAAAATGTTGTCCATTTGACATTCCAAGAAGTGTGTTTATGATATGCACCATTTTAATCACTTTTCGTATACATGAAAAAAAGATAAAATGTTAAACACTTCTCATATTGGTATCATTTGAACACTCAGAATGAAGTTGAGRATGCTTCTCAGGAAGCTCAAGAGGTCTGGGGTATGTGGGAAATGCAGAGCAGAAAAAGGAGTCTTTACGGGTCTATTAGTATTAGCATATTAACTCTGTTCTGTAGTTGCTTAGCAGAATTGTAAAGTCTCAYAACCCAAGGTAACTTGACATGTGAGAGAATAAGAGAGCAGGAGAAAGCATTTGTTATCAGGAAAAAGGTCTTGAYTTGATGGAAAGTTGATAACAGAACGACTCATACAAGTGCTACGGTCTTCTCCCTTAATTATTTTTTTTTTTTCCTCTCAGCTGCTTGGTAATAAAAACTAGGACTGGATTACTGAATTCCTACAAGAATGAGGATCAAGGGTTTTTTTCCACTTATGTATAGCAAAGAATGAAGCATTTGTTTGATAAGTGGAAAAGTGTGAGGGRAATCAGATTTTATTTGAGATTTTTTAAATTATTGTTAAAAAGACCTCTCATTAGTAAGCTTTCTGCAGATGGAAATGTTACAAATGCCTTTGGAGATAGGAACTGGACATGGCAAAGGGAAAGGAAAGGSGGCTGATGATGCCTCTGCAGGGATATTTTCCCAGCGCCTGTATCTACCTTGGCTTCCTAACGTTGGCAGGRAGAGTTGAAAGCTCAGCCTGTGGCTGAGGCCACGACAGTACCAAAGACTGCTAGTAAATGCCATGAAATGAAAATGGAGGCTATCCATTGCTAGGAGAAATTATTTGATCATTTTGCAGTTGCAGTTTCTGCTGGGGACCCTACACCAGAGCTCTGCTGAACGGAGTCAGTGAAAGCCTTTAACTCCGCGGCTTTACTGCTCTTCCCTCCACGAGCTTTCACTTGCGAGTGAAGCTTCAGTGGGGCAGCGCCATGTGTCTGTGTGCAGCAAAAGCTTCTTACTATCATCAGATGTGAACATAGGAAACTCCTCAAAGAGGCAGAGACTGTCTGTCTTAAATACCTGCATTTTGAGGATAACTTGTGGGTTGAGAGAAAGTTTAGATCCTGCCAAAATTCAACATTAATTCAGCACTAGCAACTGTTACTGGAGTTTTGCAGAGATTTTCTGGGTAAGACATTATGAACAAGAGTGGCTATCCTAAAACAGAAAGCTATTCCTTGGTTATATTGCCTGTTTCAGGTGTCCTTACTGGGTTTAGCCTTATTGGCTAAAAAGGGTTTTGCCAGTATAGATGTTTCTGTGTCTGGAAGTACTGATTTCCCGATTCTCTTCCCTCCAGTTTCAGAGGGGCAGATGTGGCAAGGAAATTGCTCCAAGCACCTTGTTCATTTGTTGGCCAGGAATCCAGGAAGGTTTCGTCAAAGTTATCAGCAGCCTTTGATGTTGCTTTCCAGCCTGACTCGATAAAATTGGCTTTGACTTTTTTAGGACAAGGATGACAGAAAATTCCTAGAAGTTATTATTTCATTTGAAGCGCCACTTAAAACAATGGTTTTAAACAGAATTGTTCCCTTTTTGCCCGCCTGCCTGTTCAGCATTTTACAAGGATGCCAGCGGGCTGCGTGGGGAGGGCKGATTTGCTGCTTGTGTGGAGGTGCAGCCCCAGACTGACTGGGAGACAGCTCCTGCCCCCGGGCGCTCCCGTGTCACTGAAGCGCATGGTCGCAGGGCTCCTAGGGCTCGTCAGAGGGCATCTCGTCCATCCTCCCGTCCCAGAGMGGATCAGTTTTCCTTCTCCCAGCTTTCCCTTTTACCCCTAAAAGAAATCTCTCCAAGAGATGTTTCTAGGATGTCARTGCTGAAAACTCTGTGTCCTTTCTTGCCGGGCTATTCTAGTGCTTCACTCTCTTCTTCATTGGARAGTTTTTCATAATATTTCATAATATTTTCATAATAATATTTCATAACATTATTTTCATAATATTAATTTTCATAATATTTAATATTTTCATAATATTTCATGCCAGTTACTCTCCATCCCATTAGCTATCAMCACAGAAGACAGATTTATTCCCATCCATACTGAAACAACCTCTGCATAGAATCATGTAATGGTAAGGTTGRAAGGGACCTCTGGAGATCATGCAGTCCAACCCTCAGCGTAGCCCATACGGGGATTGGACCCCCGACCTTGGCATTAGCAGCACCACGCTCTAACCAACTGAGCTAAACCTGCCCCTGTATACTTGTTAACATATTCCCATCAGTCTTCTTTTATTTAGACTTAACAAATCCAGGGTATTCAATTTTTGATGCTGGTCATGTTTTCTAAATTTCTGGTTGTTCCTCTGGATTCTCTCCATTTTCTGTAATAATTTTTACTGGTTTGAATTAAACTATACAGAATAATCCAGCGGAGGTCTTACCAGTRTTGAGAAGACCAGAGGGACTGATGTCACCATGTCACCCATCTTGCARTCTAGACTCAGGTTTGAATATTTCCTGCTTGCACGTTACCTTTTCTATAACTGCCTGTAATTAYTGAGCTGCATTTTGATCCATTTTACTCCCAAACATATTTATGAACTGCCATTAAAACAATYGTTTCTACCCTACTTGTGTGCAGTTCAACATTTGTGCTGAACAATGGCACCATTGTTTTATTCCTATACAATTTCACCCTTTTTTWTTAAATGCTGTTTCTCCAGGATTATATGATTCGTGTGGGCCATACTGAGTGGAAAGAAAGGATGAGGGATCTAATTCTGAAGGAAATTTGTACSCTGCATGTCTCCTACAGGTTTACAAGGCCCTCCTCAAGGCTCTTGTTAGAGATGCTGCTATTTGCTATTGGGACGAAAGCTATAGTGGTTCTCCTATTTGCATTTSAAAAGTGGGGCATTAATAGATACATTCAGTTTATCATGTTTGTTCTTATTACCTGAATATTGGACTACTGTTATAAGAAYCAATCAAAATTTTATTCAACATATCTTTTCTATTAGAACACTTTTCTTTGAGAYAAAAGATATTCATGGAAAATAGAGATTTCTTTGAGCATTTTCCTTATTTTTTTGAATGAAAAAAATCAAAGCTAGAATATGTTCATGAGCATTTAAAATATTTATTTAGATTCTTCCACTGGGAAAAATACGATTTACTAGTCYGGCCTACCTATGATTATTAACTATTTTCAAAGAAAACATGGAATTTTCACTTTTTAACATTTGAGGGATTTTCTTTATCCTCCTATCCCCTTTTTTGACATTGTATTCATTTTAGTATACTAAAATTAACTGTATTCATAAGAATGGCAGGATATTTAAAACTTTTCCTTATTTATATTTATCTATCTTGTAACTTTTACAAATTTTTCTGCCTTTTGTAAAGTCTCACAGTGAAAGAAAAGCAAGCAGTGAAGCCTGTGACTTSAACCTGTAAGTATTGTGGGGAAGACTATCTGCCTTTTCTATTGGCTTTTGACATATTAGATGTAGCTGCAGCTAATACAGAGAAAGAAGTTTGGATAAGCACTTTTTATGGGAAATTTAATTGGATAGAAAATAGATAAGTTATTACATTAAAAAACTGCAGCATCTGGAAAGYATGTTATTTAAAGACTTAGAATAGCTTTTAGAAAACAGTTAGTGGCGTCAGCAGAGGCCCAGCGGCTCGCTGCCCTGCCGTCTCGTGCCCGTTCGTTGGCTTGTGAAGGAAAGGCTTTGGGGGTGTCGTGGTCGGGCTCGAAGTCCTGCCAGTCCAAGTTCGTTGCTGCTGTTGCGGACRGTCAGCCAAGCTATGTGCAGAATTAGCCCGTAGAGGAATGGGGGGAAATGCCCCAGATGTTAACAGCTGGGGCAGCTCAGACCCAACAACCAAGAAGGAATTACAAAATAAACATCTGCCCAAACAGGCTAGGAAGCAAAGAATTTAGTGCTGATTACATTTGTATTTCTGGTGCACATTTAAGTTTGAAATGAGCCACGTTGCCACACCGGTGGGCAGGAGTGTGATTTATATACAGCAGGGTCCCCACCACCGTCACTCACTGTCCCCAGGGAACGCTGCAGCAGCGGTGCGGCCGGGAYCTGTGCCCCCCAGCCCGGGTGCCGCGCTCCTGAGCCGAGTGGGACGYGGCCCCTTCGGGCTCGTGTAAACCGGGTCGTGGCAGAGACTCCAGTRTGCTGTGAACAGCTAACACTGAGCACTTACCGTCCCTGCTCCCGTGTGAAGCGTGCCAAGAACTGCTGCCCAGAGGTTGTCCGGTCAAATGAGCACATCCTGCGTGCATCCTCTGTGATGACTGAAGGCAGCTTTCTTTTTCTTTTCTTTTCTTTTCTTTTCTTTTCTTTTCTTTTCTTTTCTTGCTGCTTAATTTATGTAGTCTGCTTAAAAATATTATAAAATATTAAAATATTTATTATTTATAAAATGTTATGAAATATTATAAAATATTTGTGCGTGGGTGACCTCACTGCCAGCCCCCGGGACCAACCGCATCTGCTTGGTGCTGCTCAGCTTCGGCCAGCGCGAACCTTCAGCCACAGGAGGGCAGCAGCAAACGCCGAAGCTGCGGCCGCAGCCCCGGCAAAAACGCAACAAAACAGCCGGCGGAAAAACAAAGTTATGCGGGTGAATACCTGCCACGATGCCTTGCCTTATTCGCTGCCTCCTGTCACTGCAGGATGCTCTGAGTGTAGGATGATATCAATTTTAGGGAAACTGCAGCTGACCTTGTGGGTTTTTTTTTTCCATATATCTCAAGTCATAAGTAGATTTAAGTCATCTCACAAAATTTGTGCAAATCATAGGTAACAGACACACACTTTCTACACTGGAGGTGCTCTCTAATTCTGCAATTAGTTTAATTTTCAGTGATTCCAGTGGTGTGTGGTGAAGGAAGTGTCACTTATGCTTTAATTTTTGTATTCTTGTCTATATTGTATTGCAAATCTTATTGAAATAAACAGAATTTATTAAAACATTACAGTGATTAAAAGGAAGTTTCAGCATCAAAATAAGAAAATACTTAAGTTCATTAAAATCTTATTTTTTATGAAAATTTTAAAATAAAATAACCTACATAGGCTGCTTTTGCAGTGACAATTCAGAAGGGAAAACAAGCTTTTGAGACGCAATAATTTTAAATGCCAGCTTGATACAAAGCCTATGGTGAAAACTAATCCAATGTGGATGAGAATTGCTGTAATATAGGCTGAATAAAATGCTTGCACTGCTTGCAGAAGCCTAGATGGAAGCATGGCGTGCTCCCTGACCCATGCACCAGAAGACATAGGTGCTCAAACGAGCTGCCTTCACTGAGCTCAGAAATCCTCCCTCTCTCCTACTGCCTTGCTGCGAGTGAGGTCAGGCCTGGCTAGGCAAGSGCTCGTCATGACCTGTTTTTCCAGCTGTATCTCCATGAATCATGGTCATTATGGATTAAGGACCAAGCATGCATAGCCATGCTTGTTTCTGAGCCATTCATGGTGCCAACTACATGCAGTAAACCTGTGCTAAAATGTTGCAAGAATTCAAGCCTTTTTCCTCCCGGGTCATTGAGAAAAGTACCCAAAGCCCACTCAACCACAGCCCTGCCATCACACAGTTTGGCTTGACTATTAAAGCTATGAACATAGCCAGTCAGAAATCGTTGAGAAAGAAACCTGTGATTTCGTGAAAGACATCAACATGAGAAAAATATTGCTTTGTTTGTATCTGCCAAGATGTAAGGACAGTCGTTTTTATTTTATACTTTTAAACCAGTTAGATCTCTTTCTTTCATGACTGAGCCATCCAGATGCTCCCACAGTCCAAAATAATATTACTGTGGCCAAAGTCAACCCAACTGTATTCTCTGGGGTTTTAAATGCTCGCTTGGGTTGGGGGTAAATCATGCAGGAGCCCATCTTGCGCAGCCCTGCTGGCAGGTTGCCCCGCTCTTCACATATGAAGCAAACCCGGCAGAATTTTTTTTTTTCACTTTGGTGCTGTAATGATTTCAGATTCCCACGAGGTGGTGCTACGAAGCTTTGGTTGGACCTTGCAGGCCGGCTAGAGACATAACAAAGAAAAATTAGGGGGGGAGAGCCAGAGATGCTGAATGTATTCACKCTGCTTAGTTGCCATATTTTTGACAAGTATAAATGGAGCTTAATTGCAGTGAACAAAATCTTCATAAAAATATCTAAGAAGGACAGTAGAGTACAATAGACCAGCGGAGGTATCTAACAAATCTACAGTGGAAAGCCTAATGGCAATTTTTAAATATCAAATTCAACCTTTTCAGTTTATAACACGAGTTTATTAAAAAAGATTCCTTTCTAACTAAATCTCATCTAGATTAAAGCTCTACAGTATGGACAAAACAATAAAACAATACTGCCATTAAAATGAGAGAATATAACTTTTTTGTTGCTTGTTTGTCAAGGATCAGAAGGAAAGAGAGTCACTCATTCCTGCCATTTGTACAGAAACTGGTTTAATGAAAGTAAATGGCCCATCAGTGTTCAAGAAGACTAAGAAGTCCTTATGGTGAAAAACCACTTTACTTTTTGAATGCTTAAGGGAACTTAAAGTAAATAATAATATAAACAACGACAGTCCAAACAACAAAATGTTTTTATCTGCTCAGAGGCAGCTGATTTCATAACCACTGTACTGGGGTCACCATGCTATGAAGTGAATACAAATCCATGTCAGGCACTGTGTAGGAAGGGGAGCAGAAGGACCATTTATAATATAGACATGAACAGGAGTAGCTATTTATAATAGGTCTCTCATAACKTTCCCTGAAATAACTACATAAGACTTAAAGTAGCTGCTTTTGTTACTGTACCTGCAGATAAAAGGAAGTATTAGATATGCCAGTGGGACATGAGCCACTCACTGCCRGGTCATTCACTGAAATTCAGATGAAATCAATAGTGCCAGAAAATTATTCACTTCTGATGGCTCTAGCMTACAGAAATTAACCCTAAAATCTTTCCTGGTTTGCCCTGGATAAATAAGATGATGTTACCTCAATATCTGCAGTGTTCTACGTTCCTTTCATACTCAGCTTGGGCAATATCTAAACTATTGCAAATACCAAGATCATTTTACTCTTCATTCAGTTCTCCAGAGACAATCAGAGAAGTAAAAAGGTATCTGATAACAAAAAAAATATTCCTCATATAGTTTCCAAGAATCAAATGGATCCAAAGCCTAAAGGACTCTACTCTTAAGTGAACCATGGTTCATAGCATGGTATTGAAGCATCATGCTATGGATGCCATGGGCTCAGGATGACCTTGGGTTCCTRGTACTCTTATTTGGTGAACAAACTTACAACATAGAGCTGATACATGAATGCCTAAAGGTATTTTAATACAATGTCCTGATTTTTTAAGTCAAGAGTGCCTCCTGGGTATCAGAGGAACGTACAGAAACTGAACACTTGTAAAGGGAGCCATGCCAATGTACATGAGCTATAAATTGCTTTTCAAACTTTAAATTTCATGTCAGAAGCAATTTATTTGYTTTTTGGTCTTGCATTTGTAGCTCAGCTGCTAATGTTTTTTCTCAGAGCATAATATTCTAGGCAATTAAATAATGCAAATGAAGCAAAAATTATCTTAGTACATCATTTACACAAAGTCAAGTCCAACATTTTTCAGACAGACTTTGTCTTAATTAGGAAATCCTCAATCAATAGCTTAGAGTATCACACTCCTGAATTTAGCAATAGAGTGAGTTTTAAATAGGATTGAACTCAGTGTGCTAATTTTGTTTTCACTGAAGGCTGTAGTCTCCTGAATTGATTACACTTTGAAACTGCACATTCAAAAAATACAAGGCTGTAAAAGGTCACATGAAATTGCTCTTACTATCAGTTTTTAATAGGCTGCTTTCAGATATATTCTGGCATTTGGAAACTTTACAAAGAATATCATCTTTAACTGTGTATCTTGGATGGGCTTAAAGGCAACTTAGAGAAAATTCATTTTGGTTTTAGGTTATAGGTAGAATTGGAGCTAGCCATTGCTGAAGTAAAAATGATTTTTTGCTTTGCTTGATTCACAAAGTTGCACATGCCCATCTTGAAAAATATAACCCTTTGGGAGAGTCTGCAAAAGGCAAGGCAACAGCGGGAGAACCATCTAAGCTCTCTCAGACAGCGGTAGTGATTACAGCCTTACTAGCACAGCATAAAAAACCCTTGTGTGGCTATACCCAAATATAAGTCTATACCAATGACAGTAACATAGAAGTCTCCTGCAATCAGTTATTCTCTTGCTAGGGCACTTTGTAGTGCCATTAGAAAACACAGTGTACTTTAAGATTATATATTGCTGGCAAAGAAACCTGAAATCACAAACCCTGTTTCTGACACATCTTATTTGTCTGCAGATGCCAGCCTACACTGAGTCCCATCTGGAAGAGATTGATGGCCATAGGGTACTGMAGCAGCACAAGCTTATGAAACGCACTTCATCAGACTGTACTAGAGTTCAGCTCCTGCCTGTATGGATTATTTTGGTCAGGACTAAGATCTTAATAGCAGACTGATGACATACTTACCAATATGAAATATACTTACACAGACACGTTCCAGAGGCAACTCTCTAAAGACACTACTTATGTCTGACCCTACTTGGCCTCCTGGTGGAAAGGAATATGTCTGTGTGTACAAGGTGTCTTGCTTACTCTCTGCGTAATTTAATGGCTGTGGCCTCAAACTTGATGCAATTTCCAGACTGTTCCTAAATATCTCATCTCTTAGGAGACCAAGAAAGGGAAGCACTGATACTACTTTGCCAACTCCTCCACATTACGATGCCAGTTCATGCACCGTAACATTGCATCACTTCACAATTACGATTTATTTACAAAGAAGTAATTTTGCTGAAGACAGCACAAATCCCAGAAATCCACATTCTGTAGTGTATTCAGATAAGAGTCTTAATTTGCCAGTAGATATACAATTCTCAGTAAGCTCACTATGCTCCCTGACTCATTCCTCTTGACCTATATTATTTGTCTAGTATAAGTTAACGCAGTTTCCTTCCTAGTGGTAAGGATGGCTATGGGATTTGTTACACAAGCAGCTGCTACCAAATGAAGGTACTGCACCATCTGGCCTTTTGCAGGAAAGTCTAGTTGCTTCCTACCATCACCTGATATGGCTTAATTAACCAGCTGGTCTTCCTTCAAGCACTCACTGCCTGCTGATTTGGACTTCACGGATGGCAAGAACCTGATAACGCTGTTCAGGAGAAAGTCAGCTGTACTCATTTTAGAGCGTCCTGGTTAAGGACCTCAGAAGCTCTCAGTATTAGTCCAACTTTACTATTTATTCTGTTGTAACAGTATTCATATAATTTCAATGGTATCAGGACCTGATTTTTCTTTTTTTTTTCTTTTTCTTTTTTTTTAATTCTGTCTGAGGTTATTAACTCTGACCTCATTAGACTGTTTTCTCAACAATARTTCTTCATTTTAAATTTCTCTCTTTCTTTGTATACTAGCCATTTACTTGTGTGGTACTGTAGAGAGTTTGAATTTCTAAAATATCTTACTCTCCCTTGGAAAAAAAGTTGCAAAATTCAAGCTAATGTCTCCCCAGTCATTAAGTTACTATAATGCCTCTCTATGTCTCTAAACACAAGTGGATAATCTCAGGACTTCAGTGCTATATTCAGTCACTAGTTCAGCTTGTTATTTTTCTCAAAGTCATCCTCAGCTTCCAAATAAAAATTTCATATGTTTAGCCCACATTCAAACGTACCAAATCATCTTCACAGGGATATCTGTTAGGCTTTTCACTAAAAAGTCAATAAACTCACTTGCAGACAAGGAGAGACTTTAAGTGGGACTCTTCCGATGGACTCCTCTCAGTGAGATGTTGCAAGTGACCTCAGTGCCTAACACTRATACATAGTACATAGATGAAAACTTGCGTGGAGCCTCCAGGAGGGACAGTTACAGGCAAAGGTCCTTCCCAGTGAGTCACCCAGGTCAGGAAGCAGATTTTCCTACGCTGTGAAGCTGAAGCTTCGAACCACTGAAAGCAGCAGCGCTTCATTGCTCTGCATCTGCCGACGCTCTGCTCCTCAATGAGGACTTTGAGCACTGAGCACTGAGCTTTGTAATAATCTTTCTGCAGAGATGAAGAAGGCTAGATCTTCATCAAACATCCACTTTGAGAAGAACTGAAGTTTTAAACTTAACTTTGCTTTTAGTGTTCGCTTTTGGCTAGGACCTCTGGCCAGTGCTGGTGGGTTTGGTTTCCCCTTTGGGGTAGGGAAACCGCAAGCCTAATTCAAGGGGAAAGTTGTGGAAACTCAGGACACTGCAGTGCCCTGCACACGTGTTGGTCCCTAGGCTGCTGTGCTGGAGGCAGTGATCACAGCACCTGGGACATGGRAATCCACTCCCTGCTCTGAATCAGGCAAGACATGGACCCGAACAAGCATTTCTTCCTCCCAGGCACGTTTTCTGATCACTGCAGTGCTCACTAAGTAGGGGAGTGACTCATACTCTTTTGCTTGTCTTTTATTTATTCAATCACTAAAAATTTTGAAAGGTTTCAGTGTTGTTATGTGATGGATTATGAACAAACTCTGAGTTCTGGAAATTTTTTCAGAAAACAGAATCTGCATTTTTCCCAGGAGCTTTCTTGTGAGACCCTTATCATGGATATTAATTTAAACATACTTTGAGTTTTATGTCTTATCACAACCTTTTTTCCTCTCAGGGATGAGGGTAAAAATTGTAAGACAGTAACTTCCTCTTGCTATTAATGGAGGAATATATGCTTCGCTCCTGTTGATAATACCAAATTAATATACATATGGTCTTCCCTGGTGCTGCTGTGTACTGTTAAAATTCAGAGGCCAGTGTGATATCACTGATTTCATTACAGTTATTCTATATTTACAAGGATTTGTCATGTATCTAGTTCTATATATTAGAATTTGCCTATTCATGAAAAACACTTTCAGTGAAAATAATGAAATTATTCTCCAACTTACTGTTGGCAAAATGCATATAATTTTTCTCACAAAAARTGATACTCCTGCTCTTTCATGATGGCTGCAAGTATTGCTTTTCCTTTTATTTACACCAACACATTGATGAATATAGTTAAAGTAACTGGATCAAACATACTACATGACCAAATAAGGAGAGTTTTGTACATAATAATAAGGTTCAGATTTAAGTTTCAACATATAAAGTTAATATCTATTGTTAAGAAACTATTTTTGTAGACAGTCCAAACTAATGGTGTCTTGGTCTCAGCCAGGACTTTTGTACACTACTGTATGATGTGAAAGCAGTCAAAAGTTTAGTAACTTAAATGCAAGATGTTGGAAGAGAAATAAACAGCATATCAAAATTGGTAGAAAAGYGAAAAGATTACGCTGATAGACATCGTGGCCCTCAGTTTATCTTGTTTAGCTCAATACTTCAAATCTGCCTGCACCAGGAGCAGTTGAAATCATCTGTTGGCCCCTAATTGGTGTTCGTTAGTCCGTGTGAAATGATTGTGGGATTTCAGTTCCTTTTGAAATGAAGTGGACAGAAGCTTTGGTCTGTGCTAAGGTCTGTGGAGTTAAATCTAAAATCAACCTTGCTTCTTTAACAGCTTCTCGAGCTGCTGGATCCKTGGTGCTTGTTTGCTGGGCCGTTGTGAGCGACTGGTTATCTTATGAGGGAGGGCTGCAAATTCGCACAGAGGCAGATATCCCAGTGCTGCATCCGGGAGGGATGTGAGGGAAAGCTAGATACTAATTTACCCTCTAGCACCAGAGTTGTGAATGCAGCCCCACTGCCTGTCTTCTGTCTGAGATATCACAGATTTGCTAACCAAATGCGTAGACAAATGGTTTAGACAAATTTTGTACCTGCATGCGAAACAGGTACTGCGCTATGCTGCAAATTCATATGTCAAATTTTGGGGGCCAAAAGGCTGTGTTTCAAACTGGCAGACGTGAGCGGTCCTTCCAGACCACAGATGATCTGCGGGAGGGTTTGAAGTCCAGGGTCTTGCACYGGGGCTGCCCAGGCTGGGCATGTTCCCAAGAAGCACTGCTTTCCAGGGCGGCCACCTTTTTATGAGCATTGACTTCATTACAAGAAAGAAAAAATCAAAGTGCCACAGCACAACAGGTGGGTTGGGTGTTCTCTGCAGAATCTGCAGAGAACCACTTGCCTTCAACAGGAGCAGGAAGTGCTGGGTAGGTTCATAGCTATAGCTGTAGCTGAGTTGCTATAGTTTACTGGAGACAAGCTCAGACCCAGATGACAACATTTTAATTAGAATCTTAAGTTCACTCTCATTTGTCTTCTCTGAATCATCTTCTGCACTGTGACAGCGGAACACTAAAAAAAGAATATAATGGCATTTTTGTGTTGAATAATTTCACTGTTTTTCAGAAGTTGATTCTTTTTTTATTGCATAGTTCCTCACAGACAAACAAGAAGTAGAAAAAAACATGAGAAGCTTGTTCTTGCTCTAGCCATACTCTTGTGAATTTGACAGCTCAGTTTGTTTCAACCTTTTATTATTTGCATTGATAGTTAAATTACATTTCTTTGACTAAACTCAAAAAAGTATCATTACTATATTTAAGGTTTGCTTTATTGTTAGATTCTACCCTAAACTAAGGGCTAGGCCTGATACTATAATGTGCTTTTCCATTACAAATTCTGCGATCCTTTATAATGTCAAGGAAATTGGATAAGTTTCTTAGTCCAAGAGTTAATACATTTTGAGCTGAAGAATGGTACCATAGGCCTAAATAGAATTAACAAAATGTTAGTCTAACATGATGAATCATAAAATATTCCCAGAATATTTTAACAGTTATTTCCATTTTTTTATTTCTATRCAATTCTTGACCCTGTGCAGTCAGATTTGTCAAAGTGAACARTATTTTAGCAATCTGGAAGAAAGTTTGATGTGAAGGTTAAATGCATGGAAGACTRCAATCACACTAAGAAGCCATATGCAAGAAGCCATATTTCTAAAGCAACTGAGATTAATTTTTAGTATATCTTATGCCATAGTCATCAATGTAAAAAGATTAAATAAGCTGAACAACCTGTTGCCAGAAAGAAAACTTTAAAATTATGCTAGACATGTTAAGCCTATGTTAACTGAAAGTTATCTCGATACTGATGTTGGCATTGGTGCAATAAAAGGCGAAGGGTGCAGTTCTGGGCACGTGCAGCAATGTCCAGAGATCACTGCAAACAGGCAGTTTTGCAGTAGTCAGTTTTGAGAGTGCAAGAAGGATATAGCTGTGTTGCAGTATTAGCTTTTGCTCCTGAAGTCCACTTAAATTCTCTTTCAGGTACCTTAAGCCCTCTGAAGTTCTTAGCTTCACGTAGCTATTATAGATTCAAACTATGCCAAAACATTTGTAATTTGATCCCACTTCTACACAGAATACCAAGAATTATATTAAGAATCATCAAATGAGACCAGTAATTTTTCATCCACTTGATCTGGCCCAAGTTTCTTCCTGCTAAAGCAAATTTTGTGATAAATGTAAAAAGCTGGAGAAATTCAGTGAGAATTGAATCTAGCCCATTTTACAAATATGTAGTTTTTAGCTTCTAATGCTAGGCTTCTAGAGGCGATTGATTAATCACTATTACAGTCACAAGGTGATGGTCTTGGATTTCKGGAAAGATATAATACTTCAGTAATAAAACAGTGTAAGGATCCTGTTCAAAAACTCCTTAGTCGGATATGACTTTGTAATACTCAATTTGACAAAATCCTAATATATTTTTCATCATTAGTCATACACTGGGTGTAGCATTAAAGGCCTGAAGAGAAAAAGCTAATCCCCTGATGAATGAGGCTGTAGGAAAAATCAGACTCACTGAATTAGCTAACAGTTCCCAAACTTTTTGAAGAAAGTCAGTTAAAATACCACCGATAGCAACTGAAATGTAATTATCAATTAAAAGTTCTCTTTTGATCTGTGATGCTGAATGTTAAGTTCATCAACATGCTTATCAGATAGGTTTTGTTCTTTTTGAGTTTTTCTGTTCTTAGTGTTTTTATCTCCCTGGTACACTTAAATTAAGGACTGCAGATACAAGGCAGGGCTGCTGCATGCGGTGAGACTATAACTTTCAGTGCAAGTCCCATCTTTCACTCTCTTGTTGTCARGCGAACCAACTGAACTGCATGGAGCACAGGATTATGCATTAATCAAGTTCACAGATGAAGTAACTGGCAAATGCTATAAAGCAAATGTATATAGGGAAATCCATGAAGCTTAGACTCGTGTATCATAAATTACAAAAAGTATTAATCTTGGAAGACTGTAGCCTAGCAAGGAATAACAAAGCATGCAGAAATGCACACAGTCCAGAAAGGGAGGAACCTGACAGGCCAGCTCCTCAAAACTAACCTTGAGAGTAACGCGTAATGTCAATATCTCATGCAGCAAAAAGCAAAAAAAAAACCTTGAATTGTCTTTGAAGAGGCATAATTTCAAAAAAAAAAAAAAAAAAAAAAAAAGGAGGGAAAAGCAGATATTCCCCATTGTTATTGCTCTCCGCTCTCTCTCTCTCTTTTTTTTTTTTTTAGCTATCTTTGAAGGCAGAACTGTGGAAATAGGTTAACATCAGGTGAAATGATGAAAACATTTTTAACAGAACTGGCTGCTGGGCATTAGAGGTCTGAAGACCATGACTGAAGCTGAATGCCTAAAGTGAAATCTTTGGGAGAAGGGGATGTAAACTAATACAACTTAAAGAAAAATAACATGAAAAAGATGAACTCAGTGGGAAGGCAAAGCTGTACTGCTATCAGAGACTCTGAACTGACGACGAGAACATTTAACATTTATTTATCTTCTGTCTCTTGATTCCTTTATATATTAAAAATTGCTTTTCACTTAACTTTATTCAGAACCTCTGCTGCATACATATTGACAGTTCATGTGGCCCTTATGTCCTTGTGACCTTTTCAGTTCCCTGTTTCAGACTGGACCATTAGCATCTTTTTGATAGATAGCAATACTGAATTTTATATCCTCTAAGTGAACATGCTGTTCTAGTTTTGAGCAATAACACACATGTGTATTTGCTTTGTTCTCTGCTTTATGATCAACATTACCACAGTTGAACAAAATTTACATGTAGATCATAGATAATATATTCTCTAGTGTCACAGATCCATGTTCTTCCAGTCCTCTTTTAAGCAAGGCGATGTTTCTAATAGGAAAAGACCGCAGAAGCCACAATGAATGCCTGAGACGTTCCCCATGCGGAACAGACAGTTCTGTGGCAATTTAAGTATTTTGCAATGGAAATTGGTTAGTTAAACTTGCACTTAGCTTGTAATTTGACCTTTACCTGAAGGTTGCATCTATGAAGAAATCTTTGCCCATGGGTAAGTTTTGGGTCAGTCCAACAATTGGGATGACCTTAAAAACAAACTTCATCTTCTTGTGCCCCATTTTGAGCTGGAAAAATCTGATATGTACTTTAGAGGGAATCAAATTGCCCACTTGATTGGACAAGGTAACCTTTACCTTGTTACTGACAAATTCTTCTCACTTTCTTGCATGTATCTGGTCCAAATGTCCCCATCTCTTCATCTATTAGCATGTACCACAGCTGATCATAGGAACAGCCAGTAAAATGACAAGGTGCCATAAAGGTTCAAAAAAGACTGGAATATTGACATGACTAATAGTACTGTAATAACTACAGTAAATACTAATAAAAGGTGAAAGATGTAATGGTGATTACACATCAGGGTGACATCTCTAATATGCAGGTTAAGAAGACAACCTCATACAACAGTGCAGATTACTCCACATCTCTCTGTTGCTGGAGAAAGGACACTGGATTGGATCAGATCTAATGTAATATTGTCATTTCTGTGTTACAAGATAAATTGAATAACCTCAAGCCTATCCATATCAGCAAAGGGAGACAAGCAGGTTTTTATGCCATAGTCAGTAATCTGAAGAGCTATCATAAAGGCTGGATGTCTCTCTCTTCCCATACTGTACTATTGCCACATCACCTTCCTTCACAGGTAAGCTCCCGTGCTTACAGTAAAGTTCTTTCTACTCCAGAGAGCAGCATACTCCTTTGGTGAGAAGTGTAGCTTGAAAGAAACTGAGTATAAGGCACTGGTGATTGGTGTGGTTTGGGTAAACTGGTTTCATCCTCCAAACTGAACTTACATTGAGGAAGTGTCACTGTGGAGCATTATCTGAATGAGTAACGCTTGGTTCCTTCCAGGGAGTTAGTGCTGGCTGTTGACTTCCACCAAGACAGTCTGGTGTCCCATGAAATCGCACAAGCTGTTCTCAAAAACTGTGTTGTCTTCTGGGCTAACGGGAAAAACATTTTCCAATTACAAATTTGCTGGTTATCCTGAAGCCCTAAAAGACAACTTTTCCAAGGGAACTGCCTGATAAAAATAGGTGCAACCAGTATTTTGACTACAATTTTAAAGCATTTCTAAAGTATTGTTACTTTATTTAAGATACCTAACTAAAGGAAGGTTTATGCTGCAGTGAGCAGCATCTGCTCATAAGAATTCTGCAGTAAGCAGACAGCAAACTGCATTACTTGAATGAAAAACTGAAATGTCATAAAGTCTGCGATACTGGAAATGTATGAAAACAAGGCCCACRGCCTTCTCGCTAAATCACAAAGGAGACATACTGTTGTGAACACTGTATTTCCCAGTTTTTCTTGGGAMTCATTCTTACTAAAATTTTTGGATTCTTTCTCTCTCTACCCACCCACCTCCAGATAAGAAAAGAATATCTTGCCCAGGAAATGCAAAGAGCTGTTGCTCGTGCTCAGACTTTGGTAATCAGGAAGTCTCCACTCTCGATTGAGCACCTGTTAGGTATTCTGTGCTGCAGAGAGAAAAATAAAGGAGAAATTATATAATTTCTCATCTCTGTGCCCTCACAAGACTAAGCTTCTGAAGAAGCTCCAGTTACAAAGCAGGTCGTGCTAACTGAGTGCCTAGAAAATAAAGTTTCCTTTTGAATTGTTCATAAAGCTCTCAGAATGGTGATCTGCAGGTGAAATCTGAGAGAGGCAACATTTCCTAACTCACCACTGGCACCAATATAATCACATGGAGCTTTGTATTTTAAAAGAAAAAAAAAATATTGGGGTTTTTGAAGTCTCGTGGCTTCTGCAAACATAGAAAACACCCTGTAACGTACCTTTACCAGTGATTTAAGGGAAGTTGGCTGACTTGGCACTGACACGAAGGTGGACCACTCATGAGATATGGGTTATCAGCTGAATAGTAAGACTGAGCACACAGGCAGCATTCAGACAGTAAACTACAGCTATGTCTTTACTGAACGTCTGATAACTAATTAAAGAACAGATTCATTCAAAAGGCAAAGTTCAGAGATGATATGATCACAGCTTTGTTGGATATTTCATAAGAAAAAGATATACCTGATAGTGCTTTGCCTTATGTACCCTGTCGCTACTTAGCTGAAATCTGGTTCAAGGATTTATTAATTTTCTGTATATATAATGCATATGGTTTTTCAGATCTTGTTGCTTTCATCCAGATGGAAATGTTTTGATATAGATTTTTCTGATGCATATGATTTCATCTTGAGCTGAACARAGAAATACAGATAGAATTGAACATACCCAGTTCTCAYAGCCTTCCTTGTTTCTATCTTAAAATGATGTTTTTACTTTGTTAGCTTTGGGCTTATATTGTCTATGCCCAGCAATCTTTCCAGTCCACTTTCAAGGTAAGTGAAAAATAAAATCAAAAATTAATTCTTTATGAAACAAAAGAGATAGCAAAATCCCCTAGAGAAGATCAAATTTTCACTTGTGCTGTTTAAATTTCAGAGCTGAAAAAGACAGAACAGCGATAATATTCTGAATGCATTATCATTCCCTCTCTTCCTCTCATTCGTATTTTTGTCTTCAGTATAGATTTCATCGTACAGCTGAGATTTTTTTTCTTGATGAAAGCTTAACTGAAATGGCTACATTCCAGAAAGTCCAATTTATGAGGTGAGCTGTATTCAAGCTCTAAAAATATTGACAGTGTTTGATTTTGATTTTAATCATATGTTTCCTTTGTATATCATTAGTGGCCGGTGTCAACATGTATTGATTTATATGTAAAAGAGAAAAGTACTAATTCAAAGTAAAGGGCAACTATGCTGAAATAGATCTTATTGGTATGCAAAACTGATAGTTATTGTGACTACATTTTACTAGATCTACTAAGGTGAAGAACACGGGGAGAACTTTTATCTAATCTGCTSGGTTTGCCTTTTAGTCCACGATATATGGATAAATGCTAAACATCAAGACAAACTGGTCTGCCACTAACAAACAGAAATAACTTCTATTTCTAGAAGAAAATGTTACACCATCTATTTATAAGTGCTTAGATGATGAAGTAGAAAAAGCAATCAAGAAAAAGCAATGTCAAAACAAATGTATTTCCATACGTGACAGGCACTGCTCTAAGGGATGAGGGGGAAGCAGAACTTGGCTGGTGTGATAATACTTCTGACACTGTCCCGCTTGACACACGGTCTCAGTGGAAGGCTCCGGCAGGTGGACACACAGACCACTGAAAAGCTGCTCTCACAAGCTCGCTGTCAAAATGGTGCTTCAAGTGGTGTCCCAGGAGGATATGTCCTGAGCTGCRTCTATATGGTATTTTCATTGGCCATCTGGATAGGTTTCACACTATGACATTTCCAAGCCAGGAAAGATGACAGGACAAGAAGCAATGGGCAGAAATTGAAGCACAGGAGGTTCCTCCTGACTGTGAGGGGGAATTTCTTCCCTGTGAGAGTGAGGGAGCACTGGACCAGGTTGCCCCGAGAGGTTGTGGAGTCTCCTTCTCTGGAGATCTTCAAGGTCTGCCTGGATGCAGCCCTGTCTGCCATGCTCTAGGTGACCCCGTTGAGCAGGGAGGTTGGACTAGATGATCTCCAGAGGTCCCTTCCAACCTTACTAATTTTGTGATTCTATGATTCTATGGCAAGTGGCATATGGGACAGGTTCAAAAATCAAAATGATCTTGATGCACAGGGAAGAGAATACAGAAAGAGATTCAATGTAGCAAGGGCAAAGCTCTACATTTAAAGGAGAGAAATAAAATGAATTTTTTTCCTCTCAAAAAGGAGATGAGGTAGCTAGATATTAGCATAGCAGAAAAGGATGTTGCGCTTACAGCGGATCAGCAGCTGGCTGCAGGTCTGTCYATATTATGATTCTGTAATAGAGGAGGTAAATTTACAGTGGGAGGTATTAATGGGAGACAACATAAAACAAAGAAATCAGTTGTTGTTTATCATGTTTTTGTCTCGGAGGGACTTCCCTAAATACAGGTGGGAGGTTATTTGACATTTAGTTAGCTCTTTGAGGAGCTTAACCAYTCTTTCCTACCTGAAACACCCTTATGGAAAAGCACTGGATAAAATGCATGGCCCTCTTCATTCTCAGTCCTGTAGCAGTGACACTGCTAGCTGTTAAAAATGAGGTGACTTCTATTCTAGAGTCTGGTTTTCTAGGATTTATGTAACTTGAAAATATAAAGAGAAAGTGGTACTAAGGTTAAAGAAGAGCCAGTTTTCCTAGCATATTTCTTCTTTTCTAATTTCTGAATCTTTCGCTCCAGCCGCSCCCACGCCTGGCACTGTCAGTGCTCTAAGCACTGCTTTCTTGCAGCTGCGTCATCTCTTCAGTTATACTTTCTATTTTAAAAAACCCAACAACAACAAAAAAAAACTAGAACTCCTGATTTAACACAATTTAAAATAATGTGGTAAATATTTAAAACTAGCTCAGATAGTGGAGGAGTACTCCTGAACTCCCTTCAGGACTTAAGCAAGGAGAACGTGAAATATGAAATTGCTTGATTTGTTATTGTTTCTTTTACCAGATACAGACATTTTCAAAACTTCTCAGTCCCCTRTCAGTCTCTGATGGCTTTTGCATGTTTCCTGACTTAACTACTGACATACAGAAGTTGTATAATTTGAGGTACTATTATTGATCTTCCTGTAACCTGAGAAGAAGTCAACRTCAGAGGTACAACAGAATACAAATATCTAGACAATTCAGCCTGAACCGTAATAAACTTTTCCACAAATTCGAAAGTGCTCRCTTTGCAAAGGTCTATAGACCTAAAGGTCTATAGAAGGCAGAGATTGCATCTAGGAGGTCATGACACTCAGTCTACTGAAAGGTAGGGAGATTGATAAACTGAAGTCAACAGGTAAGAAGCTTTATATGAATATTAACCATCTGGGTGAGGTGCTTTTCTTCAGGTGGCATCCGCAGATGTTCATTCATTAGGTACTCTGATAGCATTCTATATATATATATACAGGTAAGTACTGACTTCATAGTACTTTGGCAGAATTATCAAACAGGCAGATATTTTTCTCATTTTTCTGTAGCTATTTCTTCTCTGAATTCATTTTCAGACTTACATGAATATATATCCCCTGAGCTCTGAGTGTCCTCTGAAGAGAGCATGCATTTTGTGTACTTCACAAACACRTCRCCCACCTTTTGTATGAAGTGATACTTACRTTGTGGCAAGGCTCTTCTTGCACTGAAGTTTCTTAGAAGAAATCCATGAGAATTAGAACAGATTAAGAGAAGACTGTGCAGTCCCACTCATACCCTTCRCCTGTATGTAAAGCAAGAACACATCAATTCATACGAAATATCTTTGCCTTTTCATCTAGACATTCATAATTTTGAAGGAAAGACATGCCTAACTTCCCTGTCGGTACTCTGTCCTGTCAAATTGAGTGACATTCTTTTAGAGATCACAAAAGCCATGTTCAGGCTCTGTGGGAGACTGTCATACTCCTGAACAAAATGCAAGAAATTGTGATTATGATAACTTCACTGGTGAGTAGCAGCAACTCTTGACTCAAATCTTAACAAAATACTAACTCTTTTCTTACATTCTCCTTCACCTGTCCCCTAATACCAGTGAACCAAGTTATCCTGTTTTTTCTGTAATCTTTTTTGACTTGTGGCTGTCAGATTTATCTATGAGAGTCTACTTGCTTGGCTGATGTCTTTGAATCATGGATGTGGAAAGATGCCTGAGACACATTTCTCATTCTTTAATGCACATTATGTGAAAGACCTCTTCAATTTTAGCTAACCTGCTGTCCAAAAAGGA
This sequence comes from Rhea americana, assembly GCF_003343005.1. Taxonomy (NCBI): domain Eukaryota; kingdom Metazoa; phylum Chordata; class Aves; order Rheiformes; family Rheidae; genus Rhea; species Rhea americana. The sequence continues at coordinate 3,562,360 of NW_028186601.1, read as the reverse complement.
ATGAAATGACCTCATCTGTCAGCTGTGTGTGTTTTGGCTCACAGAACATTTTCCTCAAGCACAAAAATGATAGAGATATTTTCAGTATTACCAAGAGGATGGCTGCACAGCATGTTTTGATACTTGCAAAAGATCTTGAGAAGGATGATACAACKTAGTAGGTGACAGAGATGGAGAAATTTGGCCTTCCATCACGGCTGTGATTATGCTATGAAAAGTGTCCCATACCCTATGAGTTGATCTTATACATGTAAGTAATGGCTCTTGCTTGAGTTGAAGGATCATATTTGTTGTCCATCAGTAATAAATATCTCCTTGGTCTGTCATGGTTATTTTTGGTGTGCCTTTCACTTTTGGTGCAAATTTTCATGGAAACATGCCCTGCCATGAAAAGCAGATATGCTAAGATATTGAGTCCACACATTTTAACTTACCAGCAGATGGTAATTGAAGGCAGTGAAGAATGCTCTTATTTCCTTACTTCACTGTTAAAAATATATTCCTTAGAGGAGTAAGGGGGACACTGAAATTAAGATGAAACCATTTTCTCAACCCTGAACATAAAGTTTATGATCACTTAGATAATGTGGCTCAAATTTTTGTGATTTTTTAAAGCCCTTTAAATCCACTGATCTGAATGGTTTTAAGTATCTATACATTTGCTAAGAGTCGGTACTTTATGGGCAGAACAATTCTTCATTTGCAAATCAGTTTAATTCAGTGTTTTTCCRTCCATTTCTTCTATGTATGCTGTAGGCAGTAGCAGAACTCCTTGGTTTTGGCTTTGCTTTCTGCATTTATTGTCCATAAATGGTTTATTCTTTGAATCTGCAGCCTGACCTGACTAGCACTATACTCAGATAAATTTGTCCACAGCTACCTGAAATATTAAACAAACTACAACAGATGAAAATACACAGTTAGCAATAGGGGCTCTTACTTTATAACCTAGTCAAAAATCTACAAAGGAATTCATGATGCTTTCAAGAGTTAAATTTGATTTTTTTTTAAATATTCAATTCACTGGTCTCTCTTTAAGGGCTACATYCAAGAGTTATGGTACTGTAAAAATATTGCTACTTCCATTTGCCAGACTCTGAGTTTTATCAATGTTCTCCATTGTACGTAAATTGAAGCTATTCTCCAGTAAAATGAAGAGGTCTCAATACAATTGGAAAGATACTACTCAGAATTACATGCTGTCATATTTGGATTCATGGAATTGATTGTTTTATCAGATTAGGAGCTCCTGCTCTTCTGAACTATTTGCCAAAGCAGCAACAGCTAGTAGTTAACAAAAGAGTATACTTCAAACACCTTCCAGAACGGTGTGAAGATAAATCTTAAAGTYATAAATCTGGGAAACACTTTACCCAAGATATTTTCCAAATCATCCATCATAATTTAATTAAAGCATTTATAAAGTACTAAAAATGCAATTCAGGAAAATGACATTTTAAAAACTAAGCAATAAATCCATGACCAAGTGTATTTAACAACTATGTCAATCTCAGTTGAGTTTGTTTGTGATTATGTTTGAGGGAAGCTAAACAATTGTAATATTAARTGACAGTTCAGCATCAGTTCCTCATTTTTTAAATGACTGTCTAGAAAAATGCATAAATAGCTAATGGAAGAGACTACCTAAAGTATTTTCAGCTTCTCTGTGTAGGCACATGTCAATAGAGCAACTGTTTCAACAAAGTTATCTATAACTTTATTCAGCATCCATGAACTTAAATCCATATCTAGCCATCTACAACACCAAAACTTGGACTCTTATAACAGTTCCAGCATCCAGAAGCTTGGTTCAAACTCCATCATAAATATCTGATAATTCAACTTTTTATTTTCCTCATTTCCCCTAGACTAGTTAGCTCTTCTGATTATTTTCCCATTGTAACATCTGGGTTTTGGAGATTGTTTCTTTTGTCTGTAAACCTATTAATTGTATCAATTTCTTCTAGGACTCCCATKCTTTTTGCTGAGTATTTCTGGATGGTACTGTATTAACAGTAAACATTTCACACAAATAATAGTATGTTAATAATTCCAATATTCCAATTGTACCAATTTCATCCTTCTCAGAAAAATGTAGAAGCTAGGAAGAAAAGATTTGTCATATTATCATTATAGCAATTGTGGGAGAATATCAGGTGGAAGAAATCCCATTTCYCACTAAGGACTAGTTTAAGAAAAAAATATATGTTAGTTGGAGATCTTGCTGACCTTTTTTATTTTGGTAAGAAATGGTTTGTGTGATACACAGCTAGGCAAAYATACCTGAAAAGGAATAGAAAGTTATATTAAAAAGTAGAAATAATGAGGTTTCAGTGTAGGTAATGGGAAAAATATTTTACTTAAATGTGGTTAGAATTCACTCAGTATGTCTGACTGATGTTTCTRTCTCTCTGTGGATCTCATAGCTATAAGCAGACTGATGGAAAAAGCACAGGTAGGATTATGGTGGTGGAAAGCCCTATGGACTTTCATCCTGAAAAGTGTTGATTGATCTTGTAAAATATATCCTGTACRTGTATCACATATTTTACAGGGAAACATACTAGCATATTTTTTAATCTATCTTTTCACAATCTGCATCACAAATAATTAAAATAATTAATTACTAACACAGTTTTAATGAACTTGAGAGTCTGTAGAGAGATATCCAAGTTGTGAACAAGACATAGGACCTATGAAAACCATACAACTTCACATTTTTTTGGACATTCTTCTTTTTACCTATAATCTGACAGCTTTTGTTGAAAAATGGGAAACGAGGAAAATCTGTATACTAGGATTATTTTGCTACTCAGCATTGGAGGAGCTATTCAAATAAGATGGATGAAAAAGTGCATTCTAGTTTTTTTCCTCTCTATCCTACTTACATATTCTAGTCCTGACTCTGTTCACAAATGAAATATGCCAGTGATAAGACTGATGTAACACTGATGTCATGAGAAGGATTAAGAAAGCAATCTGGAAAGCTTCCAGCAGAATCGGATAATCAGAATGCAGCACTTAATGTCTGGATTTATAAAGGCCTAATTCAGCAGAAAGCATATCTATRTCTGCAGGAGGGCAGACTGACAGCACAGAGGCTTTTACTACACTGTCTACACAGTGTGCAGGAACCTGCTGAAATATATGGATTCACCTATGGACTGTGGAGAACATGAAAGTGGCTAAAATCATCATGTGCTAYGTGTGTTTTGAGGTCTGTATAATGGAACTTAAGTGTCTCCTTGGCTGAGCAGTGTGTGGGTGTTTACAGYACATCTCTGCCTGGTTCCATACCTGTGACAAAATACCAGATCCTCTCTTATGCATATGGTTAGATTTGTAAGCTCCATCTTCCTGCTGCACATCAGAGTCTCCAGTTTTCTTACTGATATCTCAGGCACTCTGGTTCTCGGGTATTAAGCCTGCAATTTTGCTTTGTGTACAGATCATGGRTTTATCAGCTGTGCCTTTTGACTAYAGTACGTTGCTTATGTAGGGTGTCAAATCCAACACTCAATGACTTTTCACTCACAGCAGTGTCATATTTCTAGCTCCGGTTCACAGGCGATGTTGGAGAAAGACWCCTGTCTACAACTGCCTTTCCATATTTCTGTTCCACTGTTCCACTGGGACCTACCAGAGAAAGAAATTTTGGGCCAACCTTAATTTCGTGTTGCGTCTGCCACTTGTCCTGCTTCTCTGTTGTCAAAGTGTGATAATCCTGGACTTTGCCTATTCTGCGGACACACAGTATTTATGTGCACACTGTCTACTCATGTTTTCACTTTGGGCAACAAAGCAAGTTGTCACCATAATACAGCAATTTAATATCCTACCTGATAAAACTGTTATTTCAGTTTCTGAAACTCTTCACCTTGGATGCACAGAACTGAAGCAAGAGAGGGTCAGCATGTCAATATTTTACAGGTTGCTTTCTAAACTAACTGTAGAGTGAAATCTTGCGTCTTACTGTGTACCCAAGTTTGCCTGAGTTTGCACTTACTAAAAAGGGAATTGGAGTCGGTTCCAGTAAATGACTGTCTCACCTCAGAATTATTTTGTCTGTGTCTAACATTTAAGAAAGTGGTTTAAGAGTGAGCTATAGCATGCTGAGTTCACACCATGTTCACACCGATCCAAGACACGTGCACTTGAATGAGGACATCATACCCAGAGATAGCTAAAAGGCAATAAGCCCTGCCCAAAGCTCAGCCTTTGCTGCCCTGTAGGCTCCCGACATGCTCAAGCTCTCTCCCCATCCTAGAGCCCTCTGTTGAAAGCAGTTTTTACTTCACAAAAATGGAGGCAATATGACTATTTTTAGACATGGAGTCCAGCTGATGTGGTGACACCCAGACCTCTGCTGTTGTATACAAACATACCATAGTTAGTATTAAGCGAACATACTCCAGCTTAAAACTGGTTAGACCTTTGCCTAGAATCTCCTATATGAAGGCTATTCTTCCATCTGTTCTGCCAACTAGATGGTTTCTTCCAGCTTCCAGACTAATTCATGTTTCCTTAATTTCAGATTTCTATTAAAGCCTTACTTTTGACTATAATTTTTCAAGCTGATGTTGAGATGGTAATCAAAATATAGTAGATGATTTTACAGGTTAAGACTTATTTGTGAACTGTCCATTTAATTCAGGCTCCAATAACATCATGATTAGCTAATTAGAGCCAATGTCATACAAAATGTATTTCATTATCATGTTGTTGAACTATTAATTACAACAGTATATTAAGATGCAACTGATCCATAAGGCAATGCTCAAAAATGATTAATTTTGATGTTAATTATACAAAAGCTGCTTAACAAAGAACCCTAAGAACTATTATTTCCCTCTTCATTAAAGTTGTCAAGTTAAATTATATCATAAAACTTTATTATTTATAATTCTTTACAAAATAGCTAAGATATCTTAAATCCAGCTATCCTAGAAAATCAAAATGCTGGAAAGCCTCTATGTTATTATTTCATTAGGAGGGAGACACTATCATTAAGCTTTGAGAGCCTAGTTTTGTGGTTTAGGGAATCAGTGTAATTTCTATTCTTATGTTTATATATAAAGCCTTGAAATCTGATCAGGAGAATGGCAAATGTTTCATATGATGGGAGTCTAATAGAACTTGGATTATTTAGGTTCATAAATTGAAGGCTGCAATTGGATACCATCACTGTTTGTATCAGGGAAGCACAGACAAGTGAAAGAAAATAATTTAATCTAATGGACGATGTTGGCAGAAGAAACAAATGGGTGTAGACTGGTCATTAATGCAGCTAAGATATGAATCAGAAGATAATTTTTAAAATCAAAGCATTAGGGATTTGAAACAACTTTCTAATATTGCAGTAACAACAAAACTCTTACTTTTAAGTTGGAGCTTAAAGAATTTATGTAGACCATTATCTGATGCTGGTGATAGAAGAAGAGTTGACTGGGAAAGACTCAGTCAGGAAGGACCTGGGAGATCTTTCTCAGTCCATGTGCTAGGTTATCTAATTAAAAGCTAATCAAATTGACCTCAGAGAGCAGGTGATGGCCAGAGGAATAATGACAAGTAGCTCAAGCAAGCTGACCAGGTTCAGCACACCGACTTGGTTAGTTTATGGGACTATTGAAAGAGATGGATCTGACCACGGTCCCTGGTGAAAAACTCACTAAAGTGCATTAAAAAAGAAATGCCAGGACACCATGTAGACTAAAGAGCATTATTTTGTAAAGAGGTATAGACCTTACTATGGGACACATACCAAGTGGGAAGGCACTTTTGCAATAGATCAGGGACAATTTTGGATTGTACAAAACATTGTGGGATGTTTAAGGGAAGGATCAAAAGCAGAGAAAAGAAGGGATCAAGGTGGATCAGGGAGGAAAAAGCATAGGAAAATGGAGGAGGTGGATAAGTGGTTCACTGCATGTAAACTAGCTGCTGATCAGTTCACTTGTCTTGAGGAACCCTGTGTTTGATAAGTCTCTCCTATGTTCCTATTAAACTCTATTTCTAGCCATCCTCCGTACGAGTGCACTCCGGGTTCTCAGCCTATATGTGTGAACTGCTAGCGATTAGTTGGCAAGGAGGACAAGAGATCTGCTTCTGTAGAGAAGGGATACCAGCTTCTGTGAGACTGGGAGTTTGGGGCCAGCTTCTAGGAGAGCTGTTTGTATGCGTGCATGCGCGCCTGTAGGAGCTGCTTGTGCATGTCAAATCGAAGTAACCAGCATGGGATAGAGGAGAAAGGTGCAAGGAGTTCTGTCCCATGGCTCGGGGATCAGGCTATTTGCGGTGGTTTATGTGGGTGCCTGCAGAGGAGCCCCTCTCGTTTGTGCTGGCCTGCAGACTTGTGGGTGGTCAGCTCTGTACCGGGCTTGTGTGTGTGTGCTGACGCGTGTTCATGCTCAGCCTTGCTGCTGCCTGGACCTGGGAGTGGGAACAAAAGAGCAAGCTCTCATCTCACTGCCTAGGAAGGGGGGGACGTTGTGGATTCTACAATCCACTGGATTCAGCTACCACATTCCTATATTCTAATTCTGTTATTTAGCTTCTTTCACTATTTTCGCTTTATTTATTTTGCTTGTCTTAACATTTGTTAAATTTCTGGTTTTGAGCAAGCCCAAACTGCAAATTATATATCATTCATGGGCATAATGTATAAGAATTTCCTAGCATTTTCCACATGTTTCATCATCCTTTTATTCCACTGAGTAAATTAGTGATGAAAATCTTCATATCTAATTAGGTCCATACATTCTACTGCATGAAATGCTGAGAAAACTGGACCTTATTTTTGAGGAAAGAGATCTTGTCTTGGATGAAGGACACTAAAACTCATTCTTCTGTTCCAGTGATGATAACACCCGTTACTACTTTTTATTTATAGGACTTTCCTTTTAAACCTCTGAAGCCTGTTGATGTGTACATTTTAGGTACTTTCACACTGTTTGTTGTCCATTGAAAATGAACACTATGCCACGTATCAGAGTCATCTTGGGTGGCTTTTAGAGAAAATTTTGATGGACTTGTGATTGTGTGCTTAAAAGAATCCTCCAGATGACATTTATGACTAAGTACACACACTGGAAATCCTATGTCAAGTCTGTCCTTCCGCTGAGGACTCACACACATCACTTTCGTCTATCAAAGTCTGATGGATTCTCTCCTGGTGATTTTATCCTAGTTCTATCTTGTAGTTTTTTTATCTTTATGAAAGACTGAATGAAAGACACTTACATAAGCATAAACAGGGCAAATCTCTTGTCTCAGCAATAGTTTCCTTCTAAACTTCTCTAATAAAGTCTTTGTCATTCCTGGAAGCTCTGCACTGCATATCGTGTTTAATGTTATGTCACTTTATCTTTGCCTTCTGCAAAGAAATTCTGGGATGGAGCCTCAGCTTGAGTAAATCCTTGATGGACTGGAGTCAGCCAGCAGAGTAGCTAGGGGTCTGTGTTTCGGCATCCTGCTGACAGAGCCGGATCTACCGAGAGAACCGTCATTTTTACGCTTGAAGCACTTATTTTTATGCTGCTTTAAGTTGCTTTCCTCTCTCCTCCTCTGTCAGATTTCACTACTACCCCATCTGAGCACAGTCTTCTTTAAGGTTTTCAGTGATTCTCTCCTGCAGTTTTGTCTCTGTTTCCTCAGCCAGAATTAGCCCTTCTACCCGTTTTCTTCTCACAAACTGTCATTCGTTGTTAGATAACCACAGCTTTGATATCCACAATAAATACAGCACTGTGTTTCAGATGTAGGAGAAAAGAAAAAACCCAAACCCCACACATTTAACAGAGACTGGCAATACAGAGATTTATCCTACGGCTCTGTCGGTCTGTAGCCAGGGCCCCCAGCCTGCAGCTGACAGCAAGCGTTTACTCCTACCGAGGACAACGAGAGAAGCCTCTGTAAAGCTGACCTGGAAAATAAAAATTTAGCTTCTTCTTTTCTTATGTTACATTAAAAGAGTCTGAAATAATTTCCAGAGCTTTTGGGGTTTGCCATTATGAACATAGATCTTTGTCACAGAGTCTACCAGACTTGAAAGCCTGCTAATCATAAGGAGAAAACCTAGAAACCAGAAGATAGGCATCTGAGGTCTTCATATGTTATAAAGATGCATTTTTTAAAAAAATACAAGGAGTTGCTTTTAGTTTGGGTAAAAAAATAGCCCAGATAAGCTATTAGAGTTGTCTATTATCATCTGCATCTACAGACAACCCAATTAATAACCCAGTTCTTCAAAATGCATATTTAGATTTTTCCCTCTGAGTTGATTTCAAAGGATAATATAATCTTTATAGATCTCTTCATTATGTATTTCATCATTAACAAAATGAACAAAGCATCACTTTTAAATATTAGAGGCCAACAAAAAAAAAGTCTCAGATTTCTTTCAACTTAATAGTCCGACTATCTACTATCGTTTCATGAAAAGGCTGTAAAATGAACTGGTGACGCTTTCATTAAGTACTCTAACTGCAATAACTTTTAAATACAATCCAATTATTCTAACTATGCAACCTCATCTCTTACTACCCTTACACAAGCGACTGTTAGAGCATTTTAGTTGTTAACTTCCAGGTCTGCTAGAGAGTGCTCTCCTTACAGAAGGTAAGTTTTCTAGAGGGCGATTCAAAGAACCAAGGGTTAGGCTTTGAAATGCCTTTGAAGAAGCTTCTCTCTTATCACTGACAACAGCCTCCTTGGGCTAGGGACTATAAGTGGAATTTAGGTGTCTAATTCCTTCCAGACTGGTCCTTATTCCAAATAATGTAACTGTTATTTATTAGTTCAAATACTCTTTATTATTTTCTTTTTGCCCACGCAATTTCATTGCTTGCCTATGAATATAAAAACAACTTCAGATGGTCCATCTAAATACTCATAAGCTTTCCGTACATAAAAGAACAGTTGTCCCTCTGTCACATTCCATATAGATCATTTTTAGATTCTGTTCTGTTCATAACAACCTTTCTCCTTGAGCCAAATATAAAAAAACCTGTAAACTAATTGCATGACTGGTACCATGATTTTAGGTCAGATTGTCATGATCAGATCTTGAGAATGCATTTTTATACTCTGATCTTGAAAATAAAAAATCTCAAAAGGAACTCTATTAAAGAATTATATTAAAAAGAATTTCAATCATTTTGCCGATACAAACTAATTAGTACTTCCTTCTTCCTTGCCTATTATTTAGAAATCCACATAGTGCTTAGTTTCAATGTGGACAAGGATAATTTGATTCATATTTAAATTACCAGAAGGAACAGGTGATACAAGCATGCACAGTAATTAACAGTTCTCTTGACACTTCTCAAATATCCTGAGAAATCAAGATAAAGTTGTGTAATACGTGTGTATATAATATGTAATCATGTATATGTGCCATGTGAACTATACATATTAAGATCAGATTAAATAAAATGGAAAAATAAAATCAAGTCAGAGAAAAGTAATACCTACACATTTTTAACAATATGACTAATCTTAAACATAAACAATTCATCCAAGAATATGTTTTACTAGAATAAAAACTAGAATATATTTTATATTTTTGATAAGTTTTCCTATGTGAAAAAACATCCATATAGAGTTTCAAGTAAACTGGCTGCAGATGAGCTTGTAAAAATATTTTTGCAAAAAATACATTTTTGAATTTCATTTAAAATTTTCATTTTTTCATATTTTTGACAAACATTTCCAAAATGTTTGTAACTTTCACAGCTTAAGTTAGAAGAAACATAAATTTTTTATGTCCTCCTTTTTATAGTGGAAAAGGAAATAAGATGTCAGGCAAGAAGTGAAAGGACTTTAATTCCTATCAGAATTGATTCTTTGTGGGGAGAAAGAGAAGGGAGGTTCATCTTTAAAGACACTGACCTTGCAGGAGGAAAATTTTTATATTAGTTGTACTCCTTTGCTCCACGTAAGGAGTATGTCTACAGTGAGGGCTAGGGAGACAAGGGCACAGTGCACATTCTGGGGAACATTTTCTATATCTTGCAGAAAATGATCTAAGATTCATAGGCTAAGCACTCATGTGTAATAGGGCTCCTTCTTTGACATGAGGTTTCCAATCCCTTAGAAGCATGAAAAATGTGATACTAGTTTTCTTAGTTCTGGATAAATGCTTTTGCAATATAGTTATTATGGAAAGGTAATAACTTTACTGAAAAGGTAATAACTTTTACCGGACAGTGACCTATATAATCTATGGTGAATAAAGCATAAATAATTTTTATTGTGTTTTCTGTCTCCCTCTATTTGGGGATGTTGGGATTTTTTTTTCTTCTGCATATATCTTTCCTATTTTACCTGTGCTGTTGCCTTTTTAAGTCATATACCTGATACTTTTAGGAATCCATTGAAAGCAACCCAATACCATTCTGATGCCAAGCAGACAGGATTTTCAGAGAAATCTGCTGCCAAGAAAGTAAGTTTATTTTCCACAGTGTTTGTCTGGGACTGTTTCATCCTTGACTGTAGCTGTTGTAACAAGCTATGGCCAGAAGAGAACAAGAGAGGGAAATGAGACAACAAGATTATCAAGGACTTGGAAAACAAAAAGGCCCGGATACCTTCTGACAAGACAAAATCTGATCTGTAAACTCTGGAGTGATTTATCTTAGTCCAAATCCTGAATGGGTAATATAACTAGAATATGTACTTACAGTATACTAGCTACCCTAAAAATTGGTGTGCAGGCTGTGCCTTTGGATTAGGCAATGCCTAAACTGCAAGTGATGGGGCGCGAGAAGAACATTGTGCCCCAATGAACAGAGTCACCGTGTGTTGGCCTGTTCGGACAACCTCTCGCGGGTGCCACCAGCCCGCCCTGCCTGCAGCTGGCACCCAGGGCTCAAGCACTCGGGCTCATCAGCGTGTCTCTGCGGCTCTTCACCCGCACAACCCGACAGAGGATGCAAAAACTGGCCTCTTCACTGGGAAGGAAAAGGACCAATGCCTCTGGATTACCAGGGGATTATGCTGAATAAATAGTGTTCTCCCAATTTTAAGGCAATTTGGTAGCTACTCAACTGTTTAAAAATGAGAATGTCACTGACCTTTCCCTTTTAATATATGAGCTCCATGACCATGTCTGAGCTTCATAAAAATTTAATTGCACCAGGGACCTCATTATCATATTACATTTCAGCATTGGTGGACTCAGGCATTAACTCAAGAATGTGATTTTTCAATATCTTGGGAATGGAGAGAATGTAGACAGTAGTTTAATCACATAACTCCAAGTAATCAATCTGAATTGTTTTGTTTTCTTTTTTCAAAACTCCTGTAGTTTTTCTGTAGAGCAATGTGATTATAGAATGTTTATTTTATATAGGCATCTTCACTCAGATGCATCTTTCAATATACATTCATTAAAGATATTAATACAATGAAAATTCTCTACTACTCCTTATAAGTGTAGATAAGACAAATTTCACCCTAAGCACCTAATATAGCCCTTCTAAAAATATGGGGAAACACACTGCACTTAAAATAGGCTCTGGCTCTGCACAAACAAGGTGACAAACAACCGCCATCAGCTGTTGTTTTTCCCATTCCCCTCATGCAAAACTGCTAATCAAGAGGAAACAAAACAAATAAACAAAAAAAGATCATCAGCATTTATGGGAGACAGATCAAATTGCTCAAGAGTTATCCTCATCCTTACATATCAGGTCAAGAAGCAAAGGAATGTAACATTTTCAAAGTTTTGTTTGGTGCCTGCAGAGTTAGTCTGGAAAGTTTCGCATTGAAAACTACCAAAATTTTGTTTTCTCACATAACTTTGTAATCATCTTTCTTAAAAACAATTCCCTTCACTCGTTTCTCATATGCAAGTAAACTAGGCTGTTTATCCCAGCAAACATAGCCTCTAACATGCAGTTGTCTTCCTGTCTCTCCCCTTCAGGCTGTTGCCATGTTTTTAACCCTGGTGTTTTTCCAAAGTGTCTTTACTAAGTCCTGATCTATTCAGTGAGCATTAGATCTACCCAAAATTGCTGATAGTTCCTACAGTGTTTGCCAGCTGATTTCCTACGCCATTGCACATGAGAAGTTTTAAGTCAATGAGCCTGCATAGATGTTGTGGTCTATTCAGTATAGCAGAATTGTTTAAAATGTACCCTTAGGAGAAAGGGTGTAACTTTTCTTTTTCTTGTGCTTTGATTGCTTTCTAATTACGTGACCAATGCTGAATAATCAAAATTTTAGAGAGATTAATTTCTCACTACTTACTGCAGCCAATACTTTTCTAGGTAGTCTGTAACTTGCCCATAAAACTACTTCAGATATTAGGACCTGGTTCACGTTAACATGAAACAAAAAATTGCTGTTAAAATTAGCGCAATTACAAGAAAGCACAGAATTAAACCCTATTAACTACACACCATTTTGCTTCATAGAAGTAGTGGATGCCAGCAATTGGTCTGTAACATTCTGACACTTTTTTCTTCATTTCCATGCCTAGTCTTCCGAACGGAAGAGACTAATAAGATTTGCTAGCCTTAATTTCAACTTTAATGTTTATTTTGAGAAATGTAACCTGCCATGAGATAATTGGATATATTTTTACATAAATGAATTACAAAAAGAAAAAAAAAATCGCGGTGTTCAGTGCGTGGATTCCCAAATTTGATTAAGGAAGGCTGGAGGAGTCCATTCAATGCTTGCATCTATCAGTGATTTGCATCTGCCACAGTGAGGCACAAAAGCATGCAGGCAGCTGGCTGGAAGTGGCTGTCTCATATTTCAAACAGCAGGACTCTCCTGGCATTTGGCCATGGACTCACCTTTGTAATGACTGAAAATCCACATGTGGTCCTACTGCCAAGATCCTTCCGCCCATCCCAGCCTCACCAGAGCAGGGTAACATTGAGCAGCCTTTTTGTATTTCCTCGCTAACAGATGCCTAATGGAAAATAGCAGCAGACATACAGAAGAAAAGAACCAGGTGATGCTAGACAGGGGAAAGGGAATCGAGAAAGATGTTGGAAAATGTATCTGACATTATACAGATACTTTTCCAAAATAGAAAACAGAGTCAAGAATGTCTTCTTTGCTAAATATAATCTTGTTGTTTGTATGAGAATATCTTCCAGAAGTTTACTTAGGTCAGGAAGCAGCTCGCATACTTAACCAATCCTTGACACAGTGTTCTGTGTTAGGATATGTTATGCTTTGATTTTCTACAGAACTGGGGAAAATATAAAGTATATTAAATGTTGAAAAAGCCTCAAGTTAGACTGAAATATGAAATTCTTCCCTTTGCAGCAGAGAACTCTGTACAACTTGCCTCCTTCCCTAGTAGGCAAGCAAGATATTTCAAGCCAGGAAATTTAAAGCAATTACAAGAATTATGTACGTCACTAGACTATCTGACAAATGAGTCTGACTGCAGTGACCTCCTCAGAGTTTCTCCCAGATACGATCTTTCTCACTACCAGTACCATTAATCAAAGATGTGACGCATATATCTCTATATAAAACTGGAAATGAGTCATCCGGTATAGATATATACGACATTTTGCAGATGCTCAGCCACCAGAGTCGTGACTTGAACAACGAACTGCTTCAAAGCTGCACATTCTTTCATTGAAAAAATCAGGAGGAAACTTGTTCTTAGTTTAGTTCTATTATATAACAAGATCTGTCTAGTGCCAGATATTACTGTGCATAGATATTGTAAGGATGAAAATATGAATATGTGATTTTTCTGTTATTTGCAGCTGAATCACATATGTAAATTTTAGATGTCTCTGACAATGAGAGTTTCAAGTTCCTGTTAAAAAGAATTTGACTCTTACTGAGATAAGTTTTTCTTTTTATCTTTCATCATGTTCATTAAAAGTAGGTACATTGTTAATAAAGATGCTAAGCAACTAGATATTTTTGGCAATGAGATATAAAGGCTTTCTTGACATAAGTTTTAATGCAAAGGAGGTTATTAAGCAAGTGATTAAGGTTATGCAACGGAGGCTAAAAGGTGAGAGTCAGCTGACTCTAACTAGCTAACGGTTATACTTCCAGACTAAGGGGGCCATGAAGGCCCTCTCCATCACTGAAGAAAGCAACCCTGAACAGTCACTTATTCTGTCTACTTTAACATTAAATGAATCCAGACTTCTCTTTCTCTCTCTCTCTCTATTGGTTAAAACTTTATCTAATGCAGACTAGACATTTCACTTTTCGATAGCTAAAATTAGTTGCCATGAATCCTATCTTAGAAATTATGGAATACACAGTCAATGATTCACTTTAAAAGGGTGTTTGCCTCAGCCCAGCTGCTATCCTTGCCATACTGGTAAGATGTTCCTCATTAGATATTTAGTCCCATTGCTTTGGTATAAAGCCTTAAAGGGAGAGCAAGCTGATGTGTTTTAAAAGCATACTAGCAAAATGATCTGTGCTCAATGGACAGACATTTCTCAGTTTAGACTAGCACTGCATTAAACATCAAGTATTTCAGTCTGCTCGGAAAAAAATACAAATATCATTCAATTTACATGATTCATTGAGACATCTCTTGGCAAGGATAGTAAACATTTAATGCATCTTAGATTGACAGGAAGCACAGCTCATCATGGCTCACTGAGTATGCCCAAAGTCCATGATATCATGATATCACTGGAGTAACTGAAAATACTACTCTGCTGTTCTTAGTTAGGAGCTCTTTTACCTATATATTTCAGTGCTTTGCTAATGCTGCAGCAAACATCACTATTAGAATTTGTGCAAAATTAAATTAGTTCTTCTTTTTCTTGATGGAAAAACTATGCTTTTACAAACAATAACCAAATGTCCTTAAAATAACTAACTAGTTAGTAGAAGCTGATTCTCTAGGAAGTAACAAAACCAACTTGTTCTGACCACAGACTAAAGCAATGTAATGATATGTAGTTCTTTTATAAGAAAGAGAAAAGTACATGGAAAAGCTGTACTAGTACATAACAAGAAGTTGCTCAGAGCTCCTATTCCTGAACAAGCTGAAAGAGAATCTAATCAAAGGGAGGTTATAATTGCATCTGACCGGACTAATGTTCTAGATCTGCTTCAATTTAGAGTCAAATGTAGAGACTCGCTGTGAGTATGCAGAGGAAAGTATAAGGTTCATTTCCTAACCCCAGTGAAACCATTGATAAGTAAAGGTGTTCATCCACAGTCAACTTAGTCTATATTTAGATCTTAGATTTAGATAAGATTTAAATCTTATTCTAAGATTTCTCACTGAAAAACAATTCTCATAAAGCAGAATTCCTATGTATCACTTTCTGACTTTTCTGGTTGACAAATTCTGTCTTATTTTGCCTGACAGTGAGTTGATGTCAATTACTGATGTCTTCACCACTTATCAGCAGGATCTCAGCAATGACATGAGCACGAAACCCTCAAAATTTAGAAAATGCCACCTAAGATGACTAAACATAAAATGTTGAACCAAATATTCATACAGCCTTTATCATCAAGACACTAGGCTCAAGACACACAAACCACCAGCTACGGTATAGATGAATGTCAGAGTTAACAAATATGCCTACTTGGCTGAATGGGATCTTCTAAAGAAGGAGAAAGCTTGTCCCTCAGATGAATATGTCAACCTTTATACTGCTAAGAACATATTTCATTTCATGTGTTTTTCTTCTAGAGGAAAACATGAGATCATTTTATTATCTATAAGAATACTTTTGTATATATATGAATGATATAAAACAGAATTGAAATTAAAAAAAACTGTATCTGAGTGATGTTTAGCTGGTTTAAACCACCTTTCCCAGGATTCTAATCAAATCCACAAACAATGTGAACAAACAATAGATTTTGGATTTTAGTAGATATACCGAGAAGCATGATAGGCTCTGAAAACTGCTCATTAATTATGAGACCAATGAGTAGTGTATCGTCTGTCAGAACAGTCAATATTTTAGTCATTTTCCAACGTCATAATTGCAATCATAAAACTAGAAAATCATTCTACTTTTCAAACACGGAAAACTGCCAGTTTGGCCAATCATGCATCTTAGTCAATGTTCTTTTACAGTCTTTTGCAGAAATAGATATCCTTAAACAACAATTCATTTGACCTAGCTTAGATATACAGTATAGAATGAGATCAATTACAATCTACAACATTTTTTTTTCATTAACTGTAAAAGGAGCATAAGGCAACTGTTCAGATAAGTTTATCTACTTTTCAGAAGTTTCTATTTGCCCTAAAAAGAAAAAAAAAAAGTCATGTATCAGTCCCCCAATAAAAGTGACCTGGTGTTATTACTAAGCAGTTCAATCAAGAATTCATTTTACACTTACTTTAGAGAATATTACCCAAAAGTGATCAGGTTGATTAGCATTAAATTTTAGATATTGCTAATTTTTACTCCTGATGTGATGATTGACCCCCTTATTGACCGGGGGGGTTCAAACTCTCTTAAACTTTAATTCATCTAGAGGAAGACCTCAGCTGCAGTATGATTAGCTTTTTAGGCAGTAGCAATTTTTACAAGGCAGTACTACACACCAGGGTAATTATCTTACCAATATTTTTTAGGTTCTGTGTAACTATCTGATTTCAAAGATGACAGATTTCCAAATAGAGATTAGCCATATATGCAAGTATTGTCAATCAAGGCAGATAGGCAAATCAAACAGGAAACAGTAGCTGACCTTGAGAATCAGAGTAAAGAAATTCAGCCAAATAAAATGGAATGATTAATATTTGCTATATACTAGGATTTCATCAACTGGAATCAACAGAGGAGAAAGTCTAGGGGTTTTAATCACATCATCACTAATGAGACAGCAACGTAATGGATTCAAAATAAACACAGCTACAATCATAAAATACATGTTCACTGCAAACAGGGAAGTTTCAGTACTATTAGACAAGTTAATGAGTATTTTTTATACAAAATGCTCCGAGTTCTGGTCCAGAATGAATAATTTCTCCTGAAACAGAGAACTGGTATGATTAGGGGTAGGTAAAAACCTGTTCAATGAGGGAAGATAAAAAAGTACTGCTTAGTTTAGCGAGATCAGTGCTGCCTAGGCTATCTTAACAGCTTAACTAGGAAACAAATGAATATATCTAGGGTAAAAATAAAAAGCACCTAACCACCTTTGAACATGACTGTTGGGGACAAACAATATCATTTATTTTAAATTGAAGCTAGACAAGTTTATGAAAAAAATTTCTGATACAGTTGCTTGAAGTGGCAAGGGAGTTGATTTAATGATCCTGACATTCTGTTTTCCTCTTATCTTTTGGACACATTGGATTTTTCCTTACTTCCACATATTAGTAAGTATCAAATGCTTCAAAGAGATCAATAAAGAACAGCCACCTTATTCTGTGCAGTAATTTCGTTATTTTGAAGCACAAAGTTTAACAGATATAAGGCCCAAACTGAAATTGCACACTGTTAATAGAAGATGTTACATTTCTAACACTTTGCTTTCATAACTATATCTAGGGGGTTAGGCTGCTTTTGCAGCTTTCTTATTTTTATCTGTTATATATTTTTCTGTTTTCGTGTTTGCCAGGTGTTTTGATCCAAAAACTAGAATTTATAATTCATTTTATTTCTGAGAGTTATCAGTAATTTCTCTTCCTTTCTCTTACAAAAACAACAGGAGCTTTAGGGTTTCTCTTATCTTTCTGGAACACGAGCATGTCCTGCTTCCCAGCATGCCCATATTTCTTGTTCTTATGTCTTATTTTCCTCCGTTCGGTGAGATACTTGTTTTATATGAATCATATCCCTTAATTTTAACTGGAATTACATTAATAAGATATTGGAGCAATCTACCTCATGGTTAACCCAAGAGATATGTAAATTCCCAAGCTTTAGGCATAGCATAATTCAGGTTAGTTGCTAGTGTCAAAGCCAGAGCAAATATGATTGGAAGCAGCCAAATCTAAATGAAAATGCAATTCTTTCCCCTCAAAGCAACTACATACCTTTCAATTAAAAATCCGGGTTTTTTTTAAGAGGGAAGAAGCAATTTTCCAGCTTATCCACAAATCCACCCAAGATATTTGCAGTGATTTTCCTACATGGCACGGTGCCTGGAAGTCTTGTGATAGTGTTTAAACTGATGAAGACAAACTGATTAAGTGTGTTTGATACATGCAAAATAATGCTTGTTTAAATGATGAAGAAGGGTTTTTTATTGTTTTGCTTCCGTATGGTCAGTGCAGTCTAATTCATCAGTGTATTCCGAGCTCTACCTCCAGCTCTTTCCATAGATACCCTGTTTGAACAACTGAGAAAGCACCGTCCTTCCACTTTCTTCATGTACAAGTGCACAGCTCTCTCCAAGGACAGTGAGTTCAGGTGAAGTCCAGCAAGTTACTAAAGATGAAGGTCCTACGTGGTGCCCTAAATTAATGAAGAAAACAGTTTAGACATGGGCTCAGGGCAGTGATGAGATTTTTAACTAAGCAGAGTGAAAGAGTAAATACTGAACAATTTGTTCTCTTCCTACCTTTAGTCTCTGTTGAGAAATCACAGTAGTTTTGAGGTGACAACTTAAAGCTCTGGAGGTGGTATCATTTGCATTGTTTTAGAGACAATTACTTAAACTGTGTTCCTTAAACTAAAAGCTTAACATATATTGCTCTTTATTTATCTAAATAACATATGTTTTGTAGATGTTCTTCTACTCCAGAGGCACAGTTCCAAATTTTATGGGAACAATATTCTAAAATTAGATTTACATAGTTAAACTGCAGAAAATTCAGTTCAGATGGATGATGATATGTATTTTAACATCAAAGATTTGCAGATCTGTTCCATTGACCTTATCTTTAATTACTTTGTCCTTTGGTAATAAAGTTTGCAGGAACTTTTTATTGCAGGATATTTGTACAAGATTAAAAAGATCCCCAGGAACTTACACTATCGTCAAGAATAGATTAATACTCTCTTCCCCGTGTTACTGGAAGCCTGGCAACTGAATTGGATATTAGCCTGCAACATTTGACTTTCAGTAATAGCCTTTAAATGCAATTAGTATGGTTCAAGAGTGTTTCACAAAATCTTACTTCTAATACGTAATGAAACTCAGAAACGTGGGTGACACAGACATTATATGTATTATATATGTATGTATACGTGCATCTCTTGCTTTCTCTCACATTCCATATACACAAACACACAAAAAGTGTATACACATATTACAAATGCATATGCATACAAACATATAGTACATATGAACCAGATTAAACTATTAGTAATGAAAAATGCTAAAATCTCAAAATACATTAAAGCTTGTGAATAGCAGCACAAATCAAGAAGGATATTAATTTAATTTCTCTGCTATATCTTTTAAATTGTATTAAAATCTAGGATTAAGCCTACTTAAATTGCAAACCGATACAGGCCCTCTGTCTTCTAATACTGCCTTACTCTCTCGGGATCTAAAACTTGTATGCATTTTCCTGCTTGTCCTTGTACATATTTCTCCCCTAAAACTTTGCAGTGATGCACTTATAGGTGGACAGCCTGCTTGATTCTGCACGAATCGCTGTAGTGAGGAACAGGCATCTGGAACCACCGCAGCCTGCCTTGGCTGTAACACGCTTCTCCTTCGGAAATAAGGGAGCTTTGGCAGCTGACACTCCCAAGGGGGCAGGTTTGAGAAGCCCCTTGCAGGAGTGGGCCCTGGTCACCAGGCAGAGCACAGTCTCAGTGAAAGCGTTAGACCCCTCCTCTCACTGAGCAGACGTGCATTTGTAAGGCCAAAAGATCAATCCTAAATAAAGAGCCACCAGTTTAGGGACTGAGCCACTCATGCGGAGCAGACACAGAGTAAGATTTTTTGGTAACCCAGCGAAGGCTGGGCTCTCTACCTGCCTCTACCCAAAATATCACTAAACAATTTCATAGGAAAACATGGGGTTGGAGTTGAGGAGGATGAGTATAACTAAGTGTGGGTTCAGTTCTCAAATTGAGAAAGGCCAGAGTTACCTTTGCATTTTAATTTTGACATAGCAATTTCATAGTTTCTAAAGATAAGACTGCAGGTTACTTGTTCTGCAGCATTTCTGTCTCATTTGCTCAAGGCACAGAGCAGCAAAAATATTTTGTTTTGGTAACTCCTTCAATTAGGACTATTGGAATCTGGATTCTCWTCCTGCTTTTCCAAGGCTTTCTTCTGTGCTAGGAGACACAACTATATCACAAAAATGCAGGGGGGCTATAGAAAGTTTTATCTGCTATTCACTTCTCAGTAGATAATTTTGAAACTGTAGCATCCTTTACATTGCTTTTAGTTGTGTATGTGTGTGTGTGTAGATATATATATGTGTGTGTGTGTGTATACACCCTATAGCCTATAGTTTTAAGGACACATTGTTTCTTTTTTGGCCTTATTTTTTGTGTCTAATTTTATTTCTTTAATTCATGGGAGATTTAAATTATCCATCTAAATAATGGCTAGTGCAGATATACCTCCCACCCCACCCAAAAAAAAAAAAAAAAAAAAAAAAAGCTTTATAATCTTGTGGTTATTCCAAATGAATGTAGTCTAAACGTATAATATTTTATGGATTAAAAATTGAATTCATTTCAAGGTTTGCTGAAGTAAATTACTTCTACCTTCAAATCAGCATAGATACTCACACCACAGCACTTACATAGAGGATTTTGACATTTGTTCCAAGGAACACCATGGAATATTTACTAGAGGCTGGCATTTTTGTCATATCTATAAAAGTCTTACAAAAACAACAAATAAGAGCTACATTCATCTCAAATCCACAAGAGTATTTTTGGTTACATTCAACAAAAAGGAAAAAAAAATACAGGCCTTAGGATCTTAAATTAACCTTCTGTGCTAACATATTTCCCAGCCAAAGGCATGATTAGATCCTCTATAAGGATTTGTCTTTCTTGTATTTGTCTTTCATGGGCAAAATGAAGTTTTTCTTTTTTTGTTAAAATTTTTACATTCCCTATTTCCACCCAGAGGAACTTTTCCTGCTTGATCAACAGCAGCAAGCTCACAGTCAAGACAATGTTACAACCTTTTCAAGGGCGCTGCCTTTACAGTTAAATGTAAGCAGAGACTTTTAGAAGTTTGCCAGTTAATATCAGAGTAGTATTCTACATTATCTGTCTTCTGAATATATAAATTACAGCTTCCCTATCAAACATATAAATTCAATCTGACAGATGTGGCTTTGCTTTTTTTTGTCACTAATCTTATTGTTTCTGGATTTGATGTTTCTCATTCTTCCCAAGAATCTCATACTCAGACAGAAGTGGGAAGTTTACTAGCAAGCCCCACATAGATTAAAAAATGTTGTTTCATATTAAGTTGTACTTGAGCAATTCTAATGTGCTTTGGGAGAGCAGCTTTTATGGTCCTAGACCACTAATGACAACAGCAGATGAGAAAACCAAAATCTTTCAGACTCAGGGAATCTGGACTTGTCTGGAGAAGACAAAACAGGTTCTGTTGTGATCTGGCCACTTCTAAGGTATCCTATTACCTAGGCCCACAATGAGCCACCAGGATATTCCTATCTGACTAAGCCATTCATCCTTCTAAAATCCTTCTTTCCTGAACTGTACTTTATCTGTTAAGTAATCAGATTTTGTTTTTAACAGAGGTTGTTGATTAGTCTTACCAATCATAACATTGCAAACGGAAGAATGTTATTCAATTCTAACAAACTGATTGTGGTAAAATCATGAAATAATGCAGCAGAATTCCTTCAAACAGGAGTATTCATTAACCACTAAAACTTGTTCTTATTCTAAGACGTCATTATAAGCAATATTGAGTTCTAATACTTGCAATATCTACAGATTGACAATATAACTTGTTGAGAGACACACAAAAGGTTATATTCTAAAAGTTTCTATTTTGTTACTAATCTCGTGTCAAGAGACCTAACACATTTGATTATAAAACATATGACTGKGTTTACATATACACTAAACTGCAATGTTTTCAATTTCTCTATTATGCTGTTTTCTATAYGTTTTTCTTTTATGTAACGTTTAAAAAATGCATATAAGAACCAGTTACTGGCATTTATGCTCTGTAAGAGATWTTTTTTAAAAATTCAAAGYTATAAATGTACTATAAATAACAGAAAATAATCTAGTAACTCAGAGAATTAAAAAAGTATCCCCTCAAAGAACAAAACCTTTTGCACAATTCATCATTTTCATTTAAGTCTGATCTTTCTGTAATGGAAACACATTTCCTAAGATTTTTTTCTAGTGTCTCGAGTTTAGAAGAATGCAAAGTTACTTATTCTACATATGCAAAGAGGGTTGTGCTATCACAGCCATAAATTATATCATAAAATGAGCCATTTTTCACTTTTCTTCCTTTTACAGRAAAAGCAGCTATTTTTAAAGTATTCAGTACATCCTTATCAAAAATTTTTCACAATACATAATTCAAAATCTTCAACTTTCATAAATACAGTTTACAGAAAGTGTTTCACAGATGTTATTCAATACTAAAATTTATTTCTTCTTAGAAACACCCATTTATGAGTTTCTTAAAAGCTTGTAATGAGAAGCTTCTTGTAAGACAAATATGCACACAGGAGAACATACGTGTATAGCTCTGTGAACTGTCCATCTTTATATTACTTTATTCCTAATAACTATATTTATTATAAGTAATAAGCTATTAAAAATTTCAGATTGCCCTTGTATGGAAAAGGCTACAAATTCTGGCAGCTGTTAACAGTGATTGAGCATTCTGCACTACTACCTGCAACAGCCTCGTGCATCCTTGGAGGCTTCCTAAGGTCTCAGCAGAAACCTTCTTAGCTTGTCAGGTTCCATGGGCTGACAGCCCAGGGCAGAGGCTACAACGAGATGATGYAGAGCTAGCACAGCCAGCCCTACCAAAGTGCGCTTTGTAAGCCATGTAAGGATTTTGCCCAGGTTTATTTCTCCTGTTTGTACATCTATCTTGCTTCTGGTACTTAAATAATTAGCTTGTTTGTATTTGGTGCATAGGTTGACTAGTCAGATTTTCTTCCAAATTGAGTCCCTGGAAAGCCAGGGATTATTTCAGGAAGTTCTGAGCAAGAATGGGAACAGAAATCACAGAGCACTTGTAAGGATTTGCGTTTCAAAAGTGATTCCACAGGGGCAATGGAAGCAAACTTTTATTATTTGAAAATAGCTCTAGGGATATTAAAATATTAGAAATAAGAAGGTTTGACCTTAGTGCAGTGAAAGTCTTATATGCAGTTTTAAGGAATAAGAACATTTGAAGAAATGTGGTCTGACTGAAGGCATATAATCTCCTGTGAATTGACACCATATTAATCTAAGAAATACAGTACATTTCAGCTGAGATAATAGCACTTACATTCTCATATTCTGTTCCTCCCATACAGTCTGATCCAAAGGCACTTTAAAGTCAATGGCAGTTTTCCCTTTTTGAAAGTATGTATTATTAAATAAGCTGAATTGAAATCATAGGCATAGCTAAGTGAAATCGTAGATGCAGACTGTGACATTACACTCATGGTTCCTACCTTTGGTAGACCTCAGAGTACTTTATTCTAACTTTGTATTACTCCTCTCTGAATAATAACACTTCTGAGCAAATTATTCAGAGTCTAAGGCCAGACCTTCTGCATTTGAAACATATGCTTCTATTCCATGAGCCAGTAACTCAGAATTGCTGCATTTCTGACAGTGGAAAATGCAATTGAGGGAGACACATGCTGTTTACGTGGGGCAGGGGTACATTTAAAAGGAGAAAAGAGGACAAAGAGGTCTACACCTACTTCAAGAAATCCCTTCCTGCCCATCTAACYAGATCATGGCTGCACTTAGCATGGTGTGGGTAACATATGGTGCGTCTATATTAGTTACTTAGTGGAGAGGTTCTTTGGGGGGACAAGTTTGCTTTACATCTACTCTTGGGGAGCCACATGGTACACCCTCAAGTGGAGCACTGACAAACAAAGCAGTTTCCTTCCTGAAGGGACCAAGGTTGAAGCTACACCCGAGGGTGCTCTCTAGAGCATCCCATCTGCAATGTAGCCACAAGATCTTCCAGCAGTTTGCTCACAACTGCTGGGCCTTTAGTTGGTAAAAAGCAACTGGACATCTGGGACAGCTGCRCAGAAATCTGCTTTACACAACCAGAACGGACATTCATGCCAGTTGCTGGTCCTGGCTGTGCACCCTGTGTCTATATCAAATAGGCACATRTTTTCTGGTCCTCAAACCATACCAGCTCACACCAAATCAAATCACCGTTCTTCCTTCTTTGTACTGCACTGGTTGCTATGTAGATACAGCATAAAGACTGCACATATTAGCTTTTGTGTACAGGACAGGAGAAGATGGCAAATTAAGAACCAAATAAAATAAATTAAAAAATGAAGTCATTGGTCAGTTTTTGCCAGGAGGACAAATAGAAATACCTAGAATGTTCAGGTTCTAGGTAGTACTGTAGGTAGTAGAAAAGAAGTTTCTGCTTCTCTTTCCACTTCAGCAGAATGTTCTTATTAAGGACGCCACTGCACATTTACCTCCTTATTTTGAGCTTTCTGATTCTATAGATACCAAACTGTACCTATGAAATAGAAGAGGTCTAGAAGAAAACTACCAAATGGAATGATAAAATTATTTCAGAAGCTTTTTCACAAGAAATGACTGTAAAAACATTGGTTCAAAGCATAGACAATATGATTTATAGGCTAAGGAATTATTTATAGTAGCTGCAGAAGCCTGGAGTCAAGGAAATGTAAAAATTCAATATCTGCAAAAAACAAAAAAGTTTTAAAAGGAAAAATAAGTAGCAATAAATTTTCTATGTAGGAATCTTGCATTTTAAATAAAAACTTAATCAAAGTTACCTAGTAAAAAATCTAACTAAATCTATCAGTAAAAATAATGTTTTTTTGGAGGAAATTGTTTTCTCTCAAAACAGTGACTCCTTGTGAGGAAATAAAAGGATATCTTACACTGGTGGAAAGTCTAGATTTTTATAATTAAATTGATTTTATGCTATATTTCATACACAAAACCCACAGGCATTTTTTGCGACTTTCATGGATCATGGCTTTCAAGTCATAGAAAACAGATCACGCCCCTCCTCTTCTATATCTTGTATAGCTCTAGGTATCTGTAAATACATAGATTTTGTTTGTTCTTCATTACAGATGGTTGAATAAGACTTTCCTTCGAGTGTGTTGCAGCTTTTGGAAGAGGCAGCAAGTTAATCCCTGTGGTTCACTGTGGAACACATGAACGAGCCTTCCTACCCTGCTGCCCTGATGGTAGCGTGAAGTCTTTCTGTCATTACACCGACCTGAAGAGCTACTTGCTGAGAGTGCTTAATGTGGGAAATGAGCTTGTATGCAAGCTCCGTTTTTATACCATCTTCTAACTATTGGAAAAGGTAAACTCTCTTAATAGAGCAGATGTAAATTTGTTGCGTAGGTGTGATTTTCGTAGGTAATTTTTGCAGTCTTTCTTTAGCATTTCATGTATCAGCAAAAGCAGTGCTCCAGAAAAGCAGAAGAGAAAATGCAGATAAAGCCTCAGTTATTCTTTCACTCAATAGTATTTTGGGATGTATTAATTGAGTAGWGAGAAAAAACTTGTGCTCCTGCTGTCCTGTGGAAAGAAGACTATAGTCCAAAGGGCTGTGAAGCTGTCAGACATCAGAAGCCTTAATGTACTTAACAAAATTTAAAGACTATCAATATCGAATGCTCAATGGGCAATTTCCAGTCAGAGAAATCAACCTAGCACTTGAACAGAAAAATGGCAACCTGTGCTGCTGGATCCTGCCACAGTAACCTCCACGCGATAGTGTGCCGTACTCATTAAAACCTGTGATCAAACTCGGCCACCAGCAGTGTGACTCTTATGTAGACATTGGACATAAAGGTTGACGCCAAGAACTACAACTTCAGTGTAAAAGAGTTGTATCCTATCCCCTAATACGGGAATAGGAAGCTGAAATCTGACAGGCTTCTCCACTTTCTTTTGATATGTCTAGGGAAGATATCTGAAGAAAGGGTTCTTCTCCAGTAAAACCTCAGCTTAAAAACAAAGCTATCTTTTGACCTAGGAATTCTTACATCAACCTGCATCTTTTCTTAGAGTAAGAAATGCTGATTTCTATTAAGCTATTAAGACTATACTCTGACAAATGCATTGTACCATTTTCAGCAATATTTCTTATTTATATGATGTTCCTATTGTACTGTCCTCACACTACAGTATCTTCTTACTGCCATGAGAGCAAAGTCTCCCCAAAACAACAAATAGAAATCTTCAGCTCATTGGTTAGGAAAACATGTGTCAGGAGGATTTTTTTGCTTAACTATGTGGACTCTAATTTAGYGTATATGGAGATAACCCTGCTTTATTTATCTAACACCTCAGGATATGTGCTTTTTATTACTGCTAATGTTTATGCCAAGTGTCCTTAACTCCCAAAAGGCTTTAATGAAGGACAATATTAATTTGCCTGTGGCATATCTCTAATTGATTACAACTTGAATTATCCTGCAGGAATTCTGCTTGTTTGGATAAAATCTGAATTTGTTTTGCCTGCATAGATGTATAGCTTGAAGAAAAGCTGCTACATTGCATAATATTAAATGGCCTAACTACTACATCTAATTATATTAAAGACTAAACTACTAGAAGCAATGAGAACACTTCAAATATGATTATAAACATGAGAACAAATGAGAAGCAGCAAGTTTAACAGTGTTCTAGTCTGTACTGAAGGCTTGCAATACCTGACAGACTTTTAGAAGAGGTTTCATTCAACGAAAAGCTTGACTACTGTTTTTTGTTACTGAAAAAGAATTTATCCTATCAAAAAGGTGGTAGAGATGTTCTAACACTGGTATGCTTCCCGTAATAGAGAGGACCGGAATTTGATGTACAAAGATTCATTGTATGTCGATTTTCTGGGGTTGTCTTCAAACTTAGTGAGAGAGCTAGTGTAAGCATAGCACATAATAATTATTAACAATTTAGGGAGAGAAGGAAGGAAGTAGAAATGAAAAGCTAATTAATTTTTATTCTTTTCTTATTGCCAGACTTTTATGATCATTCATTTTATATCTTTTTTTTTTTTCTAGAATAGTATATTTTATTTACTGCTGACATTAACTGCAATGAAGTTTTTAGTAAATCCTTTTACAGGTTGTATTGATTATTTTTCTGTTCTTCACAGGAGCTCTCAAGAGCTGTTCATTAGTCTCCCTGGTATGAGACGTACAGTGAATGCCCTTTGCTGACCCTGCTATGTTTCTGAATCAGCAGCCTTTCCTTGTGGTATAGGACATTAGGTTTTCTGAGACGGAGCTCCTGGATTACTTGTTTCCCCAAAGTTAGTTGCATGACATTATCAGACAGCAGAGCAGGTATCTGATGCTGGATGCGGGCTGAGAAGTGATGGAGGCTCATGCTTGTCCTGGCCCTTAAGCCTGCCAGGCTTGTGCATTGACTTGTGCCCAAGCAATCTGATACTATCCAAGCATGAATTCAAGTGCTGTTAAAGCACAGCATAGACACCTCTATTTGGATGCTTGAGCATACTGGAATACATATGATCTGATTGCATCATTTAAAAGGTTGCATTCATCGCTGCAATTTGCTCTTTTAATATAAAGGATAAAATGAAGAACTGTAGCTAATTTGACAAACGATTATTTTAGGAATGAAGAAATTACAGTATCAAGTGATCTAAACATTTATTTAATTTGTGAGTCTCACTGACCGCAGTTATTGTCAGCTATTTCAGAGATACCTCTAGAAACCTCTAGCATACTGTGCACAGGGAGAAGTATATTCTTTGTATATGAAATGTAATTTTTGATTTGTATTCACAAGCTTAAGGGTACTCTCTGTATAGCTGAGTTTTATTTTTTCTTAGTATTACAGTCACTATGATATCCATACTATTGAGAATTAGTATCTTATCAATATTTGGTGATTTTTTTATTCCTTTACAAAGCTTATCAAAGTCTTTTCCTTCTGTTTTGCAGCACTGAGTTTCACACACTGATTGTGTATGTGTAAACATGTGGATGGGTACACTGTGTTTACATACACTCTAATAAATATGCTGTCTTTATATTCCTTTATTCCTATCTTATAAAAGAGAAATATCATTGTTGAATTGACTTTGTTTGTTGGATTAAGTGAGTATTTTTTCAGTGTTTTGTATTCTGCCAGCTATTCTTCAATATTGGCCCCTTTGCTATCTAAGCAGTTACCAAATTGGGAATTTAACACAACATTTAACAGCAAATATTAACTTTGTGTAGAATATCCCAAGAAACCAATTAAGTTCAAACTGGAACYGTTTAAAAGCTGATCTAACATTGTTTTCTTGTAATTTCAATCTTCTAGCATGGTGCCCACACTCAGGGAACTGTTTCTTACTACCATTAATTAAATGAAAACTTCTTGAAATTTTATTCCCCAATTACTGGTATTTACACTCTGGCAGAATATTACTGATTCACTTCAAAATTACCCCTTTGCATTGCTAAGGAATACTGATCAGAGGAGAGAATATGCAGAAGACAAAGCGCTATAAATGTTTCAGCAGAGCTTTCATTCAAGAATTAGAATAAATCAAGTTGTTTACTTGATGAACCAAGAGAATAGAAGTTGTTATTCTTAAATATTCTTCTATAGGCAAAAAGATGCAATCGCTTATGGCGTTACAAATGAGATCAATTTAAAGTGGTGTAATTTTGCCAGTCCTGCACATAAATCTAAGAATTCAGCTGACTTCCCCACAGCTCTGAGCCAGTGTGTAGCAGCTACTTGTTAAAATGCTTGAGGAGAAAATGTCGGTGAGCATAAATTTTTATTTCTTCCCTTTGCCATTGGTTTACACCAGCAGAGGAGCTGACAAGTCCATGATGTAATTCTACTCTTTCAGTAAACTTTTAACAACAGAGAGACTTTTGGCTTACTAATTTAACTTTTTTTATAAAATATATTGGCAGTGGTGACATAGCCCTGCATTATATGTCTGCCTTGCAGGTTCACAGTGGAAATCCTACTGACACCTCTTTCCTTTTCAGAAATAATATGTCTTCACATAACAGCCACTAAAGACACTTAACTAAATTAAAGATACAAAATTAATCAATTCCCTACCTATTAAAACTTACATATCAAATTCTCTTTTTTTTTAACAGTTTTGCAAAGATGATGCTGTATTAATTTCAGTGATGTTACTCTTGATTTAGTTTGCTGTATAGAAATGAGAATCTAGTACCAGGCTTTCAGGGAAACAAGTGATCAAGAGTCACGTGAAATGAAATAATGTTAAAAATATTCTGTGTCAATGCTACAATATTTAAGCACACAATATGATTATGTCTATRTCTGCTCAAAAACATGTTAAACTCAAAAGACTTCCATAATACTTAAGTGTTCACAGCAAGAGATTTGACTGAACTATAAATGCAGATAACTCAAGTTTTTCTGAAATTCTTTTAGCTATTACAGGTACTACCAAAATTATAAATGAGGATGTTTCCAAAATTGTGCAAAAACATTCTTTTTCTGGTAATTAAGAACCTCCCATCTTTTTCTAGTATGAAATAAGTCTGAAAATAATTGATTAACATGTATTATACAAAACATAAACAAGTCAAAAAGAATATTCTTCTAGAAGTGTGTGTGTATCCAGAGGGAAGTACTTGCACAAATACAACTGGACAAATCCCCTAAACTAAATCACAGTCAGACTTTACTAACCTAGCATTACTTCGTTCTGCTATCTCTGCCAGCCATTGCATTTTCCAAATAAAAGATGATGAGTTGTTATCCTCAAATTCTCTCAAATAAGCTTCTAAATCAGGATACACTGTTTTCTCCCTGGAGGAGTCCATTTGGTCAAATTGATCTATTAGTCCATGAAATCTATAGGCATTGGAAATACAGACAGTTGGCATAACATATATGAATAACAAGGAGGGCTAGAGCAGKTTGCTCACAAATAAATTGGGCAAGTAATGTTTCTCTTAAAACTGAGGGCAGTATTTATGTTAAAGAATATGATTATCTGAAGTAGAAAGCGTCAACAACTGTGTTCTCAAAGGATTTATTTTAGTTTAAATTGATAGATTTATCCTTCTTTGGCAGCACAAATGCACAGACGTGGTATCAAAAAGACTTCACTTGACTTTTTGTTGTATTTTCTACATGCAGTTCAGGAAATACTGAGCAGTTGTACATACCTAATTTAAGCTCCAGCCTTCCATATATCTCCAAAATAGAGCCGTACTGAAATGTCTGATTATTCTCTCAGAATACTTACATTAAAGAGTACATGGAACTTTCTAATTTAGAGATCTGGAGAATGTTCTTTAAAATACTGAATCAATGATATCTTATAGCTTATTGGGTTTTTTTTTTTTTATTTATTTAGAAAAGAAAGATAACGAAGTTATGCYAAAGAACTATGGCCCATGGTAAACTGTTTTAGGAAACAACAGTGGTACTTCTAAGGACAGTGGTTTGCTCTGAGTTCATGCTGACACCAAGTATTGGCCTATTTCAAGTACACAGACAACACATACTGCCTTAAATCCTACTTCCTTGACTATGCTGAAGCAGAAATGTTGGGTATATAGAGCTCATTTGCTGTAATATGCTAAGCAGCAATGGCTGAAGCCTATCTGACGGCATAAAAAAAAAAAAGTTTTCCTCATTTTCTGTGCACACATGAGGTTAAGTCATAGACTTTTTGTTTTGTGCACTAGCTCCCTTGTAAACAAGAGCACAYAAACCAGGGGTATTGCAAAGCACGCATTTCCGTAACTCTGACGGGCTGCAGCTACTGGCGGTGACGCAAGATACAGCTTCCTCTCACATACCAGAGACATTTTGATAAAATAAAACAYAAAAAATAAAAAAGTGCATCTCAGGGAACACCACTTCCAGTCATAAGTACCTACTCTAGTCAAACCAAACCAAACAATCTCGCAGGTGCCTTGYTCCAGAGGCCTGCTGGGACTGCGTATAAAATGAGCCAGAATGTTTAAATATTGCTCTAGTTCCTCTTTGCTTGTCTCAGTGACAAATTCCATTTTAAACAGCTAAATGATTACAAGCTTTGAAATTGAATTTCAGGATGAATAATTAAGCAGCACTCTCCAGTGTCTGTGAGAAATCACATTCCCTGCTCTAGAAACACTTAGAGTAATAGATATGGGAGTAGATTGGTAATACACTTCTGATTAAATTTAGTGTGTGTAGAATGACTTCTCATATATTATAGTCAATAGTATATTGCCAAGTCAGCTGCATGTTTTAGATAAATTAGTTTGAAATTAACAAATCATAAGAATAAAAATCCTCCAAAATACCATTTGAAAATGAAATAAAAGATTTCTGTGGGAAGTAGCCAAAAGTGTGATCATTTAAATCTGAAATTATCTTTAGCTGAGCTATGTGAATTGGCTAGGGATTTTTTTTATTTGACTGCCAAGCCAAAAGAAATAGTCAGAAAGAATTGTTTAAATGTTTAATTTATAGAAAAATTATTCTAACTTGAGGAGATTTTTTTTTCTTCCAGGTGAAAATCATATCATTTGCTGTGGAAATATAAATAAAAATAGAAGAAAATTATAAATCAAGAGTTACCTTTCCATCTATTCCCCGTAACGTCACCTCTTTTACCTGCCACATAATAGAGTCTGTTTCAAAGTCTTCTTTGGTAAATTCAGAGCAGAGACTAGAATGTGGTATTTCTTGAATGTGCTTCCTTGCTTTACAGATGGGTCCCCTTCATTTCTACTGACTTTTCAGTGGTAAATATTTCCAAAGACAAGATAGAMCTTTGCTCTTGGAGGCAGGAGGCTCATATTCTAATCCATGTTCCAAACAAACGATTTGTTGAAAAGAGCTTTATCTTGTTCTAAATTAAGATCATTAATCTACAGTGAAAAAAATTACTAAGTACCACAGGCAGTTCTGCAAGTCMTCCAAGTAGATAATTGAATGATCTCAGTAGAATTTTGGCATAGTCTTGGAAAAGGAATTTCATCCAAGTGTCTTAAATTTAACTTTGAAGAGGAGTCTAGGAAGCAAGAAAAATAAGCAGAATTGAAAAATGATTATTTTAAAATATTTATTAATTAATGTTTAATGCCAGGAATTTGCTTTTCTCATGTGCATAAGTAATTTATTTTAGCTTTGAAAAATAGGCTCAGCAAAATACAACATTTGGCAAAATATGGATTCTCACATAATGCAGCCATACAAGATATAGACAAACTTTTCTCCCATACTAAGCAGTTTGCTTTTCACACATCAATGCAACTTACCTTATCCTTCCTTTATATGTGTATCACACAGATAACATTTCCAAAAATCCCAGTAGTTTAGAATCTGTCTTATGTCATAGCGACCAGGCACAGCCCAACAACCAACACTACCGCAAACAAATATGGAGTTAAGTCTTTCAGGAGCCAAACTGCAACAGTTCTAATACTGCAGATAGTGAGCTTTCAAAGGGGAGTTGCAGAGCCAGCCTTCCAATGGGAGTTGTTCAGTTGAACAAACTTAACTGAGAGCAGCCTTCAAAATCTCCCTTAGAGGCTAACTAGTTACATGATAAGATAATAATTATGCTTATATCAGCCAGGCCTATAATTACTTGTGCCATAGAATAGCTAATACAAGACCTCATAAAATGCCTGAGAAACTTCATCATTCAAACCACATTTCTTTAAGGTAACTCCCATAAACTTGACTCCTTTTGCTACAGTAATTTTGCCATATGTGTAATGCAGAATGGCAGACTGGAGGCTTCTCTTCCAGCCTTAATATCTATAAACACCATGAAACACTCCAGGCTGCCAGGTAACAGATGCTCAGGAAGTTATCTGTGGTTGCAATTATTCTACATTGTTTCCCAGAGCATGATAATGTACTTTTGATGCCACTGGGTCAACTCGTGATCTCAAAAAAATTTATTCAGCAATGTAACATGTAACTCTTTCTGTGAGTCACTGTGGAATTAACATTAGTCAAGAGAAACTGCCACTGGCTTTACATTGTAGAATTGTAGATTGCTGAAATACAATAGAAGAAATAATCACAAGGGCATGAGGATAGCATATTTCTCATATAACTCATGTATTTATTGTCTTTAGTGTTTTCATGAAGTGCATTTGCCTTACTGACCCCAAGTTAAAAAATATATATATATACTATTGGCCTTCCATACTGTCCTTCTTCTTTGGAAATCCCATTGCTCTGCTCAATAAATATTTCCAATGGACACTGGAAATGTCAAACGGACATTGGAAATTGACTTTTTTTTTCTTTTTTTTCCCCACAAGTTTCCATTGCTATTAGTTTCAGAATAATGTCAGCCCAGCTGGAAATTAAAAGTGAATGCTCCTGACCCAGGGATTACTGAGTTCAGTGACTTCTATAGGTCTTGGATTGTGCATGSATCCAAGGAGCAGAAGGATCGCATTATATGGCCCAGATTTCCAAAAGCTTACCTGTCATTAAAAATTAAAACAGCAACTACATTTTCAAAAAAGGTTAGCACCTTATCTAGTGAGCACTTTAATTAACCAGACCATAAGTGACACAATGGGAGTCTCTCAGCACAGAATACATTTGAAAACTGGCCCTTAAATTCTGTTACTATATTTCACTGCACATTTATTGGAGTAACTCTATACCATTTCCACGCTTCTCTCAAGAACTATGTTTGTTCTAACACTTGCTTCAAAATCAAAAATATTTTCCCCTTCAGCCACTGCAAGAAAAACAAGAGAGTACTTTGTATTTTTATACACTATTTTAGTATCTGAGATTCATATTCTAGTAGCATTTTTCCAATTTCAGTGGTCCAGTATCAGATCTTTCTTTATTTACAAATACAGTTTTCCATGATATAGAGATAATACTACTATGGAGATAATGATTCTCCCAGTCATTATGCAGATAGTGCCATTATGTCCACTTTATTTTGCTGTTTCACTTGTACAAAGCATTCATCTGCACGTATGTAAAGGTACAATGCATATGAATGCCAGGAATTCACTTAGGGCATTATAT
Organism: Rhea americana; assembly: GCF_003343005.1. Classification (NCBI taxonomy): domain Eukaryota; kingdom Metazoa; phylum Chordata; class Aves; order Rheiformes; family Rheidae; genus Rhea; species Rhea americana. The sequence continues at coordinate 3,528,281 of NW_028186601.1, read as the reverse complement.
TGGTTTTGTTCAAGTAGAAATTATGACTAGACCTCACTTCCTGGCCTGAAAACAAGAATCTGTTCCAGAAATAAGCTAAATCATTTAATTCAGGTAGGATAGAAATCCAGTTATGGAACTGGAAAATTTAGTAGTTTCATGCTGGTAGTCTGCTGGAGCTGGAAGAATGTATTTTTGTATAACACATTAGATAGGATTAAACACTGAAAATATGTGAACTGATGCCAAAATTATTTAACAGCTCAAAAATATACAGCAGAATATCACTAATCAAGAAAATTGGCTCATATACTATTGCAAAATGCCAACAATTCCCAATGAGTCCAGACTTAGCCTCTTGGCTAAGAGAAACAGGAGAACAGTGAAAGAGGTGATATGGAACCATTACATCCCAGAAAACCTGAAGAAGTTTACTCTAATACGTCAGTGAAGACCTACTGATGAGCAGCAATGTGAACAGACAAAACAGGACCTAAACCCTTGAGACTACAAACAGGTACAGCTGAAAGCAAAATGGTTAACAGGGCCAGTGCAGCTAAAGCACCCTAGCGTCTACAGCCAAAAATACACAAGAGAGTGATGTGACAAGTATCACATTTAGCCACCTTTAGTTTATTAATCTGATGAGTCACACCTGTTCAACTCAGGCTTCAACATGACCCTAGAGCAAAGTTCAAACTCATACATACAGATCCATAGCCGAATTCCTTTAATGGCTCTGCTATGGAAACCCTGGAACTATGGTGTATTAATTGATACATCATTTTAGAAAAAATGCAAAAGGCTGTTTTTCTATTAAGACTTTGCAGACATAGACAGATGTTCACACATCAAAAGTAATTTCACTGATGGTTTATGTTTGCTGCCAAAGTTAAATTCCATTACAGTTAAATTTTTATGCATTGAAATTTTCTCCATTCATGATTATTTTCCTGTAGCATTTTTGCTTTACTTTGCATCAGCAAAAAACTCTGCATAATGTTTGCATATCTAAGAAATAGAAAATCTGGTATTGCTGGCATTAAGTTTGTTTTCTGGCTTCATAAAAATAGAGACAATTTCTCTCTCTTACAAATATATTCCAATTCTGTTTTGCATAAAGGAAATAAAAAAAAAACAAATCAAGGATGTTATCAAAACATAATTTGCTTAACTTTCCATCGCTATGGAAATAGCTTAATACAGTAAAACATTCCCAGGACTAGCATAATATTTACAGAAAAGTAAACTTTTTTTCTGGAATGGATGAATTAATATTCATTATTTTCAGTACATCTCCTTCACTATGAAACTTAATCATTTCAGTTGCAGATTTGTAAATCTGCAGTTTCACTAAGACATTAGGCTGAGATTTTTAATATAAAATGGAAATCCATATTCCAAAGACTGCTTTGAAAAGCATCAGCAGACTAAGTTTTAGGCATCCACCCAACATAGTTCAATATAAGCCTAATATATTAATATAATTAAAAAATAACTATATGTCTTAATTGTATCATGGAGTTATTGTCCATGTCTTGAGCCTTAGAAGACAGAAATGCTCATTGCTAGGATGTGCTTCTGAAAGTAAAATCAGGCATCACATTTTATTTATTGATATGCATTAACATAGGTATAAACAGCAATTATCTCAAACATACTAAATAGACCATCCCTAAGGTAGCTCATCTGAGCTAGGTATCATGTAGCTGCTCTGAGGATAATACTCTTTATTCTCACAAGAAGTATATGTAGAAAGCAGAAAAGCCATTACTTCCTTGCCAGCCCAAGTTGTGACATATCAATGAACACAAGTATATATACAAAAAAGATTCAACAATTACAACTTTGTTTAAAATAAATCCCAAATGAAACTATCCCAGTACCCCCTCTCTGAGCCTTAAAACAACCTTCTAAACTCTCAAATTTCTCACACAAAACAAGATATCCTCAAAACAGTAAATTAAATGGCAGTTAGCTGTCAAAGCAGCAAAATGGTATTTTGCAAACATAAGAGCTCCCCACACAAAATCATTGACATTACGGATCCTACACATGCATCCCAGAATTGGATTTTTTCTTCTTGCATCAAATACTCTCATGGAAACTCTCCAAGTCAAGTCAAACAGTCCTTAAGCAACAAAATGAGATCTCAGAAATACAGTTAACAGCAGGAAAGATCCCCCATCTTCAAAAAAGTAACCAAGCCGCCTCCAGTCTCTCAGTGCTGATCCTCAAGAGAAAGTCACAGAATATATAGTATCTTTAGCATATCTTCTAAAGACTGTCTTTGCAACTGAATTTTGTTAGACTTTGTGTGACTAATCTCTCACTGTTCCCAAAACGCTGTATCCTTCCTTCAGAGGGTCTCATAACCTATCATCTCTCCCTTCTCTAATTTCATAATGTAGTTGATTTGCAGTTATTCCCRCATCTTAATAAACCTTCATGCTTGCTTTGTCAGATCTGCCTGTGTGTCAACAAACTTCTGCCTCCCCTTTCTCCATTAAAAATATTATCCTCCACAGAAGATATTGTCTCCTTGTCCTCCTAACGTCTTTACTTCTATTTCCTACATCTAAAAAGAACTATTGATCCTCCCTGCTTGCAACCTACCTCCTCTGCTTTGGCATATCTTCCCTCTTCAAAAGCATTTCAGAGGGACTCTGCAGAGTCAGGATTTTAAAGCCTTCTAGTTGAAGACTTGAGAAGAGGTCACAGGCAGTATCTGTCTACACCTTAGCAGTACTAGCAACTAATCCATCAATGACTAATTGGAATTTTTTAGCCCAGACCAATCGTGCCTGATTAAATTTACAACCCAGATTTCACCAAAAAAGAAGCAGCTATTCATGAACAGCCTGAATGACTAGCAAAAATTAACTGTCACAAGCATGCAAAATCTCATCCAGATCAGGCAATCTAGAGTTTGCCACACTCTCAGAAATTCACTTGTGACATTAAATATACTACCCATGCTTGCAAAAAGGAATTGATCTACCATTGGCTGTATAAACACTGTGTTCACAGGCCAATGAATTTATTCCAGCATATAATATATTTTAGAAGAGAGAATCTCATCATAGAAGTAGAAATCACAAAGCTTTACAGTTTCAATCCTTCTAGAAAGACAGATTTATCTTCTAGTTGAACACAAGATGGCAGAGCTTTGCAGTGGAACTAGTACATCTCTTTGAAAGTTTTGGTTATGTCTTCTTTCAGATTTTAGTGGTTTGTCATCCACCTCTGCAGTGACTTATTGGAATCTGAGTGTCTTTTACTGAGTTAATATGAAATCAGATTTTGGCTGCCACATCTGAACATCTAAGCGAAAATAAATTGTATTATAGGCCAATTCCTCATCTATTCATTCATTCAGACTTGATATCAGAGTTGCTTCCATAAACCTCACGAGCTGACATTTTAGTCAGTTAAAACACAACAGAAAAAGCAAAACATTTCTTCTGTCAAATATTGTCATTTTGCAGGAAACAGCTCAATCTACCTTTTATATTTCATAATAAAAGGTCCTGTTTCATTTAACTGAATTATACAATAGTTTCTTTGATTGCAATGCTATACATGATCTATGCAGCAGCAACAGCTGGGATCTAGGTGATCAAGATTTTACTCCTGATTTCATCAATGATCTGCTAAAAGGAATGATGTCTTTTCTCAGTGTCCAGTTTCCTCATCTTTGAAATACCACAATTTAAAACAGAGACTTAACAACGTAGAACATCATGAGAATAAAATAATGTATCAGCCAAAGTGTGTGCGATAAAGAGAGTTTGAATGATTCACTCTACAAAAATCACACAGTGAGTGTAATTTAGCTTAAGAGGAATACATTGGCTCCATTCTCTTAAGCATTTAATATTTATTTTTCATTTCAGATATAGTCTRTCTTGATACAGTTCAATATTCATTCTTTTGATTCTGGAAGACATTTCCAAAAAACTTAAGATGTCTTTGATTATTTTGAAAATTTAGCTTGAGATACTATCAGAGGTAAGGAGTTACAGATCATATGTCAATTGCAGATGCTTTTCTGGCAGAGGATATAAAACTGATTACCAGAAAGTAACATATTGCATAGGCAAAATTCCAAGATCTTGTTCATTAAATTCATCACTGAGATAAGTTGTTACTCAGGGTTGAATGAGATCAAAATAAAAATGTTAATTAAAATTAATCAGATTTTTCACGTTAAAAGAAACAGTGATGCTGTAAAAGAGAAAAATCTATTAACAGGTACAAGAAAGATACAGAATAAAATATTATTTCTTTTTCCTTAAATTGGAATTCTTTCCATAAAATTTTAATATATACAGCCTATTTTTACCAGGAAGCATAAACTCTGTAAAAAACCAATTACATAGAAGTCAAAAAAAGAAACTTGTAGTATACCATATATACATTTTTAATACTATTCAATGGAAATACTTCACCGCTTCTAAGAAGCTGAAAAGATGACTCAGTTATCAATATTTATCTGATGTTAAACCAGAAAAAGAAAGACCGTCATTCACTATGACAACACAATTTAGATAAAAGAGTGAACATTTTTATTCTCTTTAGTGACCTGCATTTTCTTGCTCCCTATTAAGTTAGCTTGTCCTTACAGTTACTGAAGTTAGAAACCAGAATCTTACTTTGTTTTGACATGGTCCATGAGAGCAGGATATCAACAGAGAACGACAACAAGAATATCAAGAACTATTATATAATTCAGACAATTTGTTTTCATTTTCATGTCCTGGTAGTGTGATTGGGAAATTGGGATGCTGTTCAATCACTCCTAGAATCCTTTCCATAGGATCCAGAATCCTATGGACTAGCTACCCTTGTCTCTCCTTCACTTGCAGGGACAATTTTATCACGGAAAGAAATAATTGGCTGTTTATGACTGTGAATGACAGCATCTTCATGCTCACCTTATCCTGGTCATAGATTCTAATCAAACTTCTAGACTAAACACACAAAAAAGTGTTATAAATTTATTTCCATTAAAAAAAGCTCACTGACCAGGTTCAACTTAGCAGGTTGAAACAGCTAATTTACATGCTTTTTATTACTCTTCAACTGGTACCCCTAGTGTTTTTTTGAGAAAAAGTATCTTACCCCAAAGAGTTACAGCATTAAACACAATCTGAGGTAACTCTACAGCAAATGCACCTATGCTAAGCTTCAAATCAATAGCTGTCTCATATAGGAAAAGGATTTGTCTCATAAAGGAAAAGGAGGACTAGGGAAAATGTGGGCCCACTGCTGAATGGGGCGGGGGCCCTGGTGACAACAGATACAGAGAAGGCAGAATTACTGAATGCCTTCTTTGCGTCAGTCTTCACTGCTAAGGGCAGCCTCCATGATCCCAGAGCCTGGACATGAGGGAGAAAGTCCAGAGAAGGGAAGACTTTCCTTTGGTTGAGGAGGATAGGATTAGAGACCTTCTGGGCAGGCTGGACATCCACAAATCCATGGGCCCAGATGGGATGCACCCACGGGTACTGAGGGAGCTGGTGGGTGTTGTTGCCAGGCCACTCTCCATCATCTTTGAAAGGTCCTGGAGAACTGGGGAGGTGCCTGAGGACTGGAAGAAAGCCAGTGTCACTCCAGTCTTCAAGAAGGGCAAGAAGGAGGAACCAGGCAACTATAGGCCAGTTCAGCCTCACCTCCATCCCTGCAAAGGTGATGGAACAGCTCATTCTGGATGTCATCTCCAGGCATATGGAGGAAAAGAAGGTGATCAAGAGTAGCCAGCATGGATTCACAAAGGGGAAATCCTGCTTAACCAATCTGATGGCCTTCTATRATGGAACGACTGGCTGGGTAGATGAGGGAAGAGCAGTGGACAYTGTGTACCTTGACTTCAGCAAGGCTTTTGACACTGTCTCCCMTAACATCCTCCTAGAGAAGCTCAGGAAGTGTGGGTTAGATGAGCAGACAGTGGGGTGGTTTAAGAACTGGCTGAAAGGCAGAGCTCAGAGGGTTGTCATCAGTGACGTGGAGTCCAGTTGGAGGCCTGTGGCTAGTGGAATTCCCCAGGGCTCAGTGCTGGGTCCCATCCTGTTCAACTCCTTCATCAATGACCTGGATGAAGGGACAGAGTGCCTTCTCAGCAAGTCTGCTGATGATACCAAGCTGGGAGGAGAGGCTAACACACCTGAGGGCTGTGCTGCCATTCAGAGAGACCTGGACAGGCTGGAGAGTTGGGCGGAGAGGAACCTCCTGAGGTTCAACAWGTGCAACTGCAGGGTCTTGCACCTAAGGAAAAATAACCCTAGGCACCAGTACAAGCGGGGGGCTGACCCTYTGGAGAGCAGCTCTGCAGAGAAGGACCTGGGAGTGCTGGTGGATGACAGGTTGACCATGAGCCAAGAATGTGCCCTTGTGGCCGAGAAAGCCAATGTTATCCTGGGGTGCATTGGGAAAAGTGTTGCCAGCAGGTCAAGGGAYGTTATCCTGCCCCTCTACTCAGCCCTGGGGAGGCCTCATCTCGAGTACTGTTTCCATTTCTGGGCTCCCCAGGACAAGAGAGACATGGAGCTACTGGAGAGAGTCCAGCATAGGGCTACAAAGATGATCAGAGGGCTGGAGCACCTGCCCTATGAGGAACGGCTGTGAGAGCTGGGCCTCTTCAGCCTGGGGAAGAGAAGATTGAGGGGGGATCTTATCAATGTGCACAAGTACCTGAAGGGAGGGCGTCAAGGGGACGGGGACAAACTCTTTTCAGTTGTCCCGTGTGACAGGACAAGAGGCAATGGGCAGAAATTGAAGCACAGGAAGTTCCGCCTGAACGTGAGGGGGAATTTCTTCCCTGTGAGAGTGACGGAGCACTGGACCAGTTTGCCCAGAGAGGTTGTGGAATCTCCTTCTCTGGAGATCTTCAAGGCCCACCTGGACGCAACCCTGTCTACCATGCTGTAGGTGACCCTGTTGAGCAGGGAGGTTGGACTAGATGATCTCCAGAGGTCCCTTCCAACCTTAYTGATGCTATGATTCTGTGATTTTCTGGCACAAGAAAGGAAACAGTTCTGYAGCTCTCCAGGAGCAATTACATTCAGTATAAAAATTAATAAAATTAAGGCCATTGTAGGATTAAATAAGTGCTTTTTCAGTTTTCTTGGTACGAGTGTATTTAAAATCAGACTATTTTCATCATGATTTCTCCCAAATACAATGTCCAGAGACATACAGAAAGAATAAGTAAAGGTGAGACTAGGCAGAGAATTGTAACACTTTATACAGACCAAGTTTGCATTGTTTTATGTATTAATTCATTATTTCCCGTATGTCCACTAATTCTATGGGAAAATGGCCCTACATGTATTATTTAAATTTTTTTATCTACAATAAAAGAAAAAAATGAATCTGGGAAACTCAATATCAACAGTTACAAAATATAAAGAAATGAAATACAGCACTGACGTATTAAAGATACTTACGGGTCAGAATTTGTACTAATCAGATTTACTCTCTTAGAAGTAAAAAAAGTTGGAAATTGCAGGAAATATTYTTAATTCCTTGGCCTATAAAGGAAAAGATTTGGTCAACAGAGAAGTGCATGTTTTATTTGTGAGTTTGTTCACTCAACAAAAATTTAAATTGAGCTGCCTTTCTCACAAAGCTCATTTCATGAGAGAGATGGACTCCAGAATCCAGTCCACAAAAAAGCAAACTTTGGAAGCAGAAACTCTACAAAACTCCAGAACAGCAGCCACGTTGAGGGTACAACTGCTAGAACATGATAAAAACGGGAATAATTCAGGAGTAAGATAAATTTTTATAGTTCAAGTTCAAATATCAAGATCTAAGCTTCAAAATAATTTCTTCTCTACGTAGGCAAAATAAATCCAAAACTAGCATAAATACTGTTACCCAGAGATGACATTTTTATGAGAAAGCTCTGTACTCCTGAAATGGCATATGGAATGTACAATGYATATTCCACCAGCAACGGTAATATTTCTCAGAAAATCTAAAACCTTGCTTCTCTGCTACAGAGATATTTTAGTAAAAGCCACATTTGCTCTCTCTTTCTGGACCAGATCCTTTCAAATTCAATTGTGCCAGTTTTTGAAATTGCATTAGATTGTCTAGTAGTTCCCAGAGACAGTTTGCTATTAGATCCTCAGGATGAATTAAAATGTGGACTACCTATTAAACTATCTTCAAAAATTAAGGAGACAAAATAAATCTCATTGCACCAATAAATATATAAATAAAAAAAACCCTGTAAAATATTATTCAATAAATCCACTATTATATTAGATAGAAGACTGCCTAGAGAAATTCCACTGTGATACTTCAACATAAAAAACATAGAGAATAAGCTTTGCATTAGAAGGTTTCTATAATAATTCTTAAAAGAAGACATGAGTGGACAATTGAGGCACTGTTACTGTTTTCTCCTTTCAAGATGTTGAAGAATRATGGCTTGTTTTCCCCTCAATATCTGGAACCCTGAGTGAGCAAAAAATATTTTACCTCTCAAAAAAAAAGTCAGTTCTGCAGTGCCCTTTGTTAAGTATATGATGCCCTCTCCGTTTAATTTCTGTCTGTCAATAATTTCATATTCTTCCTTGGTCTTCACTTTTTCTGACCATAAAGTCTCTGATGTAGTATTAATGGAATCCTTATGTGCTTGAGATTTGGGTGACAGCTGCTGAATTAGAAGTTCTCATTGACTCTTGCAGTCTGCAGGAATCGTCAGTTCTGTTAAGTTCTGTAAATTATCAAGACTGCTATTTGTTCTCTGATGCAACTGTGCTTTTCAGAATGTATTGTTTCTAAATATAGGACTAAAACTTCTACTGGTATAATTTACTCAAGAATGATCTCTGCTCCTATGATGGTATCACTTACTTTCCCTTCTGAAACCTTTTTTAGGAGGAAATTTGCCTGGATAGTGCATAATTAATTTATTCGCTTCTCAGAGGCAAAGTTGCTTGTTATTTGGAGGAGTAGAGACACATTAAATGTGGAAGAGTTTGGCATACTTCTTTGAATGAAAAAATAATACCACACAATAGTTTGTTTTGATAAATAGAATGACCACAACTATACAAGGAAAACTGCTAAATGATATTGTATACATTAAGCTGCCATTAACAATGATTTAAATCTAAGCCAAGAACAATCATGATAGCAGCAGTATTGTTAAGATTCCTTTGTTGATAAGACAGTTTATATTGACTTGGCTATCACAACTTCAGGTATGAGTCTGTCCATAAAAATGCCATTCACTTTCATAATTACTGCTCTCTAAATGAAGTTGTTTTATTCTAATACCGTAGTGAAATATAAAACGTGGGCYACCAGGAGTACCTATGTGAGACTGAATGTGAGCTGTAATTGGAATATGATTACACAGCTGCTGAATAAGACTTCTTGTTTCTTTGAAATGTAAATAAAATGTAGAATGTTGATTACATTACAATTACAAAAAGAGGGCAAGTGATAATCCTACCATTTGGCTTTTCATATTTATTTCAAGGACTCCCTTCTCCCGCTGGAAAATGTAAGATGTTTCAGCGTGCATGAGAACATGTTCTATGGGTAACAAATGGCTTGAGCAGTGTAAGAATTTCTGTCACAGCTACTGCTGTGTACACACACACCTACACACACAAAAGTTCTACATCCATTAGCAATAAGAATGGCAATGACAATCCCTTTGAATTTATCAGTGAAAATAACAAAATATCCCGAAATGTGACTAAGAAGGCTTTGTTCATAGAATTCTTTATTTTCTATTATRAGCATCTGTTTTTCCAAAATTTCTTAGAGTTTTTGGTAGTATTGAAACCCAGGACATTAGACAAAACAGGCAGAAAATCAATTTTGCAGAGTAAGTGCATCTTAATGACATCTGGATCAGTGCTTTTCATCACCTTATACTATCTCTACCACTGTGGAACAATTCATATACCTAAATTACTGATGAAAAATAATCTGTTAAGATCTGTATCTGTACATGTGCCTCTAAGAGACATGACACAGGTAGGACTAAGAGCTATGTTGTAAACTACCTTCAAAACGTAAGCATAATACTAAAACAATTTGGATATCATTTACTACATACAAAGCTTCTGAAAGAAAGATCATACACAATTTATGAGTATATAGCAGTTATTTACACAGTAAGACTAAAATAATATAAGGCTAAGCCTCAATTTCCTCACCATTCAAGAAGACACTTGAAGACTAAGGGCCGAGCAGTGAGCAGAGAAGTGTTAGCTTCCATTACTCTTTTGAGTGGGCTGACCTTCAACAGCTGAGCTATCCTTCCAACTGCGACTTTTTTTTCAAGGTTTTACACCTTTTCCTGTCATTTTTTTTTCTTGAGTTCCTGGCTTACTAATACTAACTCAGTAATCACTTCTGTTTTTGTTTTCAGTTTTATTTTCTTGCTTACAAATTTCCTTGCAGYTCAACATTTCCCTCTTCATCAGTGCCAAATCAAAGTCACACAGCTGGGCTTCACCGAACTGGGCCTGAGCTGTCAGCTACAAACATGAGCAGCCACCGTCTGGTTAGCCCTTGTGTGTGTTCTGGTGCTGGTGAGAGWTAACAGCTTTAACGAATTCACAGGGCTGGAAATGAATAACTCCAATATTGCATATTCAGCTATGCATTTTTGTTACAGAGATGAGATTTGGAGGCTACTGGGTGTACTTTTGTACACCTACTATGCATTAGCTGGAGAGAAGATTATACAACCACCAACTCTGATAATACAATCAACGTCTATCTGCAGAAAATAAAATGTGATATGGCTCCTGTGAAAACTGTTAGTCTATTAGAGGGAAGTGTCTAAGAAATCTCATCTACTGTAATGGTGAACAAGGTAGACTGAAGGTTAACAAGTAGCACAAAACTTCTATCTGTATTAGCCACGCTAATTTCATGTACAAGCAATGGGTTATATGATCCATTATTTCATTCCTGTATTACAACAATAGTTATCTGGAAAACAGGAAAGGAAAATATGCTGGTTGAATGAATCACTTCAAGGATAAAAAAATTATGCTTAGGAAAGTATATGTCATTATCAAATGACAGAAGTGCCTAGGAAAAAGACTTAATGGCATAAATGCCATGCAAATGATGCAGCAGCAGCTGTATCAGAGCTTTGTATCTAGAAAGTAACATTTAGATCAGCATAATTTATAAAGCAATAGCTGGTGTGAATACTTCACAGCCCTTCTTATGCTACAGACAATGCTATAGAACACTAGCAAAATGCATACCCATTAATTTGCCCTGCAACACTGTAATATGGATACTGAAAGATTCTGAAATAAGAATTGCTATAATTAGAGAATATTTGTTTGATATATACTGTCAATATCTTTTTATATAATACTTTATGTCAGTGCTTCATAGCTACTAAACTCAACTAAAGTTTTTAGAGACTGGCTTTCTGAAGGCAATGTCCTGTCTGCCGTTGAGGAGCTATTTTTTAGTGGTCACTTTTGCAGATGCAATGTATCTAAGCAGAATCAGCTCATACTTTGGGACTCAAATATATCATCTTCTTAAAGTGGACATACGCAAGCGGTAAACCCCATACATAACTGATAAACTGCCATTAGTATGAGACTCCTCTATGGAGTTCTATAGGAGGAGGATAGCTCTGCAGACCTACCTGGCTCTGTTGCTGAAGGGGACTATGTCAACAGCACGTACGTTAGACTAGCCAAATACAAAATCAGACATCCATGAGCAATGACTAGATAAAACTCTTGCATGAGAGGATGCAGCATTTGAGAAAACAGTTGTCTCTGAAGGATCTGTGTCCCCAGTGTCTGATGCAACTGTTGGACACGTGAAGAGGAAACAGCCTTGAAGCCATGCTGCATTACTGTAGCATATGGCACTGCTAAGGTCATTGCTGGAAGACTGCTTTCAGTTAAGCTGTAAGCACTTCGGAAAGGATAAAAGAAAGTGAAAGAGGTTTTCAAGACAGATACAAGGATTATTTGAAGACTGTATAATGTGCTTACCAGTTCCACTCTCTGTTATCTATCAGCAAAGGAACAACAAGATACACTTGCTAGATGTTGAAGTCGAGCAAATTCAAGCTACAAATGGGAGTGTTTATCAATCAGCACAACTTCTTTGGGAACATGATCATTTATCTGACATACGAAATCTTGAAATAGCATTTAGATTCCCCCCACCTACTACCTCAATAACTGAAGTGCCTAATTTAGGTGTTTTATAGTTAGTACAGAGAAATAAACATCTTCAGGGGGCTATTCAAATGTTAGAAAGCCTGAATCACTGAGGTATTTTTCCATTTATCATAAATTCCTAAATTAGGTGCCTTAGTTAGATGCTTAAAATTCAGTGAGATAAATCAAGGCTTCACTCCCCAAGTCAACTTGCACAACTTACTGAATAAAGTAAAGAAAAAAAGAGAAGGAAAAAAAAAAGGAGAAATCAGGAAGCAAATGGCTAGGAAGATATATCAGACAGAAAGGGAGAGGAAAAACATCTATAAAAACCAGCCATCACTACCCCTCAAAAAATTTGTTTCAGTAGAAGGTAATGGTGATTGGTCTTGTGAGACAATGGACATAGGAATGGAAAACTATTCAATGGGTACAAAAATGGACATTTAGTTAAATAAGTAACCACCAAAATGTTCCATTTAATAAAAAACAAAAGACATTATTATATTTCCATGGATATAATAAGATCAATTTTTACCACTTTTACACTCAGGATAGCCGATAAGTTGCCAATTGATTTCAATGAGAGTGAGTAATCATGGAGTAATGACTGCTCATTTTAAGCTAGGCTGTCAAAATAAGATCTTGGATGAGTTAAAAGAGCAGATGAATAATGGAATCCAGGAACTAGGGCAGAAAATGCAAGTTGGGAGAAGGGAGGAACACATATTAAAAAAATAAAATGCAAGCAAAGAAAATGTCATCTTGCAAAACTCTGGTTGATGTTGAAATTTGGCAAAGTAACAAAAGAGGTATTATTTTTATCCCATACAGATCGAAGCAAAATGGAAGTAGCATCTATTTAGAGTACATTCACAAATGTTCCACACATCAGTCTCTTTAGCAAGAATTTGAAAGCCTAAAGCTAACAATTCCTCCACAATTGACATTCTGTCACTAGAGAGGTGGTCTGTCAAAAATGAAGTGAAACACTAAGTTCTCACCAACTACATGAGGGAGAGAGAATTAAGTAGAGAACCAAATCTAATGGACACGGCAATAAATTAAGATACCAGAAATATAAAAGAAAGATAAAGAAATGCATACGCTGCAGTGTGTAGCCAGAGGGAAAAATTAGCCACAAGGGTGATCACATGCTTATAGTGCTAGAAGATAGACAAATTCTTCCAAGGGAGATAAAGCACATTGTAAACCCCTGGCCATTTCAATTATGTAAATCCCTGAAAATAAACAACTTTCTGAAGGTATTTATGTAGCTGTGGAGGTAGTGATAATGGTGAGTAGCAATGATGGATGATACACTTGTGTATTTCATCATCTCATCTACAGTCTTAAAGATGGGCTCATCTGACCTGAAAAGTAATTAAGGTTTTCTCCACTGGTAAGTATATACATTGTTGCATGACTATGAGGAAGAYGCTGTGTGTGTACATAATCATATTCATTTGAAATGCACCTTAGAATTTCTCAGTTTGTTTTCCTTAAGCTGGTTCAAATACTCAATTGGTAAGACTAGTAGGCATAAAACAGCACTTCTTTGTATTGGTATATTTACGTTGAGCAGAACTTACTATGTTAAGAACTAGATGCTGCCTACCATCCCCAAAAGAGTTGTACTTCAGATGCACTTCAGAATGCAGAGACAGTACATGGATTTAGCTGGTACCATACTTCACAGTGTATTATCCATGCAAACTATTACAAAATATCCAGAGCTAGCCTGAACTGCCTATGTGACTGGCTCTTTCATCCCATTTCTTCCCACAGCAGTTACACTGTTTATTACAGGGCCTGATTCATCAATTTCTATCAAACATTAAATAATTTGACTTACATTCTGTAGACTCAAATTTTCATGTGTCAATATACAATTTCATGCAAGWTTCCTACAATATGTTCACCTCTAATGCATAGTTGCAGATTTAGGGAACTTTGCAGTTGATTATGGGAGAATGAGCTGCAGCTCTCCCACTGTCACTTACACTGAACTGAAAACAATTGGCAACCAGTTCCGAATTTGGGAAATCTGCATATTTTGGGTCTCTGTTTTTCATAGGTTTCTCTGACCAGCCCATCCCATTGTAGGCTATCAGTAAATGTGAGGCACYTCCCTAGCACACTGCAGGACTCGTGTTGTGTCATGATTCACTAAACCCGACAATACTGACTTTGTTGAAAAGCCACTCTGAAGAGCGCTCCTGCTTTTAAGGTTCAGCTGATCAACACAGATATAAGCCGCACTCTTAGAGACAGCTCCTTGTGCTTTCTTCCCTTTCCTGGTGCAGTTTCTCTAAAAAGCTGATGTACCTTTCTCTGATTTGTACTTACTATAAATTTGTGGTTATCACTTTAAATCTGCCACTACTACTATGTATCAGCCAGTCCCTACATTTCCAATTTCTCCATATATAGAGGGTTTTCATATGCCAGTGGAATTTTAAACAAAACTGTTCCTCAACTGCAGTTTCAGAAAGATGCTGTGTCATGCCAAAGCCTTAGAAAGTTGTATCTGGAGAATAAGGCTTTAGCTGTAGAAGACAGTAAATAAAAAATTACATTGTCCAAGTATTGCTGTGTTAATGTGCATATTCTGTCTGGGCACATTCTCCATGGTAAGAATATGATAGAATAATTATTGATGTATTAGTAAGTACTGTCTACTTTTTCTTTCAAATTTACAGTAAAGTAGTACCAGGGCATCATCTGTGAAAAGTGCTAAGTGCAAAATCTGTAACAGCTATATTTGCTGTATTTCCACATCCTGAATTAACACCCCAGACAAGCCCACTTTTAACTTTAAAGCAGGGCCACAGTCTTCCTAAGTCTTAAAACCCTACAAGTGATGCGAAGTCGAAGGAAACCATGTCTGGGTGGGCTTCAACTCAAACTTGGAGTCAGAGGTAGAAATTCACAGCTATAAAGAATCAAAAACTTGTTTCTCTTAAGCTACCTGTAACCAGCAATGCGAATGCTCTGCCACGCTAGTCCTGAAACAAGGGGAGAGAACTTCGGTCAGCAGCGGTTTCAACTGGAGTACAGTAATGAACACTATAAGGGCAGTTTATGAAATTTCCCTCAACATTTCTCAGTTGTTATTACTTTCTAGATGAAGCGTCTTCCTCCCAGCACTAAATACAGGAAGCAAACCAAAGAATCAGTGTGCTAAATCACCCAAGGCAGAATTAGCTACAAAGCTTTAAACCATATGCCAGTTTATATATATGAAAAACATAGAGATATGTATATACAAAATATAGATTATATACATATATGTGCAAAACATTGTGGTAGATCCTGTGAAGGTCTCAAGAATTATGTTAAAAACTTTTTATTGCAGTGCATGAGCAAAATGGTAAGGTTCTCCCTTTTATATCTGCAAAATCTTGTTAAATCCTTAAAATTAATATCACAAAAGCTGTTGTTTAAAGTGTATCCAGTGAGAACATTGGCAAACTCAAAATTGTTGGATTTGTCAGAAATCTCAGCTTGAGATAGCTTGGACAAATTAAGTTGAATCCCAGGCCTCATTTGCAGGTAGGTACCTGGCCTTAGAATGGTAAGAACATCTGGGAAATCACAACTCTAATTTATTTCCCTTTGATCCAAGAATCCACATGATTCCAACAGTGTTAAGGCATTTCACACTAATGTTCATTCTGCTTCTCTGAAACGAGTATCAATTCTACAGAGAATCACTACAGCAATAACGGCCTTGCCTCCTTTAATTACTGTTGGAAAATTAGTAGTGCGAAGACTTCAGAGAAAGCCACCAACCTTTTACACACAAACTAACCACATCCAATTCTCACTGCACTACAGCTTTGTTTCCCCATAATTTTCCTTTTGATTAAAAGTACTGGGATGCCCCGGCATTCAGATGCCGGCCCACGCGTAGATCAAGTATAGCTGTAATGCTGCATATCTGGGGATGCGGATGGGATTAACTGTAAGGTCTGAGGCATGGTCTAGAAATAATAAATTGGCCCGACTCATCCAACCCTTTGCGACTCTTGGTCTCAACGCCAAGAAGTGRAACCACAGCGGCCGTTAGGCGCCGTTAATGGCCGTTAGGAGCCGTAGGTGGCCGTTAGCAGCCCTCAGCCTACGGTGCCCCGGGGAGGACACAAGGCTGCACATGGCGCTTGCGCGGCCGTGGCGGGTAACTGCACGGCGCCGCGCCCACAGCCCGCCCGCCCGCCGGCAGTATCTCTGCTGCTTTTCTGCCTCCGCACGGTATTAAAGCGGCTGCCTGAGCTCTGCACGCCAGTGCCAGCACCTTTATTTTGGCCAGTGTCACAGTTTAATTAAGGGGAATCTGGGAGCCRTCCTTTTGTGTTTGATAAATGTGGCCACGCGTTAATACATTGGCTTTTATAGCTGCGCGTGAGCCACTGCTGTGGAAGGAGAAATCTTTAATTTATCCGTGGGAGCATCAGGAGGGGCTGCAGGCGCCCTCCTCGGGCCCTGGAGGAGGAGGGCAGGCCCGCCCCCTTCGTGCACCCCTCGGGCTGCTGCAGTGAGGCTCCCCATGTGTCACRGGGCTGCCTGCTCAGAGCACTGGTTCATCTTAATTTAGAAACTAACCAAGGGCGGCGTTGTAYCTTACTGATTTCCATGTAGAGAAAAGAGGCATCCCTGAGACTCAGTGCAGAAATTCAGGTGCAGAAAAGAGTGGAGAGCAGAAGCTGCGATGGCCCTGGCCAGGGCGAGGGAGCAGGGCCTCGCCCCGACGCTCTCCAGGTTCAGAGTCCCAGTCTTTGCTCTCTGGGCAAATTGGGGAGGAGAGCAAAGAGGTTCAGGTCAAAATGCAACGTACTTTTTATTTCTTTTATATAAAAAAAGCAAAAAGTAAAAAGGGATTCATCATCCTACTAAAAATTAGCCTGTTCGTCTCAATAATGGAAGCAGCATTTTGAGAAGAAATGTTCCAGTTAGCTAAGGACAGAGAAATTATTATTTCCCCCTACTCTTTCACTGATGTAAAAGAAGTAAGCGCAAACTTAAAGTCATTCATAGCTGTGACTGGGTGTGAACTAATGACTATACAGGATAATGTTCAACAAATTGGTGAACAGGCCCTCCAGCTGGTTTATGCTTGCAGTTAAACAATTCGAAATAAGTATAACCTCAGTGATGATTAAATAGTAAGTCAGTCAGTAACATTATAGTGTAAAATATGACATTATTGTATACAATGCTGTAACATATTCCCCTGAGTATGTGAATGCAGATTTGCAACGTATATACGTATATGGACAACACAGAAGATGAGCAAATTTATTAACACACATAATAAAGTGCTTCCTGGTCAGGTGCACCCACTAGACTTCATTAATTTAAGAAGACCTTGCCTTGCTAAAATTTTATTGTGTTCAGCAAATTAAAAAGAAAGGAAAATAAATCCTCATGCTCTGTTTAATTGCTTGCTTAGGGTGTACATTAGTTTGCCAATATGGAGTTTTCAGGCATAACAATTAACTTCCCAGGTAACTTTTCCGCGTATTTGTTTAAGAAGATGATAATTTGGGGCTGGCAAATAAGTCATTTCATGCTTCAGGTATAACAATATATAGAGACTTCTTATCCTTTCCTCACACTGGGAAATGTGTTGTTATTATCAGACATGGTTCAGTTAATACGTCTTCAGAGTCTATTCTTGCTAACTTATGAAGAGAACTTACCTGATGTCATTAGGTTTTGACTTTTACAAGCATGATTTATTCATTCCTGCCCAAGCTGACTGATAATGTTTCAATGGCTGGCAAGCGAAATAATTTTTTTGCCAGCTGCAGCATCAGTTTACCCATGTTTACTTTCTATGTGATACGATATAATTGGCAATCCATGTGTAAAGCAAAGCCACAGCTTTTTGCCTACCTATTCATAATGGCTTGCCACTCCAAAATGATTAACAGTGTTTTAGCTCCTAGAACAATAAAACTGAAAGCAATACTAGATGGATTTTCCATTTATAGTATTTTTAATGGGATTTTTCAAATGAAGAATAGGAAAACAACAACTATTTCCCTTTCAAAGAAATAAAATCATTTTTTCTTTGAGGATATTTTCCCTTGACTACTGATTTTGTGTGATTCTTTTTTCTTCTGCAGATGTCAGAAATAATATTCATGAGAATAAACAGGTGTCCTTGATGCGTGATCTACCAGTTTGCTGACATCTGTGTTATCAAATCATGATATCATTTGCCATGAAAAGGCTGTATAAGCAAGAAGATGTTCCCCAATGCTAAAAGCTCCTCATTTGTTCTTGCATTTATAAAAATATATAAGTACATGTAACTTGTTACATGAATGCAAAAGTGGAAAGATTTCCTCCTAAAATTCTTTGTGACACACGAGGGTGTGGGAAGTAAAGGAACTGTAGGAAGCAGGGAGAGTTTACTGCRATGCATTGGATCAAGCCTAGCTAGCATATCGGTGGAAGTACAAACAAACAAACAGTTGGTTTTGCTGACATTCTTTTTGTAATGTGACTATTTTGTCTGCTGTTAATATTTTGGCTATCCAGTGCTCATATCACAGCAATAACTGATGAGGAATATGTGTCCTGTCTAAGTGCTGAGCAAAAATCTTCATTTCATGTTAATTTAGTCATATATATTTAACACACTAGTTTGTGTTAAATTTATTAAAAAGTGCTCTAAAGCTACGCTTGCAGTCTTCAGGAGCTAGATTTCAGTGGCTTTTGTGTACATGTGCAGAGACTCTGCTTATTGCTGGGATATCTGGGAGGAACCTGTTTTGACATCAGGGTTTATTGTTGGTTAGAGCCCTGTTCCAGCCAGAGAACTGGAGTCTATTTTTGATCTCAAAGATCAATATCCTGTCAGTGGATTATTTTTACCTATTCCTTAGTATCACATCTAGCACTGACTTTTGGACAGTCACATAAGAAGGTGAGCCCATTCTTCATGACTGTTGATCATCTTGCCTGAGTTTCCCTAGACATATTAAGTGAAATTACTGTTCACTAGAGTACTATATGAAAAGGAAGCGTGTGCATGTGTTACCGCTTTCATGACACATCACGAGTGACATTCCAAGGCTGTGAGGACGTTGCCATTTTTGTCCTCACCATAATTTTGTGTGTGAAATACTTCTCGGCTTACTAATCTTTGTGGTCTGTTGCCGTTGACCATAAGCCTGATTTTTTTTTTAAGCATCAGCAAGGGTTGTATATCAGAAGAGAGCCTTCTGTGGAACAGTCTTGTTTGATGTCATATGTACACCAAAAAAAAGATTGCTGTACTATCAGTTCCTTCTTCTGTGAACCTGTCCTGGCGAGGAGAATTTTGTTGACAAATATTTGTACTGATTTCTCTAAGTAAAACAAGTAGTTTTGTCTTTTGCAGAGTCTACTTTAGCTTAATTTGAAGGAGAGCAGGCTGTAGTGGAAGATTTAGTATATCTCATTCTGGCAGATCTGCCAGATAAACCTAACCTCAGCAGTGAGTATCAGCCTAAAGAAAGCAGTTATACTAGCTAGTTTTCTAAAAAATTAAAATAAAAATAAAGGGAGGGGGCAAGAGTGGGATCAAAAGGTCAAGGAGCCAAGGAAGATCTCGTTATTATCAGATGCACCTATCTTAAGGGCCTCACTTTATCTGTAAGAAAGCAGTAACATAAGATGTTAGCTGTTCTGCATGATCTTTTAGTACCTGAAACTGTCTTTAGACTGGTTAACAGCTCAAAGTTTTACTTCCCTTATTTTGACTGGTCTTGACCAATACTTCTTTTGGGCTTTTCTCCCGTATCCACTTTTTTTCATTTTTAATGTTTATAATTTAATTAAAATTAAATTAAATTTCTCTATTTCTTTTGGAGCTTATAGTTCTATTTTTTTCTCCTATTTACTACCTCTTTTCAGGCTAGGTATTGAAATATTTACTTGCAACTTTAGGAAATCTGCTGAATCAAGGTTCTTCACCTCAAACAGAAATTTGTGGAGTTCAGGCAACCCAATGCTGCTTCTATTTCTTCTCCCTTTTCCCATAATAGTATTGGCCTGACCTTGACCATTTTCTTGGGATGACAATTCAATTCTGTCTTTATTACTGAGAAATCTTGCTCTGCTATTGGTTGCTATATGTAAGACAAAACCAGAAGCCTTATAAAATGTTTTACCTAGCTAGGATGAGTTGTGGGCTTAGGCCTGGATCCAGACATATTTCAAATTTTGCTGACTTTAGCACACAGCTACAAAAGTGTGAAAAATGTATTAAAACTTTGAAGTGTTTTTTAGCCTCTTCTCTTATAAATACAACTGGCAACTGCCCCAGAAAATATTCAGAGATATACAAGACCAGAGTATGGGCCAGATTTCCCAGGCTATTGAATTCTCTTTGMGCTATTTATGCTATAGAAAGTAAATTTGCAGCACACTATGACTTATAGGTTTAAAATTCAAAAGTAACAGAGATACTGTAGTTCTGTGCAACTTGAGCCGAAGAACTTTTCCTAAAAATTTCTGCCTTGATTCTACAACATCTACAATTTGAGTTACAATAACCAAAAAAGAAGGTGATAAATGGATAAAATTCACCCTTCTGAAAGAAGATTAATATGGCTAGATTAAACATAATGTGATATAATGAAGGATTTGATAAGGAGGTATATAAGCTTTTTTCTATTTTAGTTATCTCTAAATATCAACTGGTCACTTTGTTCAAAACTTGCAGGATTTTATCCTGTTCTAAACTTGAAGTATAGAAAATATTTGTCGCCTATCATAAACTTCACATGTATACCATTTAGGATGGACTTACTACTGTAAATACAGCTGAATCATTGATGAATCTTAGCAAATAAGTAGCAAAGTATCTGTTTTTGACATTGCAAAATCTCCATATAGCTCTGAGTCCGGTCACAGCAGCTATTTCTATCACCATACATGTTGTTAATGGGATAGAAAGAAAAGGAACCTTTGCAGGGTTGCAAGTGATACAGTAGTTTTGTGAAACTGTCCAATATCAGAGAAGTAGCATAATCTTTCTCTGTTTTTTTTAACTTCTCCAATTTTTATGTTTTGGATTTAAAAATAGAAATTGTGAAATGGTCAATTAGTGGAATTTATTTCTGTAAAATGCTGTCTAGCTAAATTGATGAGCTACTTCTGAAGCATAGCTAGGTACCTTTGTAACCACTTTCTAAGTTTTTGTATCTYATCTTTATACCTCACTGGTATCTTAGGTCTTCTGAGTAATCAGGAAAGAATACATATGGTTAAGGGTTGTTTTCTCCATAGAGAAGTGTATGAGAGGACAGAGAGACAGATACTTTATTTTCATCTCTTTGCAATTTTGTTATATTCAAAGAGGATCCACAGAAATGGATAATGGATACAGAAAACCACTGCATAGGTAGAAACAGGAAAAGGTTATTTATGCGTTTTGTTTTGGAGAATAAATTAATAAGAATCAACTGATCAGAATGCATAAGATAACAAAGCATATACAAATGCAATTTAAATCATTTCTGATCTGATAAGAATATGGCAGCAGCATTCAGGAATATCAAATTCCTAATAGGAAACATTTCTGCATACAATTAACAATTAGTGTGTGTTGCCAAAGGATATCTTTGAGATCAAGGCTCAGACATGTTTAATAGCAATAACAACCAAAGGTTTATCATTACGACACTTTGGTAAGGATATTACCCATTTCTTTGGAGACAAATTCTGCCTATTACTGTTTAGCAGAAAGCTTTGCACTGGGACAGCTGAATCTAAAGGTGTCTACTCTGATATTCCTGAACATCTCTCTCAAGTAGCTGCAACTAGCTATAATTGTGAACAAGACCTTGGATTAAATGAACCGGTGGTGTGGCCAAGCCTAGGAGCTGGTATATGGGTTTTTCTTTTGTGATTCAAGAAATCGAACATAAAGAAATAACTGTTTCTTCACCTTTATAGATCCTGTGAGTGTATGGTTAGTATTCCCTTAAATCCGTAACAGGAGGAGAATGCTAGGATTAGCATTGGTAAACTGATACAGTACAATACAACAGGGTGAAGAGGTTTTGCAAGATAGCAAATAATGCTGGCTTATATTGGTCCTTGTTATGTTTAAAGAAAATTGTTCCCTTCGTGATCCTTTACCACTGTCACAGAAGAGTCATTAGTCTAGCCATTTTACAAATATTTGTACTTTTATCCTCACTGTGATGTCAACAGAAGTCATATCACTAGCTTTCCTGAGTGTTCAACACTTTCTACACTCCTAGTAATGATTATGGTAAAAAGTCACGCTTCAGGGTGTAAATTAATCACCTGCATTTGGAGATTGGAAGAGAATCAATATAACAACCTGTAGTACTTATTGCCTACATTAACACATTTCTTCCCAAACATATTTCTGCTCATTTTGGCTMATTATAATGATAATTCTCACTTGAAGCTTGCAACCTGTTTTCCCTAGGTTTTGCCAGGGACCTAAGCACATCTCTCTCTTCTAAGCTGGCTGAGCCCAAGGTCAGYTCTCTCATTGATAAGAGCTTTTGTAAAGAAAGCTAGAAGTGAGGTCCAACCCCTCCCTTCTCTTGGAAGCTGCTTTTAAGTTGAGGCTTTATTGCTGGTAAACTGCAGCTATGTCTGTGCCCAGGATTATGTCTCCTCAATTCTGACCCTGATCCGGACCTGCTGGTTTGGCTTCCTAGCTTGACATCAGACATGCCTCATCACTGCTGGGTGATCACTGGACTGTGCCTGACCTTCATTACTGCCTGTAGACCTGGCCCGGATCCTGACTTGCTGCACCACATCCTGGCTCCTAGCAGATGAGGTCAGTGCTTCTGCTGGCATTGTTACCATGCTCRGCTCCCGGCTCACCTTCCCTTGTGGAGCAGCAGACACTCCCCACTTGCCAACAATTCTGTCCTTTCCCGTCTGATTTTGTGAGGGTAACAATACTATTTGAAACTTCCATATAAAGTTAGAGAAGTCAGGAAATTACATTATAAAAATAGAAAGACCTCTTAAACAAACAGGATGTTTGACAGATAGTATTAGAGCACCAGGGCTTACTTGCTAATATGCTGGTTTGTTTTTGGTCTTAATAAACACCTTTTGTTCATAAAATATTGTGAATTGCAACACTTAAATAGCTTWTATCAGTTTTCGTCAGGCAAGAAAGTAACAGAAACTATAAGGTTAATTATTCCTCTGTATATGTCAACAACTCTTGAAGGCAGTAAGAGTTCAGTCAAAGATAAATCTRTAAGTACTTTAGCTTTATTCTCTTTTTATAGGAAACTGGAAGAAAAGAAAATGAACTGGCAACATTATAATGAGACCATGTTTTTCTTTTTGAAAGATTATTTTTTCTTACATTCAGTTGTATTCAAATGTATAAGAAATACTATTCTTGCAGTACCTACTGTGTTAAAGTATTAGAGTTCCCATGCTAAAAYTGAAGAAACAAAACAGAATCACAGAATAGTCGATGTTGGATGGCACTTCTGGTGATCATCTAATCCGACCCTCCTGCCCAGACAAAGTCACCTATAGCTGGTTGCTCAGGATCATGTCCAATCAGGTTTTGAATATCTCCAAAAGTGGAGGCTSCAASCTCTCTGGGCAACCTGCTCGAGTGTTCAACTACCTTCACAGTAAAAAAGTGTTTTCTTTGTTCAGATGAAATTTTCTGTATTTCAGCATCTGCCGTTTGCCTCTTGTTCTTTCACTGGGCTCCAGCTCATCAGGTATTTATAGATATTGGTATTTTAAAACATTATAAACATTTATAAACATCCCCTTGACCTTTCCCTTTTCTATGCTAAACAGTCCCAGCTCTCTCAGTCTCTCCTCATATAAGAGATGCTGCATTCCCTTAATCATTTTTATAGCCCTTCWCTGGACTTACTCCAGTATGTCCACTTCTCTCATGTGCTGGGGAGCTCAGCACTGTTCGTAGCACTCCATGTGTTTATCACCAGGACTGAGGAGAGGGGAAGAATCACCTCCCTTGACCTGCTGGCTATGCTCTGCCTAAGGCAGCCCAGGCTGCCATTGGCTTTCTTTGCTGCAAGGGTGACTTGCTGGCTCAACTTGTCCACCAGGACCCCTAGGACCTTCTATGCAGAACTGCTTTCCTGCAGGTTGGCCCCCAATATGTTCTGGCACATGGARTTATTCCTCCCCAGATGCAAGACTTTGCCTTTCCCTTTGATGAGCTTCATGAGGTTCCTCTCTGCCCATTTCTCCAGCCTGGTGAGATCTTTCTGAATGGCAGCACAGCCCTCTGGGGCATCAGCCACTCATCCCACTTTTGTATCATCTGCAARCTGGCTGAGAGGGTATTTGGTACTGTCAGGCAGCTCATTAATGAAGATTCTAAACAGTATTGGCCCCAGTATCAACCCCTGAAAGTCATCACTGGTACCTGGCCTCCAGCTGAATGGACTTTGTGCCACTGATCAACTCTCTGAGCCCAGTAGCTCATCCAGTTTTCAGTCCATCTTAGTGCCTACTTTTAGCCCATCCTTCATCAGCTTGTCTATGATGATGTGATGGGAGACAGAATCAAAAGCCTTACTAAAGTCAGGGTAAACAACATCCACTGCTCTCCCTCATCCACCAAGGCAGTCATATCATTGTGGAATGCTATCAGGTTGGTTAGATACAACATACCCTTTGTGAATCCATACCTCCTACTCCCTATCACCTTCTTATCCTTCATGTGTCTGAAAATGGTTTCTAGGACTGGTTGCTTCATCACCTTCCAAGGGATCAAAGTGAGGCAGTATGGTCTCTTGTTCCCTGGATTGTCCTTTTTACCCTTCTTGAAGATGGAAGTTCACTTTCTAAAGTTGATATAAGACTCCATAAATCTTTGGGTCCATTGGTAGCGTTAGGAAATTTAATCTAGTCTTGGGATGAGTTAATGTAAGGCAAACAGCACCACTGTCTGTTTAGTCAGGCTGTATTAGGGCACCACACAGGCCAGCAGCTCCCTGGGGGAAGGGGAGCCGGGAGCCACAGGTGATTCCTGGCCTCGTCAGCCAAGGCCTGTCTCACTGCCCCACAAGGGAGAGTAGGGAAGCCAGGGGAGGCCTGCCCCTGCCTCTTTGCAGGGACAGGACTGGGTAAAGGCTGAGCCAGACAGTCAGCCTGCGGGTCAGGTTCAGTGGAGCCCATGGCTGAGTAGGGTCAGAGCTGTGGTGCAGCTTAAGACTGAGGGTCCYGGCCTGGGCTGAAATGGAGCAGGGCCAGGAAGGTCTGGCAGTGCTGTTGGCACCCAGACAAGATGACTATTCAGCGTATGTTGATTTTTTACATATGATTCAGTTTCCCTTTAATTATATGGAWTTTATTTAAATGAATCAAACAGCTTAACATTAAAATGTAATAGATCATTTTTATCTGAAAGCACTGATAATTCTTTTTCTATCAGATGTTGTCATGAAGACTTTTAACTCTATTTTGCTAAAGGAAATACTTTGATAGTCTTCTTGAGCTTAGACTTTTTTCCTTTTTGGAATATTTTAACTTACATTTCTGGAAGGCATTCTAAAAGTCCATAATATAAATATTAATAATTTAAGAAATCTTATTTTTTCTGGATCAGTTCCCACRCATTCTTTAACATTAGCTGATAGACTGTTCTATATGATGTTGGCTAATAATCACTTCAGCACACAGAACCCTTTTGCACAGATGGATCTTTCTTGAACTCTGTCTTGATGGAGCTAGAGAAGCAGTGGATGCTAATCTCATTCTGGCRTTATATACTGCACACTAGCTTATAATGTGATTTACAGATGTTTCTAGAAAACTGATCTGTATCAGTCATGTTAAAATATCCAAATCAWATCTTTGCTCATGCAAGTGCTTTCTGGCATTCAAACCACATCACCAAGATGCACAGATTTTGGGGGATTTCTCATGCAGCCAAATAAATGTAAACAGGATGAAAGGAAAGTTATAATTTCCATAATGAAGCAAAGATGGAATGGACAGGGGATGAAACGACTTTCAGCTCACTTTCACTGCATATAGTTGCCCTATTTTCTTTCATTCTTTCGCCCATTTCCTCAGGGCAGAGAAGCCTGCACTGGTTGTACTACTTGACTGTTGATATTRCACAACTCTCTTGTGGTGACTTATTCTTTCAGACCCTTCTGAGCAAAGTACTGCCCTTTAATTTTCTAGTCTACTGCCTATTACCAAACCCAGAGCCTTTTAGAGCTGAGTTATTTCTGTTTTCATATTTCAAACCAGTCTGGACTGGCTGTGAGTAGAACCTGGTTCTTTGGGACCATTTCCCCAGTGCCATGAACCCCATAAAGCCTGGCTTCATGTGTCAATGAGCACTCAGAGGGAGCCCAAGTCCCAGTACTCTGCTAGTAGGAAAACAGGWAGTCTGACCATCTGTAAACCCATCATTGTTGTCTCACATACTTACAGGTTTCTTCTGCTTAACAGAATCTGTGAGTAAGTCAGTCTTCACTCATAATGAGTCGTAGTGAAGTCTTTGTAATGTTTAAGCTTCATTAATTACTTATGTTTTAGAATTTAGGAAGGCAAATAGCAGATTTAGTTTCATTAGTTTACAGTATGGGGGACTAAAGAAAGGTATGGATAAAAAATTAATGATAAATTTCTTCTTGGTTACAATAGAGGCAATAGGTGAGCAAGATAGTGCATTAGTTTAAGTACATTCCATATATATGTTTCCATATATATAATCCTGTATATTTTCTATATATTTTCATTATAGTGATGTGTTATGGGTTACCTAGCCACACCATCCGGAGAACCTGATCCAGGACTAATTCTGAGTAAAAGAAGATGCCAGAGCACAATTTTTTTGTTGTTTGGTTTTGTCCAGAACAAATTTTGCAAGGCTCCTCAATTCTATTTTGTCACAAATTCAGCTCTGGCTTCCTTTTGGTGATACTTCTCTGCTCCCCACAGCTCCTCAGGATTGTTCTGTCTTTCTTGTGTATGAATTCAGTGACTGTCATCCTGTGCTTTCTTTCTTTTTACTTCCTGACCTGCATCTCAATGGTCTTTTCTGTGGAACTCAGTTTTGTGGGCCCAGCTGATATACATCTCTGTCAATATTTACCAGCAGATAATATATTATCTCATCCCTCATAATATCATTATATCTCATAATATATTTTGCCACTGCTGTCACAGAGCATCTTGGCTATTACAGGGCTCATCTGGATCTAAACAGATCTAAGTGTGTAGAAGACCAGATTATTCCTGTTGGGATTCCGTCATTAACACTGGAACAGCAGCACAACATAGTGCAGTGCCTGTGCCTYGTATACCAAGGAAATTTCAAAGAGGACAGAACGACAGAACCTGTGTGCAGCAGTTGGCTTAGCAGCAGTAACAAGTAATTCTGAGGCCTCACTGTGCTTTGTCCTCCCTTTTGCAACATGRATTTTAAGTAAAGATACATATATAGAGAGATCTATAAGATCCTCATTTTGCCTCCATTTTCATATAGCTGAATTTTTTGCTGTACTTTTAACAGTCCTGTGTAGTACAGAACTACCATTCTCGGTGCTGTGTCAGTGAGAAAAGCATAGAAAAATCAGAGAGACTTGTTCAGGTGTTCAAAGGTCGAAGTTTTAATCACTGTGAAGAGATGGACTCCTCTGGAGGGAGATTCAGACAGATGAAGTTTAGATTCCTATGTAATTCCTCCTTGCATAAAGAGTTTCACACTAAAGTTAGGTTACTTTTCGGAGAATGAGGCACTTCAAAGCCTAACCGTTAGGCACTTGGCAGCCTGATGGATTAACAGTCCCGCATCAAGCATCTACATAGGGCCTATGCTGCTACATAGGGCTACAAAGACGATCAGAGGGCTGGAGCATCTGCCTTATGAGGAACGGCTGTGAGAGCTGGGCCTCTTCAGCCTGGGGAAGAGAAGCCTGAGGGGGGGGGATCTGATCAATGTGTACAAGTACCTGAAGGGAGGGTGTCAAGGGGAAAGGGACAAACTCTTTTCAGTTGTCCCGTGTGACAGGACAAGAGGCAATGGGCAGAAATTGAAGCACAGGAAGTTCCGCCTGACCGTGAAGGGGAATTTCTTCCCTGTGAGAGTGACGGAGCACTGGASCAGGTTGCCCCGAGAGGTTGTGGAGTCTCCTTCTCTGGAGATCTTCAAGGCCCACCTGGATGCAACCCTGTCTACCATGCTGTAGGTGACCCTGCTGAGCAGAGGGGTTGGACTAGATGATCTCCAGAGGTCCCTTCCAACCTTACTGATTCTATGATTCTATTCTAAGCATCTAGGTTGCCAACGCAATATGCAGCAAGTGATACCTTCTGTAGTTTACCTACTGTAACTAAGCCACAGCGAGCACTAAAAAGGAATTTATAATTTAGATATATTCCCAGAAACTAGGTGCCTTCAGCCTGTTGGATTTCTTAGCAGGGAACCTGGGAATTAGTTTTTCCATTTGTGGTTGAAAATAAATATTTCAAGTGCTGCACAGTGGGCTATCAACTAGAGGAAGACCAAGCTCAGAAGTTTTACTTCCTTGTAAAATACCTTTAAAACTGCCACAGAGAAGTAAATTATTGTTTTGTCTGTTACAGAATTGTGTATCTGAACTTGGAAATTAAAAAAATAAATATCTAGTGTAAAGAATCAACARTAAAAAAAGTGAGATTGTTTGATCTTCTAGCTGCTACGTTAAAAAGCTGCAGGAGTCTAGTTTCAGATAAAGCTGAATTTGGTGCTTGTAAAGTATTAAAAGGAAGCAAAAGAAAATCTGCCCGTCTTGTAAATATGATCAGGAAAAGCARCTTACCTTCATACTTAACAGATACTGGATTTTTTTCTTTCTTTCTCAAGTTTCACATGACACAAGATTTTTTCCTAGGGTTATTTTTAAATATGATCTGCTTGAAGGCAATGTGCTCAGTCCCTGGGTGGGAAATATGTTTCATTTAAGTCAACAGCAATCTGTACTGCTGATTAAAAAACAAGTGCTGATGGGCTTCACAGGGAGCCTTATCCATCTTGCCTTAGCTAAGAAGCTGGTAGTGAAAATTGTGACAGAAGGAGGGGAAGGATTATGGACAAGGTTCCATGAAACATTGAATAACAACAACAACAACAAAATCCTGACTTCTCTGTATGTAAAAGATCTATCAGTGTAGAAAACTGGCTCTAAAAGGGGAATTTCAAACTGTTTGATGATTAGAAATCCTGGGAATTCAAATGAACTTTGTCGCCACTGCCAGTTTCATAAAAGAATAAAGTCTCCAGCAAGGCACAGATGGTATTTTTGAATGAACAGAATATTATGCCAAGAGAATATTATGCTTGAAAACACATTTTATTGATATATGAGTAAAGCTGTTAGAAGGATAGCTATGGAAAAGAGGACTTGGRTCTTTTTGGAACACCTGAATGCAAGAAGAAATCAGATAAGGATGGAAAGTTATTCAGAGCAGTCTTCAGTTCTACTTCCTGGGAATTAATTGGAAAACTCTCCAAGAATCCTGAAGATGGTTTTGTAATGAACAAGAAGCAAATTAAGATTTGTAGACAACAGCAAGTAGTTTGCAGTCTGTGTTTATCTAAACTGAAAAAAAAAGATGACATGCCTAGCAATTAGATTTTCAAACATCAGCAGCAAGGAGTGGTTAGGAGATGGCCAAACTCCATTTTGATTCTAAGGATAAATTGGTTTCAGTGAAGCGAAAAAAGTTATGCTTATTGACATTTATAGGTTCACAAGCCCAAACATATGAACCTCATTGTGCTGTCATTAAATTGATTTACAGTGTTTAAATACATTGACTCAAATAGAGTTACTTCTGATTGCACCTGTGTCATCTACAGATAAGATAGATCCACTGACTTCAGTGGAAATGCTGTAAAACAAGGATATGATCTGACCAGAGGTCAAATCTGTTTGATATCTTTTGTTTTAGAAGGTTTGAAAACATTTGTTTCCTACCTGATATGGCTATTCCTATGCGATAGCTGAAAACAACCTATTTGGATTCCACATCAGTTTTGAATCCAAGTAGCTCTCTTGAGATCCATTGACTCTTTCTGGCAACTTCAGGATAGTTTATATAGGGGATGAAATGTATTACATGAGACTCCTCTCATAGGTGAAAGATATTCAGTGATGCATCTTCTAGGGCCAGACCACAGGTATCAACCTCAGCTTTTTCCATACATTTGCTTGAGCATAGAGGGTAAGCCTTGGAGGCAGATGACCCCAGTGAACTAGTATCTTCTCTGTAGCTTGTCGGAAAGTAAGTTCATCAGCAATATGACAGAAAAAAATAATACATGTCCCTTGGACAACATTTATCCTTATGTCAGTGGAGAAAATATACGAAGGATTACCTAAGCTATTAGAATACTACTTCTGTGTTCAGTTACAAAATGATTTATGAGATCAAGAATAAGCAAGWGAATTGGATTACACTGCAAAAGAATTAAATAAAGGATACATAGCTTTTTAGATTTCTTATCCAATGTGAAACAAATGCCAATTCTAGTAAGGGAGCAATTAGAAGGAAAAAGAAGAGATTATAYGAATCACTTCCTCCCACATGTGCTCTTGCTGCTGTAATTGAGTTTTCCGTTATTAAATGGAATCTATGGGTCAGATTCCAGCTCCACTTTTGCATTTGTGCAAGTCATTTTCAATGCCAATAAAGCTGTATTAGTGTAAAGCAGTGAGACACCATCCACAAACCCGTTTTGTATGTGTGAGATGAATACATTAGCTTCTCAGCAGATGGCTGTGAATTCTTCCAGACAGAGCATGTCTCAGGCTTTCAGGAACCATTTATCAAAGGGAATACTGAATTGTCTTCAGTTCTGCAGCAGTCGCTCAGGAGCAGCAAGTGCTAAATGGCTTAAAGATCAAAAGGGAATTGGACTGCAAGTCATCACCAGCTCCAAGTAGACTGCCTGTTTGTCTATGTGTCATGTAAGTTAGGACTTCAAGGACACCTATTACTTTTTTCTTTATGATGCTGGATATGTATTTCTTCACATACTCTTTTGTAAAATATTCCTCTTTTTGTCATTGGGGTAAAGAAGATGTGGAAGTTACATTGAATAACCAAAATTATTCTGTAGCTCCATTTATGATGTTAGTTCTATGGTTCTTCCATTTTGAAGTGAGAAGTGGCCAGTGGAAGTTAAGGGAAAAGAGATCTGCATTATGTAAGCAAGGAAAATATTTCCCAATATTCTAAATAGCACTTTATAATGAAGACTATAGAAATTTATATGCTATAAGATTATTAGAGTTGAGCTGTATAATTCCAGTGAAATAATAATAGRATTATCATTTGTATGTTTGAGCATCTTCCATTCAAGCATGTCAAAGCAGTGCAGACCTCAACTCATGAGGCCTCCTAGCATTCTGGTGAGGTGGACAAATATTCCTAACAGAGTACGTTTCTTCTGCACATAGCATGTGGGAAGATGAGTGCTAAAACTCAAGAGAACAAATAGTARTATTCTTGCTGGGAATTTTCATGGAGTCAGAACAGGATTTTCTAAGTGGTTGATACTATACTACATTTTAGTTTTTAGCAATCCCATATCAGACATGGTACTTGGGGAATATATAATGAGCCATTAGAAAAATTGAAGCTTGTAAATGTCTGGATGGCACTGGTCTTATTTATTGGCTGTCATTTAGGGAACAGGAGGCAGTTGCTATAGTACAAAATGAAATGTTAGAATCTTTAATTAATATACTTATMCACTTAGAAGGAGCATGCAAAGTTTAGAACAGACAGAAAAGGTTACTTCCTTCCCTAATCTGTAGCAATCCTCTCTCTAGGACTCACAGCTGTATTTCATATGTGTCCGGTGAATAAAGCAGACATCATGCTTGTATGTGCTACAAATGGTAACAGAACAGTTAAGAGTTATAATTTATATATTTGTTGTATTGAGAATTTGGCATAGAGTAGACAAAAAATAGCTCATGTCCTCCAATAAACTACTTCATCTTTCATGTCAAGATTGAAGGGGATGAAGTTTTCTTACCTTGTGGTTTCTGGTCTTACAGAGTGGAGTCTTCATGAAAATGTACCTCAGCATTTATTAGATTCATACTTTGATCTTTACCTTGTTTCTTTTTTTCCAAAAAATGGGTGTAAGAGGAAGGCAAACTGGAAAAGCCATGCCTTCAGACTTAGCAGTAATTGCTCCCAAGTTCTCATAAGCTCATGTGATATTTATTGATGGACAYACTGCTCAGAAGAATGTTTGTGACCAGGAAGCCCTTGGAAGATCTCTATTTGGGACATTCAGTATGTCTCATGGATCTAGGTATGTTGGGCTTTGGATTCATAATGGAACTGAGCTTAGGTCATTTTTCTTACCTATGAAGTAAGAAAAATGGCAGGTAGAATATTGACTCCTTAGGAAATGAATGCATCAGTTCAAATTATGTGAAAACCACTCTAATTATTACCTTTTGTTTTCCTTTCCTGTTTTGCTTTTTGTTCTCTTTTAATGGCACATCAAGAAAATGGGTATTGATCTTTGAAATGCTGGTCTCTGAAAACAATATTAAAAAATAATAGTTTGCCTAAAGTGAAATCCTACCTTTTAATTTCTCTTGGGGCAACAAAGTAACATATTAAAGTGTGGACTAAAGCACAACATTTTCAGAATTCATATGCAAAGGATACAGTTTAGATATTTGGAGAGAATGAAGCTGTGACTGGCATTAGCATAAAAGCATCAATGTGTACTCCATAAAGGCASAAAGGTAGTGGATGTCTTTTGGGGCAATGGTATTTGCTCAGTTTTAATAGTGACCTGGTTAATAATTTGGGATTAATAGGCTACTRGACAGTGGACTGGACAGCTGTGTTCATTATTTCTATGCATATTATCAGCAAATTACTCAAAATTTCTAAGCCCTTGTTTTGTTTTTGTGGAAGAAATAGGTTACTGAGGCTCTCAGATAAGGTAGTGGTTGTGGATTGTTTTTATTTATTTGATTTTTCTTTGTGCTTAAGGAGAAAAATTTTACAGTAAATAACATTTTATTTACACTGCATTGTGGAAATATAACAAATACTGCACGCTATACAAAACTAACAAAAGTGCGTGAAATTGTAACTTTTGCAGTCCAGGCTTATGCAAAAAGCAAATTTCATTCTGTACTTACCTATGCACAAATTTGGACGAACATAGGAAAGATGGCCTACCAGGAGTCTTTGAGCATCTTGTTCTTATAAAATTAATGATCTTCTGAATACTCTGCAAATATTTATGATTAGCAAACTAACATCCACCAAGAAAAGAAATACGTGCAAATAAATACATATCAATATCTCATAATTCTGATGTAAATTTAGKATTCAGCTGTCAGTGACTAATTAGAAAGGTTGGGTCACCTAACTTGTCTACAAGGCAAAGATTTTTGGCATGACAAATAATAAYGCAAAAGCACTGTTAACAGTTTGAGATATTCATCCTCTTTACAGGATCATAACCTGATGATTAGGGATGAAAAATGAAAAAAACAAAGCAGTAATTTTAGAAGCTGATGGAAGGAGAACAATTAACCCCTTGGGTATATCTGGATACAAAATTTATTGCAATGAAATGCTRTTAGCAGACTAGGATGGTGGAAACATTAAGAAACATTTTTTGAAAGGAATAGTACAATTTAGGTCATTGACCTAAAATGTTTCTTTCATGTATTAGGTTTGATGTATCCTCTGAATTCTATGCTTAAATTTCAAGAACCACGTAAGAATACAGATTTTTAAATCTCATTTTTAAGAATTCAMTTGTATCATATTTTAGCCTAGTTTAGCAGTGTTTATATACCCATTTATTTTTGTCTGTAACTTTCAAAAACTTTTGAACTAGTTGGTCAGTTTCAGCCATGTGGCAGAGAGATAGAAGACACTGCAATCTCTCCCAAAATAAAATCACAATATATACATATATACAAATATATGCAATATATACAAATACAGTATAATTACTCAAACCCAAAATATAATTACAGACACATTGAGCAAAGTCAATCAACTACAAAGCATAAATCTATAAGGAGTTGCTCACAGTTTTTTAAATTGTTTAACAAAAAAAATGCAATGCAGCTGTGCAGAAAGTTACTATTTTTGTCTTTTTAAAACTACATTTCTAACAGAAGTAATATGCTCAAATATGTTTAATTTAAAGTGTTAATTATCTCAGGAAAGTATAGTTTAAAGTGCAACCTATTAAACCAAAATATTTTTTACAGAATCTGTTCCTTACCTGATTGCTCTAATGGCCACATTACATTGTCTCATATAAATACTTCAGAGTTTATAGATACTGGATAAAGTGAAGTGCGTTATTTTTTCTCGTGAATCACCAAATAAKTGGCTATTGCAAACACAGGATTGTATTAGCAATTATAAGAAGTCTTGTACAATTTGACTTTCACCTTTGAAATGAGGCATTGGCCAAAACATCTTTTCATTTGCAAATCCCACAAGTTAGGGAAATCATTTAAAGACACTGGAACCCCTAATGCTGTTCTTTGCAGTGCTGGTTTWCAGAGCGGTGAAACATTTTAAAGGATCTGCTTCACAGCAAGTCAAAGGAAGGAGCAACCCTGTAACTGTCAGTCTTTTGTTGCCCTTCAGACACATCTGGGTTTGGTAAATGCTGATCATGAAGTGTCTAGTAATGATGAAATATTTTTACTCTAAAGTCAGTCTACTGCAATATTTCTTCATAATGCATTATGCAAAAGTTTTCATAGCTGTGTGCAAAAATACCTTGACACTGACGCTGAAGAAACCACATCTCGTAAGAGTAGTTTGACTGCGGCAACTGTACTGAATGTGAGAAGAGGAAAAGAGATTCTGGAATGCCTCGAACTGTTCAGAGCTACAGTTTAGTCTTCTGTTTGAGAGAGAAGAGGCAAGGACTTCCATGGAAAGGCCTTATTTTCAGAGTTCTACATTTCACTGATATCATATCAATATCAGAATTTGTTCTRATGCAAGAAATAATCAAATAGTAAGAGGAAACCATGTGCCTGATATGAGAGAGTACAGAATGTTCAGTTCAGTGAGAAAGCTCCTACTAAAATACAAATATACCAGTAGATTTCAAAAAGGGTTGGACTGGGCCCTGTCTGAGGACACGTGTGATATTTTGTGGGACAGTGGAGGAGAAAGATGAAAGTTTCAACCTCCTGAGTGTAAGCAGGCCAAAATAGTTCTTAAGATGTTAACTTCCAGTTAAAGCAATAATCCATTCTACAGCTCAGGAATCTTAAAACATTCTGGACACCAGGGATAATTTCTACAGTTACAAAAAAGATTATGTGTATCACTGAAGATACGGATTTTGAGACTTGAAGGGGTGTAGGTTCCAAAAGAGGACATGCTTTTGTACTGAAACGGAGTGCTCTCACTGGTTTAACACAATTGGATATCAAAGAGGAATGTAGATCTCACAGGATTTTGTTTAGTGAAATTGTGTTAATCAACAATAGGATAGGACTGTAATTTTCATGAAAGAAGGCTGCACTGCTTTTCAGAAATGCTAGTAGGTCAGTTCTGGATAAAAATTATAATCAGAGAGAAAACTTATGTTTCACACACACAGCTCATGCTATCAAAATTTAGAGCTGTTTATTGGAATGAATTCTGCCCATCCGTTCCCCGGAGCCTTTCTACTGGCTTAGGCAGTGGTGAATAAAGCCTTGAGTGACTTAGGGAACAAAGACAACACTAATAAATACAGATTATTTGTTCTTTCTTCAACAAATCTTTCACTGTTTTTATTAAATGTTAACAATGAAAGGCTCTGGATCTATGTGCCTGATTCATTGGTAAATTATTCCAATCTATATCAGGAATAATAGTACTTCAGGATAATAACAGTAAAACTAAAATAAATGAAGAAATCAAGGCTTGCCTTAGACTTCAGAAAAGTTAATAAAGTGTACAGAAAATTTAATAAAGTGTAATGAAAGGGCATAACCACTATTTTAACTTTGAGGCCCTTCTTAAAGCAATGACAGAACAACAACAGATCAACCACTGTGACCTTATTTATGTTGCTCATAAAGCAGACCTCTGGCAGAAGATTATTATCATCTTATTTTTATTTCTTACCTATTGAATATATTAATTACCCCATTTTATTCTGACTCAGAATTATCTTTATTCCCTTCCATGGTCGGTAATTGGTCTTGTAATCAACTGTAGCTAATTTTGATTACTGAAAACTGCAATGAAATCATTGCACTGAGGTTAGCTATATGGGCAAAAATCCTTACAAAACCAATACTGTCAAGCTGTTGAATGCCATGTCTCTCATCTCCATTGAGTGACCAGGTATTTCTTAGAAGTAATAGCTAAAAACACCAGACATAGCACTTCTATGGAACTCGTGAGTGATCTATACTGCAGGCCCTCCGGCTGGCTCAAGGGCATTCTTACTAATTAGTCTGATGAGGCTGTAGCATCCTCAGTGTTCTTACTGAAGATGAGAGGCATTAATCATCAAGCCAGATGACCTGTTCTGTTAAAGAGATACAAATGAGTAATCCACATTCCCAAGTAAAAGAGACAAAGAAAGATGACAGAATAACTGTCTAAAGAAAGAATAGCAAAATGATACTTTGATGTGAAACAGACCAGAAATATTCAGATAGTACTCGCTTGCATTTCTAAAGTAATTTTGAATAATTATTTGATCCCTCCATAAAAGTGGATCTCATTGAAGTAAATGAGACATCATTTTAACCCAAATGTGTGAGCAAATTCTAAATAATAATCACTATTTATTAACAATGTTGCTATTTTTTTTCTCTAAAGATTCCAAATACTTCCAGTCATTGCAGCTATTTTACTACTGTGAAGCTTGTCACATTGGATTAAGCAATATATGGAACTTAAGAAAATAATGCTGGGAGGAACTGTGAAAGGTCATCTAATCCATCTTTTTACTCCACTGGTCCGTTTATTCTAGTATCTTGCCTCTGGTATTTGCCCYGTCTCCTTGAGTGATACTTGATTTTACCGGTTTGCACTTTTTATGTGAACAAAACTGAAAGAGGAGAAATTCTGCTGATCTTCCCATTTCATAATTGTGATTATTTCTAGTCTTACCTCTTAAGTAGCACATAACTGTATCTTTAAATAAAATCTATCATCAGGGAAATTGTGTGGGCAAATATGCTTCCAGCTACAGAGAATAGAGAATTTCCAGATCAAGGCAGTCAAGGATGAAGGGGAGAAAACTTAAAGATAAATATTTCACAAACACTTTAAAATATTGTCTTTTAGGCTGAGTGTTACAGGGAGGGTGGGGAACATGGTGGTTAATTTCACCAAATAGAAAAATTAATAATATAGAATTACATAGCATTTGCAAAAAGACTGTCACTATTGATTTGTTTTTTTCACTTCATACATCATTTAAARCATGTTGCAGTGAGTCTGTTAAATCAGAATATATCCTTAAAGCATTGTTGAAAAGAAATGAGTAAGTGTTCTTTGGGTTTTGCAGACTTCTGCAATGTTTCTGCCTAACCCTAATGAGTGTGATTCCCCACCCAAGCATACACGTGTATTGCCACGTGAGATGTCCTAGGTRTCTCAGCTGGCCTCCAGCTGTATCTTCTGAAGGTCTGGTCTCCTGCAGGTTCAGTGTCATTTCTGCCGGTCCCATGCAAATGGGTTGAAAAACTCAGTGCATTATCAGATGACACTAGACTGAATCCCACCTATTGCATTCGATTGCAGCTATAAGCCACAGCTCATGTTAGAATAGTGAAAAAATGGCTRCAAGATGCTGTTGGGAGTGTTGAGAGAGCACATGTTGTTTCAGCCCTTTTGCTGTTCTTAAGGCAGGAGCTATGGAGTCTTCTCACATTGCCTTGCCTGTCATAAGGAGTTAGTGATATTTTCAGTAGAGAGGGAATCTGGTCTCTGTGTCCTCCCTTTCCCCAGAATAGTTTAGGAAACTTCCTTGAAGTTCAAAGTGCGACAGTTCAAAGAGCGGCAACCTATAGTTGCTCAGTTAGGTGAATTCTGCCAGCAGTATGATAATTTTGTTTCATACCAGCCTGTAGAATAGCTGATTTCACAACAGGCTCCCAGCACCCTCAGATGTGTTCAAGCTGTTACAGCAGATTTCAGCACCCAGAGATTCTCTGCATGGTACAGCTTTCTAAGAACTTTGATCCACTTATGGGTTTAGATCTTACCTAATCTAATTCTCTGAGAGGCCCCTGCTTCCAATGCTCTTTCAATTTCCACTGAAGCAAGAGTCTGTTCAAAACCATCAAAAGGGGTTGTTGAAGTCTTTTCCATAACCTGACTAGCTCTTAAGTGATCTGTGGTTAAGAAAATTTTTTAGAATCTTTCCTGACTGATTAAAGTTCAGAAGTCTTTATGGTAACTTTAAATTGTTTCCGCCTAATTAAATATATTGAAAGTCAAAGACATGGGGGGGGGAAGGTAAAGTAATAGATAACCCAACCCTTTAATAAACCTGTTTTCATTTGGATTAAAGTTTACCTTGCTCACCATTCTGGCTGATAAACTCAGAAGTTACTGTTCTGAAGAACTGTACCATACTGAAGAACTTACTGTTTCAAGCAACATTAAAGGGTGAGAGGCAAAGATAAACACATACAAAGTGATGGTAACTAGGTAAAGGTGTAATTTCACACGCAAGTCAAGATTCTGTTTTCCTTGTGCTTGTTTGCGCTCTTAAATTTCTATGTATTCCTTCCCCCAAGTGAATGTTCTGTAAATAGTATCCTAGTTACGTTCATACAAAGAGGCTATTTGGGCTGCAGCCAGTCACGTGGCGTCCTACATGCTGACCCAGGTGAAAGAAGGGAGCTACAGCCCTCTGACTTCTATTGGCAGATCCTCTGCCGCTTGTATTTTCCGTCCCTCTTTCTTCCGATAGGGCTTCATACTTGAAATATGCAACCCCCGACTGATCTTCTCATCTCATGCAGATTGCCAACATTGATATACTTGTGTCCAAAGACACTAAATGAAACCCACAGAAAAATGGGATACCTAATTCCATCTTTTCTGGAGTAGAGATTTCTGCTTTGGTAAATTACTTTTACCTTTGGTTTATTGCCTCCGGAGTGTAATGGAAGTGCCTCTCCAGAAGTGTGTACTCAGAAACAACAGGTGCAATCTGTCGATTCACTGGTTCACTCTACAGGAGAGGTCTGCTTTCAGACAAGCAAGATATAATGAATTTTCTGMTTTATAAAAAGAATTTATTCACTTAAGAATAACATGTATTTTACACAAATGTTCAGCTTCTGCAAGCATGATTAAATAAATCAGAAGGAGTCCTGTTTTTCTTCTGTACATCTGTGTATTTCCATACAGTTTTCCTTTCAAAACTTGGTGAAGGATATCTGTCAGAGTCAGTTTGGGTTAAATGGCACAGAACTGTGGATTTTCACAGCCTTAATAGAGCCATGTRCCTCTGTAGGCATGCTTTTCTCTTTGAAATGTCAGTATAAGGGTTGGTTTCGGTTACAGTAGTAGCTTAACACATCATTTTGTGCACTCTTGTTATCATAGGGGATATCTTTCACAAACATCCATGCAACTTTATGCTGATGTGTCTTGAAGAACTGTGCTGAGGAAGTCTGAAGGGACCAATTTTCTTCATGGTCGACTGTAAATGAAAAGTTACTCCACACATATAGTGATGAATAGTCAGATGGTATAATTAAGAGTAGAATCTGTCCCAAGAACTTTTGTCTCGGTACAAAACCAGCAGAAAATACAGCCAACAGTTTAATATCTTCTTCTTCTTCTTCTTCTTCTTCTTCTTCTTCTTCTTCTTCTTCTTCTTCTTCTTCTTCTTCTTCTTCTTCTTCTTCTTCTTTTTTATTGTGATAATGTGAGAATGCAAATATTTGAAGCACTCATTTATGAAGCATCGAAGCTCAGATCCTATAAGGTCATGAGGCCTAACTGCAGTCAAGGTGAATCTCTAACCTGGAGTGAGATGCCAGGCTTGCCACAAAACACAGGGACAGCTCTAGTTTTAGAAAGAGGATTCTTCAGAAATCAGAGTTGGATGCTGCCTATACTGATATATATCTGAGTGATATCCAGAGAAGGATGTTGGGTGTACCATTCTTCTACAGCAAGCAGAAAGTATGTGGTGGCCGTTTGAGCAAAGAACTCTGTTAAAGTCTTTTTCTTTTCTGTTAATATGTAATGAACAGTCTCCAAGGAAGGCTAACACCACATTATGGATTGAGTGAATAGTTGTTCAGCTCCAAAAATATTACAAACCCAGGCCAGAGTTTGTCAGTGCGTATTATGCTGCCTAGAAATGGTTACACTAATCAAAGCTGATTTTTTATAGCTGAAATTTTATAGACTTCTTGATCAAGAATATAAAGAGAGGGGAAAGTCAACATTCCTAAGAAATCTTTGAATATCGATGATAGCCACCCCCCCTTTTGAAGCTTTGAAGGCTATATTTTCATTGTTTGGCTAGAGGGTTCCTTCAATTAATATTTTATTTCACTGGAGATGACTGGAAAAGGTTTTTGATCCTAAAATATCATAAATTATGAACTCTCTCCTGGTGCTATGTCTTAACCAGAATAAAAAGTGAAAAATAAACATGCCCCAGAAGGGACAAGTCTTGTGACTATTGTATACAAGTTAGCAACATATTAACTTTCCTTGTTACAGAAATTCTCTAAGGGTAAAGGCCAACATGTTAAAGTACTTGTCATCACCTGCAGGGTAACACAACCAAGGGAACACAGAGAATTTACATCCAGCTATTAGCTGAGGCTTAATCTGTTGAACTCTACCAGTGTCAACTTCTCCCAGCAATCATGCAACCCTATGAGACCAAATCAGCATGATTCAGATCGGGGACCCGATATAACATCCTGTGCAAGTCTCCTCACCGAAGTTTTTGACACACTAACCCAGGTAACTGTCAGTCTCATCATTTGGAGTATGTTTTCTTYGTATGAGTATGAGCTGGTATGTCAGCTTCTTACATCCCCACACCCCGACTGATGCTTTCACTAGTAAGACCCAATCTCTTCCTTCCTCTATTTTTACCTTCCTCCTTTCTTCCCTCCCTGTCCCTGGTGTAATGAGTAATCATCCATACAAAGTCGAATAGGTTGAACTAGTAGGAGAGCAAATGGCCCTACCTAGCACAGCCAGTTCTCTCAGGATATAGGAAACTGAAGCTTAAATACTGCTTCTGAAAATCGATTTAGACCTAAATTTCGGTGTCCTAGGTGTTTATTTCAATTATTCAAAGGAACACAGACACAACCTACACACTCAGGATGGTTTTTACAGATCTGAACCTTGGATTAGAAATATCTGCCAAACTCAGTGAAGTTCTGACACTGAAAAAGTTTGCAAAAACCTGCACATCTGAAATGGAGAAGTAGTATAATTGTACATTTCTGTTAGTTTGTAAGATGAGGAATAGAAGAATAAGTTTCCATTTTGTTTTATTTGGATATAATCACTAAATCACTGCTGGTTACACCTAATCATATAGTTAGTAACATTAAGAAATGATCAACAGATAGAAAGCTACAGGAATTCAGTACTTGTATTCAATTATATGAGAGCCATAAATAAAGCTATGAGCTTTGAGTTCACCTGCGCTACRACAAGAAGACTTCAGAGGGCTTCTGAAAGCCTGATTACTCAGGGCAGAGAGGACATCTAACCATTGGAAATAATGATTAATGATGTAACTGATTAGGCTAGTTCTCCTGTGGGCTGTCCAGTTCTCACACATTACCTACTAAATTCTACCTTCTACTTTCTACACTACCTTGAAAAATAAGCTGTAAGCTAGACTGTCTTGAAGTTGATATTGTTATACCTAAAATTATCACTAGGAGAATATTTGGGGTTGGGTCTTATAAGCCAAATTAGCAAGAGAATACCTGTTCTGAGAAAACTGTGTTGGACTTTTGAGGTTTCAGCTTGAGCCATGGCTCTAAGGAGCTTGTTAGCTAATGATTTGGCAGCATTTTGACAGCCTGAGCCTTACCCAATAGTCAAATATATATATAAAAAAAAAAAGTATCTTCCTCCTTTCTGTCTGCTCTCTTGAGACAAAAAAGAGGGGTGGGGAAGAAAATAAATGCTACAGTACAACGTGTGTGAGTTACTTAAGGAATAGGTAAGAACAGCAAATGATTCAAAACAAGCCAAAAGGACAGATGTGATGAGTTCTGAATAAATTTTATAATTAAATGACCAAAGTAAGTGGATGATTTGTGACTTGCAAAAGGCATTAATGATAATATCAAACATGAAAGGAACAAAAAATAACATTATGATAGTTCATAAAAAGAGCCCAGTCATAACTGCTGAAAAATATCAAGGTGTTTAACATAGAACATTTTAGAAAGAGATTATAGGTAAAATCTCCAGAAACTAGGAAAAATAGTATATTTTTATCTTTTGTTGGTCTATGAAAGGTTATTCAGGTTTCTGAAGAAAGTTGTTTCAAAAGATTCTGTCCTCCTGAATATATAATTCTTAATGATAGATGGTAAATGCACAGCACTTAGAAGGAGACATCATAAAAAAGAAGTCCAAATGGAGTTTAATACATCTTCAGAAATACTTTTCTATGCTGGAAAACTAGTGAGTCAACTTAGTTCTTAAGGCAATATGATTCCATTCAATGCTGCAGTGACCCGCTGCATGCAGTGACAGTTTTGTAAGGTAAGTTAGACAAATGCAAGAGGAAAAAAGAAGAACTGAAAATTGCCAGTTCATAAAACAGGTGTCATTTAAAGAGCAGATTTTTGTTCAGGATGTAAAACAACTACTATGGTGGAGACCAATTTCTTGGTGTTCTCCAGGCTCTTACTGCAAATAAATAATAGTAACTCTGAGTACTCACAATTCAGTACTGAAGACTGCCATTTCAGAAGACATTTGAGAATAACCTTTTCTCACTTTGATCCTTCTGAATCCTTTCTATCTTATTCTATTTGCTCTGCCTCAGAACTATTTTTCTTCCTGTAAGTGCCTAAGAACACATGAAAAGATAAATCARTTGCAGAAAAAAAGCTTCTTTCATTCAATGCTCAGTAGGTAACTATGCCAATTTCATGATACTTGTCAATGGAGATGGTCCAATTCAGCCTATCCAAATCTAAGATGGAAAAACCATTTCCCTTCTAAACAGTGAGCTGTCTGATAATGAAAGAAAGCCAGAGAACTAGAGATGTACAGCTGAGGAATAAAGTCATCCTGAGAAATGACTGTCAGCCAAATACACCTTCAGAAATTTCAGCCATGGTATATCAATATTGTCATCAGTACAATCATTAGCACAAGACATTAATGTTAGTACAATGCTACAGTTGTGTTGCTATCAGAATCTGATTTCACTCCCAAGGAGATCAATGGTAGGTTTTCACTTATTTTCATATAGGGTTCATTTGACTTGTTAAGGAAGGATGCATAAACTGTTGGAGTTGAATTCATGTCATCTAATGTTAGAAATCTAAAAGTTAAGCATCACATCTAAGCTGCTAATCTATGCTTTGAATGTAATGAATGGCTAGATGTACCTCCAGAGTGTGCTTCATTTCATTCTGAACTCTGTCTGAGAGGTGGGAGGAATCACCCACACGTCCTCCTTTCATTTTAGCAGAAGCCTGCATTGCTGATGCACTGATTTTTAGATGAGTAAAGCTAGATGATTTCTGTGGAATTCAAATCCAACCCCAACAGCAACACAACCATGTCATTGTAGTAGTATATTTTTCTCAGACAGCCAAAGAGATAGACCAACAATTTTTATATTCTGTTGGGTTTATCCAGTTATAAGAGATTAACAGGAGCAGTATGATGTGGCAGAGAGGAGAAGTTAGTATTAGAAAAGCAACTAATAGTAAGATTAATGTTATGAATTTTTGGGGGGCAGACTTACTAAGATGAAGATCATCAACACATCTGCTTCTTGGCTGCCAGTGATAGTGCTTACCCAAAATAACAATATTTGTAATAGTATGAGGTGTGAAGAGTTATATCAGTACATCTCGTATCCATTACACTTGGTAAAGCTCTGTATAATACAAAGAGAA
This sequence comes from Rhea americana, assembly GCF_003343005.1. NCBI lineage: Eukaryota > Metazoa > Chordata > Aves > Rheiformes > Rheidae > Rhea > Rhea americana. The sequence goes on along the minus strand of NW_028186601.1, from coordinate 3,483,988 downwards.
GCCTGATAAAAGGTCAAGTTACTACATCAACAGCGTGTCTCTAATGGCTGAATGACTGCCAAGCCCTGCAAATGGAACCAATACCAAATGGATCTCTCCATCTTCCTCCGCTTGTTTTATTATCAAATAGAGCTAACATAATGCATTTTGCTGCAAGTCTACAGTCATGATAAAGGCCAAAGTAACGGGGAAGGAAAGCCTAAAAAGGGATATTAGAGATTTGCTTGAAATAGAAAAACTTATCAATTTATCTGCCAGAAATAAACCAAAGCAGAGTGATGTGATTAAGAGGTAATGTATGAGGGACTTTTACAAAAGATGTATAGATTCAAGTATAAAGATATATTTATTAATGTTTTATATGTCCCCAAGACAAGTCTGGACATCAATTAAAGAACACGGAGGAGTAGGAAAGGGAATAGTTCGGCATGAAGGTGTGAGAAGATGTAAGCCATGGTGCCAGAATTATCACAATCAGCTTTACAGCAGGAATTCAAAGCATGATTTCTCAGTCTAACCCTAAAGCACAGAGCAATGCTCTAAGCTAGGCACAAACAATAGATTTCTGGAGGGAAAGCAACATCGAGAGCAAATGGAGCTTTTTGGTTTAGCAGCTAACAATGATTTTACAACCTGACTCCAGAGAACTGGACCAGATCCTTTCCGCTATGGCCCTGTTGGGGGTTCTAAATTTCTTTTTTTTTTTTTTTTTTTTGGGGGGGGGGGGATAATCATTTAAAAATATGGACCACTACAGGAAGGAAAGGTATGAGGAAAGTTAAAATCATTGTATGAATTATATATACCATATTCTAAAGCCTTTCATTCATATACATAGCACTTTCTTGTTTCTTGCTTCTTGTTTCTCGTTTCTTATTTCTTTTTTATCAACAGAAATATTCTGTGACTTTTTCTTCAAGTATTTATTCATAATGAAGAGGGATGAAATTACATTAGAAGCTGACTTACTAACGGAACATGCTGAAAACAACGTACATGTCCGTCTCCACTACCAGACAAATTTGGACATGCCAAAAGAGGGAAACACTGTAACACCAAAGAATGAAGAATACCTTCCAGTCATTGCTGGAGACCTTACTGGTAATACTTAGTGATGTCATAGGTCTGATGCAAAATTAAAGTGGCCACTTGCCAGGGAAAAATAACTAATATATTTTCTTCAATACGAATATTCTTAATCTGTAAAACAYACAGCCTCAATACTAAAGTACACAATTTCAAGATCAGCTTCTCTCCAACGCAAACCAGTGTTTGTACTGATACTTCTTTATAATCYCTGTTTTGCATTTTTCCTCAGTAGAGATCCCTTTTTAATGTACCTTCGTATTTGAGAAATCACTCGGGGCCTTTGCTCAGTATTCTAAAAATTGATCTGTAAATCTTTATTCTGATTTCAGGAACTGTGCAACAGTTAGATTCTTTCGGGTATAACATTCTGCACCAGACCCAAGGGATGAAAATACTTAATACATGATCAAAATCTAGTGCTATTTTTTCCAGTGTACATCTGACTTCTGATCTAAACTACAGAGAGCGGGCTTTTAGAAATGATGCAAGCTGACAATTGATGTCTAGCTTATTGACATTTAGGAGGGTAATAGTTTGCTGGCAGCTTGTCTGGAAGACATTTCCAAAGCCTGGCAGAGTACACATCACCCAAAGCTCTGACTGAAGGCCAATCCTCAAATGTCACTGGGAGAACATAAGCAGATAAAAGGTTACCCTAATTAAAGCTGCAATGGTAGTTCAGGAGTCTTAAAAAGGGGAAAAGAAATATTAGGAAAACAGTCTAAATAAAATCTTAAGAGAGAAAGAGGTTTCTTTTTTTCATTTGGAAACAGTACAAAACAGATATATTTCCTTTCCCCTGGAATATTCCTTCAAACCTGTAGATAATTCATTCTTATTTTAAACAGATTTTCAATAAGTCTGTCTTTGCTATTGAAAGCTTAGAAGCTTTTTTCCTTTTGGAAAAGAAATTTTTGTTTGGGAAATCCTTGCCAGGTCTTGCACTAATAAGCAAATTTTTTTTAATTTTTGAGAGCACAGCAGAAAAGGCTACATAAAGGCTCTGTGTGGGATTAGGACAATGCCATAAAGAGGACTGACAGCCTCTCTCCCTATTCCATGTTGAACTATAGTCCTACTACAGTGTATAATGACTCATCTGCCTCATCATTGCCATCTTGTCATATATACTTTCCCCCTTTCCAGCCTCCAGCAAACTGTGTGAATGCAGCTGTTCTAACATCATAAAATGAGGGTACTGTATATAAAAATGAGATGAACTGCTCTGCTAGCTTGACAATTCAGTCTCTATCTAGTCTAAAGAGACCTGGCCTAAACAGCAAAGAAGCACTGGGGAATATTCAGCCTTGGTGAGTGTGTCAGCCCTGTGAGTTCCCCACTGCGGACAAAGATACTTGTTTACGTTCACACTTGCGCCTGAACAACTCCATAGAGGAGAGGGAAGAATGATCCTATATGCACCTATTTTCTTTTCTTAATGTCTAGCATTCTGCAGAGCTAAGTATCACTGTAAAATCTGTAAGCTGTGCAAGATAAGAGTCATCATTTCACAGCACCCTTTTCCTCTTCTCTCCAACACTGCTCCCATGTGAATTTCTGTAGCTCCTATCACACTCTGTCACACCTTCACCGAAGAGCTGCCATTGCAAGAACTGAAGTTTGCTCTGTTATTAGGTAACAGGCAAGTTAGGGCTTAGCCCTAGATAGGCCATAGTAGGAATGAACTGAAGTGCACAGGCTAATGCCTAGTAACACAAAAGGGGAGATTARAAGAGAGCAGAGGTGACTGAACACTCATTGCACATTATAACAGTTTTCCCATCAGAGTAGTTACTCTCAAGCCCTGATAGGGTTTGAGGTACTGGTTCAGCAGCACCATTTAGAAGAGTTAGAGATATAAATATGTACAGTTTTCCAGTCATATACTATGAAAAATACCAGTTAAAATAAGAAACATGTTAGCAGTGCGTAAACTAATTAATTCCTCATCACCACATCTCACCATGTGGTGTGTCAACAGCAAAAATCTTTCTGAATTATAGCCATTTCCCCCAAGCACATTATGGCGGTGGAACATTGCGCTGTGTAGGGTTTGAGCACAGGATGCCACTATATGTACGGTTTCTGCTGCAATTTTTTAACTCTTTGAATAATTTTTTTTAGCACATACACCAAACCAGTTACTCTGGAACAAGTGACTTCAAAGGAGCAGAAGGCCAAAGAATGATTCCTGAGAGCTTCTGAACTTGTGCTCTAAAATCTAAATATTTCATCTGAAAGCTCTACTTGCATTCTCAGAACATATTGTTATGCACAGCCACAGAGGCAGTTCCCAGTCATCAATGAACTCTTTCAAACATATCAACGATGTGGAACACACTGTCCTTTTCATTCCCAGTTTGTTGTACCATGACTTAAAGCGTATTTTGAAAAAACACGTCAATATTGTAATTCCCCTGGATCCTAATGTCTCTGTCCTATCAAGATTTCCTCATCCATACCCATAATTTTTACCCACCTCCTGCCCCATCCATTCTCYCAATTTCTTCCCCTGCTGTGAAATAGGGGGTCTCCCATAGCTTCACCTCTCCTCCACAGAAGAAAGCTGCAAGGAGTCCCCTCTTATTTTGCACACACCTGGCCCAAGTGTCAATGGTGCTTTCCTACCTGGTAGTCTACTATTTAGAGGGAACTAACCTTGTATCTCCTTAGTTTCCTGCTATGTTGAATCTGGCACCGCTTCTATGTCTCTTCCTCTGTGGAAACCCGTCATCCCACAGGATGAAGGTGGGGAGTGCTGAGCAGTAGCAATAGCCCACTGCTTCTCTGCTGAGCCCCCCCAGGAATTCCGGTTGTCTTGCAACCTTCCCATAAATCTTCTACCTGTTTACAACATCTTTCCCCATCTGTGGGGTTGGCACCCTGGAGTTAGTAAATGCTGACTGCTGCAGTTTTATACCAGACTTACTCTGAAGATTTTAAAATTGCTATCAGATTTCAGAACTTTGGCTTCCTTCTAAAACCTTCACCTTTGTCCTCTCCCCTAAAATCTGGAGCTGCTTCAAAGCTGACAGTTATATTTTTATGGTCCTTACAGTATCTTGTTTTGGATCAGGGATTCACAGAACTTTTTTGCCAAATTTAGGTCTGCTGCCTACACAGCAACAAAACATTTGAAGATTTGACATAAGAGTCAGYATAGGAAAGTGCTTAAAAAGACTATGGAATCATGAGAGAAAAAAATTACCAACAAAACTTGTCTGTGTAATTTGGAATACTGGGTTGTGCTGGATTAGACAGTCCACAATGAATGTAAATTGCTCATCTATGGCTTTTACTGCCATTTAAAGATAAGGTAAGTAAAATATGAGAAATTCTGGGCTATCAGATAAACAACCCACCCACAACAAATGTAAGACAGCACACCTTATTTAGAAAATAAAAGAAGGAGCTGGAAAGATTATGTCATGAGTAAGCACAGAAATGAGTGGACTGCAATGTCACAGCAGGTTTGCAGCGTGGCCTCTCTATGGAGTTTGTCAGGATCCTGAATTAAAGACGAGCATTCCATTATCACATTTTAATTTGGCTCCCTTTTTTTGTAGTTTTCTCTCAAAATTCAGCCCCCAAATATTTACAATTTCTTCAAAGAATCAACTCCATGCCTTCAGAGTTCAGTCTTTCTTTTTTCGTAAATTATAAGAACAGTTTAGGGCTTGACTCTAAACCTATTGAAATCAATGGCCAGTTTCCAATTGATATCAAAAGGATCTGGAGAATACAGAAAGCTCCAGGTCAAAATACGTACTGCTATTATTTTTATAAATCACTTATGAGAAAGTAAAATCATTCCCTAATCCCCTACTAAATCAGAATGACAACTATTTTGTACATTATGTTATGTGGAAAAGCTAGAGATATACTCAAGGGCATAAAGATCTCTTTTTCAGCAAATACTCTTTTATATGCCATTTATTCTTTGTTAGCTCATAATATATTAGAATATGGAAGAGTACTATATAGGTCTGCAGTGCTATTAAAAAGCTAGGAAGAAAAGGGATTAGTGAAACAGTAGAATAATGAATACATACATCAACTGTATTTAATTTGGCAAGCTTAATTACTTAATTAATAATTTAAATGCATTTCTTCTTCAACAATACTTCTCAGGAAATATTTATTCTGCACCTGCTAAAAGCTGCCACCTACACAAATTCAGCTAAATGAATATCATGAAGGAAAATAYTCTATTCTCTCATAAAGAGTTGGTAATACAGCCTGTTATTAAGGTTGCCTGACACTTTCCATTACAAGACTCTATTTTCAATTGCTTTTAACTTTGCTAGACTCTAACCAGTTGCTTGCCAAATGTCTACTTCAAGATGACATTCTTGGAAGGTTTCATTCAAAACAGTTGAGTCAGTTATGGAATTAAGATTGGGGAAAGCATATTGATATCTTATATTGAAAATATTATGGCAATATTATTTTAAGATGTTTTAGAAGTTGCTTTAGATGAAAACTTAAATTTAAAGAAAGTGTTTCAATATTTTTTTCTTTCATGATTCCATAGTCTTTTTAAGTACTTTCCTATGTTACATATAAAGTTGAGGAAATCAGTCTGAGATTACAAGCTTTGTGCTAAAGCAGTGACAGATAATTTCTTAAAACTGTAGTTTTTCTGCTACAAAAGATCGGACTGTCAGACAGGAAAACGTRGACTGCAAAGATCTTGTCTTCAATAAGGGTACTTTCATCCCTGAAGACTATATTCCCTGACCAACTATACAGTTTTCATTTTATAGTGAGCTGCTGCACCCCATGCTGGTGAAATGAGAGCTGTCCAGATGGAYTGATACAGCTCTTGCATCTACTCTAGGCATTAGTTTTCAGCTTATTCCTTTCCTCAGGGATGCTATGGGATGTACCAACATCTCTAACTGAGAAGTGCAAATGTCATTGCTAAGCAACCCAAATTTACCTCATAAATAGTTGAATGCGAACCTGGGTCAACAACAAAAAAAATGCAAAGTATTTATTGGTACACATGCATGGACAACATGCAGGGCTCAGATTAAGAGCTTGAATGTCCTAAATGCCTCTTCCATCAGTCAGCCAAAGCTGGCCTAGGTAACTGTGCTTCCRAAGGCCAACCTGGACAAATGCACAACCACGCAGGCAGGGAAAAACCTATAGAAATGGTCCTTATTTAGCTACTGAGCATTCTTAAAGGTATGTGGAAACCCACTCCACCTGTCAGAGAGGTATCTGTACTTATAGCCCGAGCTCTAGCTGTGCTCTATGCAATATTTAGCCATCAAGCTGCCCTCACATCTGTCTATGTCTACATGTGTCACAAGCTACGCAAGGCCTACTTTGTGGGCAAGACTGGTAGGCTAGGCTACTGAAAGGAAAGACTCTCTGACAAAGGCAGCTAGCCAAAATAGGGGGAAAGGAATTGCAAGCTTTGTCACTGGCTTCACACTGAGGACATCTGTTTTTACCACYTTCTGATCTTCACTACCTAGCAAGGACTCTTGCCTCCCCCTGCTCGCAGCAACAGCTGAGGCACTACAGAAGAATGCCTTTCACATGTTGTACCACTCCTGTCTGGGAGCATTTGCAGAGATGAAGTACATCCTTCTATGGGGATGATTTGTGCTCTTTGGAAACAACAGYTCTTGATAGCAACTAGATTTACCCTGCAAGGTTTTGGGGGAGAGAGAGAGACAGAGAGGATTTTCATGGCATTTCCTTTCTTTCACAATCTTCATTTCAGAGCTCTTGCAGCCCAAGATTGGCTCTCTATTAGCTGTGTGATTTCAGAGCATCCCAGGAAGGGATAGGGACTACTTCCATATCACCAAGCAGTGGGACCCAATAGAAGGGGATCTGTAGAGTGAAACAGGTGTTGCTGAGAAACTAGCAACCATCTASCTATGTTTTGAGGGTTATGGGGTGAGGTTACTTTGGACCAGTCCAATCTGGCCTCAAATTGAATGTCTACTCGCATGGGATGTCAGAGCCCTGTTTAGGCATTCAGGAAGGCAGATTTTCTAGAAGCAGGCCCTAGGAAGACTTCTTAGATACCCATGTAGGAGTATCTAGCACATAGCAGACTGTTTTAAAAGTGCTCTTCAGCTTTGACTGCCTCCAAAAGAGCTATTCTGACTTCTATCATAGCCAGTGATAATCAGAGTGTCTCAAGGTGAGTATGGCACTACACATCCTGTAGTGTCCCTGTACAGAAGATCCTTCTTTCCTGGAGAAGCCTTCCCCACAACAAATGACCACMAAGCAAGATGCCAGATCCTTCCTCAGAAATGGGCATTGTATATATTGTAGCCTGTATAAAGGTTAGACTATGTAGAAGACATCCTGTGGCAAAGGGAGTAGTAGGGTCTGACAAAGGAGGAGGGCTTCCCAGCAGCTGTGGGGGGCAGAGAAGAGGTCAGGAAGATTGTACTTCACACCACAACATGTACTGAGCTACATTTATCACAGTGAGATTAACATCTGACTCGAAAATGGGATGTGCATGGGGTTGTGTGGAACTCTGCACCACCCTGCTCCATTRCCAAGACTGCATCCAGGATTGTCAGAGGGGGAGAGGAGTATGAGCAGACTGGTGAGCTGGGGCAACAGGACCCCCCGGACACTGCACAACAYAGTAAGTGTGTTGTACACAATCAAAAACTATTCCTGTTTCTCTACCTGTGCTAGTGTGTATGTGTAGCTTTAAGAAGAGATGAGGTTTAGTTTTCATGTGACTAATCAGCTGGGATGGGGCTGTAGCACTTAATGAAGATTAAGTGGGGATCACTGTTCAATATTGATGGGGGACTTAAGAAGTTGTTGGGTTAGATCGAAAAAGAAAAACGGAAGAATGAAGATCTTTAGGAGATACCTATGCAAGTCTTAAAATAGTGTGAGGAAAGTCAGTCTTGTTTAAGAGAAAGTGAAGATTATAGAATAAAACAACAGCAAAACCACAAAATCAGGAGGGAAAATTTAATATCAGTATTTTCTGAAAACTGGATATTGAACATATTTTTCACTGGTAAGACAGTATCGTCACTTTAGCAAAGATCTTCAGACTTCTGTAGGCTCCCGAAYAGCAGAAGGAAAGCAATATTTTATATGATTATGTTGCTGAAATGGCTGTAGATTATCGACAGTGTTGAGCTACTGCAGGATTAATGATTGCTGACAGAAGAGTGGTGTTGGGGAAAAATCTGAAATATGAACTTGTGGGCTGTGTCTGCAGCTTTTTACCTTAGACATAGGTTATACAAGCCACCACGTTTTTCTTGATTAGAAAATGAGATAGCAGAAATCTTAGTGCCAATGATCAAATGTTCAGTCTGGCACAGATGAACACAAAAATCACATTTCCACATTGGGTGCTTGCYGGCAATATTATTTCTCTTTCATATGTATGTGTGTGTTGAATTAAGCTATTTGATGTGTGTATCCTGAAACCATTTGTAAACTGGTCCTCATTCTGAGATATTTTAACAGCTGCAACATAAAATCAGTTAATTCTGATAATCAAAGGGAAGATTATCCAAAGACACATAGACAGTACTTGCCAAAAGTCAAAACTGCATAACATTTCCCTCTAATCTTCTAGAAATAACAGAGCACCCCCAAGAAGTGCCCATGTTTACCTGCCTGGTAGCCTGGTACTTGGCTTTCTCACCTTAGATTGTGCCAGAACATAGCTGTATTAAGTAGGTATGGGGCTGAGAGGAAAACAGGTTGCTACACCTTTTTGATGTGAAATATGCACTTTTTTATGGTGTTTCAGCTGCCCTATCAAGCTAAAAAGGGGGAGAGGGAATATACATTAAGTCCGGAGAAACTGCAGTATGGGGGAAGAAGAGGAAAGTCACTTTAAAAGACTGCTTTCACGTTGCCCCTTGAAACTGAASATTCTTCTGTTTGTCGCATTTTCTTTTTATATACTTAGTAGCTCATGCACATATATTTTGCAATAATCAGATTAAAAAATAAGTGACAGAGAAACAGATATTCAAATACTTCTTAAAGCAGCACTGACCTCACCCAATTTGTGTTACTGCTTTTCTTCACTTTTCTTTCTGTAGCCTGTTCTACTTTGATTTATATGTTTTTTACACTGTTTTCAGCTCTTTGCTGAATTATATGCATTATTCTATCTACATGTTCTATCTACATGCAGTGCAAAAGGTAAGTATTTTCAAAGTCCAGTAGTTCTATCACACCAAGAGCTATTTATTACATAACCATCTCCATTCAGTTGTATTTAATGACAATCCCATCATATGGCTAGAATTTGTAGTGCTTTCAGAACCATGTTACTGTGCTTTGAGTCAAACCAACTTAATTGTATGAAGCAAAGAAAATGCATTAGATGGAACTGAAAGTGTAAACAGAAGTTGGAAACTAATAGTTTAACAGCTCTCCATAAGCTCTTATTAGAGGAACTAACAGATGTTAAAACAGTTTTATACCTAATATTGATTTGTTTTTCCAGCTGGTTCTTATTTAACTGTGTCTTATGATACATCAGTGAGTCACCAATATATTATTTATGAAAGCAGGATGCATTTAAGTTATATTTAGAATGCAAGTGTATCTTACTTGAAATATAATATTTAGCAGCTCATGTGCAGGGCATACAGAGCAGAGCAATTACTGCTTATGGGCTCCATTTTTACAAGGTGAAAAAGAGGGTAGAGTCATTTATATGCCTGTATAGAGAATGTAAAATACTGCCGGAGTAGAGAGGAAATAGATTACTTTATCTATTGGCGTCTGTGACTACAGAAAGTACACACATTACTTCGATCTTTTTCGTTTTATAAGTAGGTAATCATGAGATCAGATCTAGAACAATCAAAGACCTTTGGTGCATGGGAAAGTACACAATGTAAGTACTGTTACAGAAAATCCTCTATACAGTTTTAGGCATTTCTATCAAAGGATGCTTAGCAGTGACTTGTCTTACTATTTGCTGTAGCAAACTACTAAACAAATAATACTGGATCAATTGTTCTTGTCTTCTTCCCCTGTAAATTATGAACTGGTATGAAGTTAGATACACCTGAAGTTCTGAGAGAGCAGCAGTCTGCCAGGAAATGTTTCTGTAGTTTAACAGCTGCAGAGATGCCCAGCAATATGACCGTATCTTCCTGTATTTGAGCGCTACACAGAGCTGCCAGGGATTAGAGGGTAATGGTTCTCCCTTCAAGTTCCCCCTGTATCCTRTTGCTTAGAGAAATGAATCTGAATGAATAAGATATAGTCTTACATCTGTATAAGGGCAATGCAAATGAGTCTTTCCTTCTAAGAGATTGCTGCTGACAATTTTAAATAAGGAATGAGTCTTCATATCTCTGGAACTTCTTTTGTATATACTTCCATTAACAGTATCTCAACAATATGATGCTTATTTTAAATATGTGTACTGAATAGTTAAGTATATATTCTCTTGATGTGTGTCAACTGATACTGATGATCAGTTGATGATGATTCAACTGCTGATACTGAAAATAAAAGACTTAAAGCTGTATATAGGTTTCAAAGTATAAAGTTATTGTAAATGATTAGTGTTTAGTAAATTAAAATATGAATTATTAACTAAAATAATATGTATGTAAATAACTTTACATACTGATTCTACTCATCAAGATAGTTTAAAATTTTTCTTTCAAGTTATTCATTGAGCAGTGTCACTGGAGCTGTAAGAGGTGATTAAATACAGGATTTTAATTCTTTAAAGTAGTGCCTTTAATAATTAAAAGCTGTGCTGTATTAACATACACTCATGGTGTGTTACTTCTCAGTAATATCYTGCCCTGTGTTTTACATCTCTGTATTGTTTACAACACTGCCTTGTTTAAAGATAATAGTGTCTGCCAAACTTTAATCTTGGTCTGACATAGCATACAAAGATTTAGTAATAATAACAATAATAGAAATATATCTGTTCTTGAAACAAAGTGAGTGAAAAGTATATGTTTCTTACACATAAAACATTTGTAGAACTGAAAAGTGAACCTGAAACTTGGCACAAAAGCCTTTGCATCAGGAACATGCCTTTGAAAATTACCCCAAATTTCTCCACATTATAAACCATTGAAAATGGTTTGTCTCATTTTTTCAGGCTGCCAGAGCTAGCTATACATTGTCCGAGTATCTAATATCACCAGTTGTACTCTAAGGGCTGATAACCTCTCCTTGGATTTAGAGTTCTCCAGGGAGGCAACTGGGAGCAGGAGACTGTTTCCTTAGGGTGCTCCTCTTGCTCTGCAGCAAGATCTAGGATGATGCTGAAGGGCACTGTTATAGACAAACATAAACAGGATAAGACTAGAAACTGCGGGATAAGGAAAAAGAGCGACTCAAGGGTGGGAAAACAGCTGTGACTTTAGCATGTGAGAGCCTCTCCTAGAGAAAAAAACTCTTGAGGGGGTGAGAAATGGACAAAAAAGGTCTCTCCCATGTCTCTCATATAAATAAAATAGAAAAACAGTGTTTGAACTTATTCGTTTCTCCTTTAAGGAAAAATAATATGCATCTAGTGAAGAACTATTTATTTTTAATTCAACCATGGTACTCATCTCCAGAAATTCTTAGAAGGAGGGAGGAGAACACTTTATACTGATAGTTATTTAACGTACATGAAGAGTTAAAACAAATATAACCGGGTAGGTAGGAGATGATTGTCACAGGGTGGATCAGTCACTTCAAACAATGCCAAATCTGAGAATGTGTTGGGCTTTATGAAAGTATTTCTACTGAGGGGAGAGAGAGAGAGAGACTTGCAGCATTTGCTGTGAGACTTTAATAAATAATGTAATAGATTAGACTCATGCTTCAACTCTGCTCACCTACATTTATGACATGGCAAAAATATGGTGTAGCATGAGAAGTGTGCAGTATTGAGAGCTTAGTTTTAAAATTAGGGCTAAATTTCCAAACATAACAACTGAAAAGATGCTCTAACCTGTAAGTGTCTTAGTTCTGATATTTTGTTAGTATTAATAGAGTTTTTACTTGAAGTAAACATCAAGTTCATACAAATGTACCTTATTGCCTCGATATAGCTTATTATAATGCAAGTTTAGTACTTGTGCTACAAAGCTTACCAGGCTTTTAAAATGCAGACTTCTTCCTGACAACAATGTAAATATGGTGTTCCCATCTTTGACTCAAAAATGTTAGTTCTGGGATGTCCATTCCCATATTTTAGATGTGCTTGATGGAGCAGAATGGTACTGTATAAATTGCTGATCTCTAATCTTTGGTTCACTGATTCAAGCCCACACTGAACTGCTGAGTAAAGTGAATGTTTTTTCAGGTCAGGCCATATTGCATAACAGAGAGAAGTTGCCCATGCCATAATGTCTGCATATAAACTGTGTCTAGCCAGAGTAAATACAAGAGATCCCTTCAGGTTTTGTCTTCTGATTGCTAGACAGTACTGAAGCCCCATTCTACCCTCTTCTTCAGTGCTGCCTTCTATGCTAGCCATATTAAAGCTATCACAGGTGTGTTGACTGTTGCAGCTATACATTCATCCTGCTGTTACAGTATCTTCAGGTTATATTTTCCTTTGTAGTAGTATTTGGGATTTTAGTGACTAGACTTGGAATTTTTGTAGTGTGAAGGCTTTGGGGTGCCTTAAAAGCATCTCAGATGTACTTTTGCTGAAGTTCAGGGCCAAAATGCATGACTGAGCATGGGAATTACTTAATGTGAATTTGAAACTCAAGTGTAACTCCCAACATGTGTGGTGCACCTGTAGCCATCTCTCAGAGTGCCCCAGTATCCTCTCAGGATGCTTCCACAGCTCTTCAGGGCCATTTCTCAGCTTATGCTCAGTAGCAACACTGTGGCTACTGCTGCCATCATGTCAGGCATGCCTATATGAACAAGGAGACAGTGCCCTCAGCTCCCATTCCACTCTTGCTACTGGGGACAAATTAATAATCTTGCCTGAGAAATCAACTATTTCTTCTCTCCTGGCAAAAGGACTCATTCAGAGTCAGACYTGAGCCAGACTCTTGGTTGTAAAGTAAGTGTTTTGAATTTGAGAAATATGAGATCAAAGGAAGACGCATGTACTATGCATGTTCTATGAAGTTACAGACCATGAGTGCAAGTAAAACTTCAGGCTGTGGAGGATCATGCTTAGCACTTTCTGCTGAGAGTCTTGCCTACAGTAACAGCCTACTCATCTCTATCCAAATGTGCAGCCATCATATGCTGGGGTCTGACTATCTAAAGCTCTACCTGAATAGGGAAAATCACTATCTGAATAGACTTGCACACCTCTATTCTAACTATTTGCTATATCCTGTGCTCTCCAAAGCAATCAGTAATGCTGGTGTTCCTCGTACCATTGGAGGTTTAACCAAAATGAGTTTTTCAACTCTGCAGGGTGACCAGTGAAATCTATATGCCTACAACTCGTCCCACAGGGGTGTATATTGTGTATTATGGTATATTGTGTATTATGGTGTATGGTTAATGCAGGTCCTCTTAGACCACAGTGGGTTTATGGACTTTGGACTTATATACAGTGTTTGTTGGCTTGTAGCTTCACCTGAATTGGGGTATGTCCTACTCTATCTACCTCTTCATAGATAGGAAATTTGTGACATTAAAGAATCACAGAATCATAGAATCAGTAAGGTCGGAAGGGACCTCTGGAGATCAGCTAGTCCAACCTCCCTGCTCAACAGGGTCACCTACAGCATGGTAGACAGGGTTGCGCCCAGGTGGGCCTTGAATATCTCCAGAGAAGGAGACTCCACAACCTCTCKGGGCAACCTGCTCCAGTGCTCCATCATTCTCACAGKGAAGAAATTCCCCCTCACGTTCAGGTGGAACTTCCTGTGCTTCAAYTTMTGCCCATTGTCTCTTGTCCTGTCACACGGGACAACTGAAAAGAGTTTGTCCCCGTCCCCTTGACACCCTCCCTTCAGGTACTTGTACACATTGATCAGATCCCCCCTCAGGCTTCTCTTCATCGGGCAGAAGAGGCCCAGCTCCTGCAGCAGTTCCTCATAGGGCAGATGCTCCAGCCCTCTGATCATCYTTGTAGCCTCGTAGCTGAACTGTCTCCAGTAGCTCCATGTCTCTCTTGTACTGGGGAGCCCAGAACTCTGGAACTGGACACAGTACTCAAGATGAGGCCTCCCCAGGGCTGAGTAGAGGGGCAGGATCACCTCCCTTGACTTGCCGGCAATAGTCTTCCCAATGCACCCCAGGATACCATTGGCCTTCTTGGCCACAAGGGCACATTGCTGGCTCAAAGACCTCAGCTGATGGTGCTTATCATCTGTAGGACTGTATCATCCCTATGCAGATGAGTACAGACCACACAGAAACTTTAACAAAGCTTTAAGAATGTAGTAGTTGAACATCTGGGCTGTATACCTCACCTGAGGGGAATCATGACAACTACTGCTTCATAAGATGTGAACAAATCAAGTAGCAATTCTGCTAAAGCTATGAGACCCGATGGAGAGTTTTGCATTYAAATGTGCACATCACTGTTCACCAAGTTCTGCAACAGAAGCTGTCCTGAATAGTTAGCGATGGGATGAAGAAAAGAAACATACAGACAGCTCATCTAGAATGCCTGAGAAATAACATGCAGACTCCAGTGTGTTGCTTTATTTGAGATGTGTTTTGTCACCTGCTAGAGCACCAAACTTTCTTGTGCCTAGCTATGCTATTCAAATACATCCTGGGGTCCTCAGTCTTCTCCCTGATGGGAATGCAGGAGGTGGAGAAGGTACTGATATTGTGGAGGAAGTCCATCCTGCGAACTGGTGTATCCAGAGTTCCATGGACAGCATCTTTCATTTGCAGAACCGCTGTGCTGTTTCATAGGTGCACACTTATATCTGTGTGTCCACAAGAAATCTGACTTTCCTTATTTCAGATGTCCGAACAGTGAGGAATTATCCATCCTGGCTTTTAGGAAAGTGAACAACTGTGGGGTGGGCATGTTGCGCTGCTGTTGTAGTCCCTAACAGCCTTTCTGCAACATTCTCCAGTGTCTACAGCTGTCAAAGAGCTTGAGCAATTAAGCTAGACAGGACAGCGATGATGCCCTGGCCAAAGAGGGTCACAGGCCCTATTTATACTTTACCAGGGCCATAACATACATTCACATATGGTATGTTAGCATTAGAAAGCTATCTAGTGTGTTTTTTCACTTGTGCCACACTGCACTCCCCTGTTAGGACTCAGGGAACATTGTGCATCCAGTAACATTCCCAGTAAGTAATGAGGTTGTATCACTTTGGTATGCTACTCTTGATATGGTCCTCCTGTATTATCGCAGCAATCTTTGTGCCTGAAAACTTCCTCTCATGCTACACTGCATACACCTGTGCTGACATGCTACAAAACCCCCACTGTTTATAGGCTTTTGTTTTTTTTTTCTGGGACCTAAGATCAAAGCAAGATTGGTGTGGGAAATCACAGCTATGGTCAGAGTACACTGAGGCATTGCAGCATAGCTAGGCCTATTATGCCAAGATGACCTCCTTATCTGGCCACAGAAAGTACCTGCTCATCTTGGCCTCAGGTGGATTGCAGTTTAAGTCTCCAACCTCTGACTTGGCCTCTTCTTGATCCAGACCCCTCAAAGAGAAAAGAAGGGGGAGGATTCTGGGGAGACCACCCTCTACAGAACAGTTGTCTTCTTTACTTTGGCCAGAACCATTCAGTTTGGAAGCAGATTCCCCAGCAGAGCATTATTCAAGTAAGCATCACTTTGGCTTCTCATGACAATGAGAAGGAAGGGTTTGTTACAGAGCTCTGTGGAGGCTGGACACTGCCCAATGTTGCCATCATTCAGGGAATATATATGTCACTCTTCATTGATGGTCTCCTGATGCAGTTACAGCATCAGCCAGGGAGTAAGTTGAAACAGTCACCTAGTAAAAAGTGCCTCCATGAGTGTATGGCACATTGCAGTGGGACCAAAGGTATCTGCATGTCCCAAGTGAGCCTCACCCAGGAATTTAGACATGGCTATGCATATGCAGATGTAAATGAATAAATCTTCTTCCCCTGATTGAAGACAAGATACCACTTTCAAAGCATCACTGCACACATAAACCATCTGTCCCTCGGTAAGCACGTAGGTATATTTGTCCCATAGCACCTACCTTGGATAATAGCCTCTATTGCTGAATCTGGCAGTCCAATGGAGATAAGGCTGCTGCAGGTCCATGCTCCCAGGTCCAACAAGTAGCAAGGCTGAGCATATATTTTAAATAAGCACACACAAACACACATATATAATACACTTGCACATGGCCAGCCACATGGATCAACACAGATGGAAATGCTCAGTACTCACACAAACAACTGCAATAGCTTCATCCTGCTCCGCTCTCTAGCTGATCAAGATGAAGATCTGTTAGTGAGAAATACATTTACATAAGTGCAATATGAATCCCTCCAGCAGCTGGCCTTAGACACACAGACTGTCCAGTAGCTGGAGCAGGATTCCTGCTGTCCCCAGTCGCTGGCACTTGGACATACCAGCCCCTAAGGCCTGCAGCCCCACTCTAGCCAGTGGTATATACTGGGCCTAGTATGCCAAGATGAACTCCTTATCTGGTCATATATATGTACGTACATATGTTTACCACCTATAAACACATGCCAACCCTAACCCTACTGACAGGCTAGTCCAGCTTGATATTTAGTGGCAATCACACATTCACCTGCAAATCCTCACTTGCTCCAGTTGCTGACAGCGCAGATATGCAGACTCTGTGACCTGTGGTCCCACTCCAGTTATTGGTGTGCAGAGCTCCACATACACATGCACACAGAGAAGAATCCCTCACCCAGGAAAGTAGCTAGAAAAGGAATTTAGTGAGAAGATAGGACAACCTGTGCTATCAGACACAGGACATTAGACACGTGCTCACCAGCCCCTTTTCAAGTGCAACTGGCCGCTTCTATCCCTTTATCCCTCTATTTTCCCATGCTTGTTCCTCCCCAAACAATCTTCTTTTCCTTGCCTTCGGTTTCACTCCCAAGCATCCCATAAAAAGTCTTGTGCCATCTCAGGGTGCTCTTCCCCTGCATTCCATAACAAATCCTGTGCCCTAGCAGTATCCCAGCCTGCGAGGGCCCTGGAGAGCCTCTCTGCTGGCCATGGGGCTGCATCTCACCCCATGGAGCCGGGGCCCTCCTGGGGCAGCCTTGGGGGCTGGGACAGGTGCTGGCGGCTCTGATGGGATTATTGGGGCTCCCCTCCTAGCTGCTGGGCTGCAGGGCTCCTGTTTGCGTGCGGAAATGAGGTGTTTATCATGTAACCTACAGGCCTGCCAGCAGTGGTTGCAGGAGTTAGGGCAGCAGGCTGTCCGGCTGCTCCCAGGCTCTGGCATAGCACAGACCAGCAGCTCAGCAAACTGGGATGTGCTTCCTGCCATGCTCACAGCTCCCTCATCGCAGCACGCAGAGCCCACCTGCCCCCTTCTCTCTCTGGGCTGATGTCTATGTCTGCCTCCCCTCTGCTCCTGCCGTCCCAGCAGCAGCTTTCTGCCGAGGAGTAGCAGGTGCTCAGCCTGCTGCTCAGCCCCAAATTACAAGGCATAGCTGGCAGGCAGGCCACCCTGCTGTCTCCAGGCACTCCTCAAAGGAGCAGCCTGCGAAGGGATGAGGCTACGCCAGATTATCCCCAGACGTTGGGGACGTTGGCCCTTGGACCGAGGGAGATGATGGAAAGTTCTTTAGTACTGGGTGCCTTCAGGAGTTATCTGGGACGGAAATGTCTGCCTGTTGTTTCTCTTGTGCAGACGTTTGAGGAGTTGTTGTCCCTCGCTGCTGGGGCATGTGGCACAGCTGAGGGGCTGTGGGCAGGCGGCCTCTTCCCCTTGGCAGAGGAGGAAGAGAGGGTCCCCCAACACAGCAGCTTGCAGAAATGTGGCCACAGAGGAGGCAGCATGTGCCCTGGGAGAGGCTGGAGACCTGCTAGGCAGCTCCACTGGCACTGCCACCCACTTCAGAGACTCAGATGGCTGGGTAGATAAAAATAGCTTTTAAAAAACATCTATACTTTGTGTTGCAGCCTATCAGCTAAGTAAACTGCAGCATTTGTTGCTGCTCAGATACAGGGTGCATGGGTACCTGAGAGTGATGGGGTGAGTACAGAGGGAATGCTGGCTCGGGGAGCAGGCTGAGGGCCAAGATCTCTGGGGCTGCCAGCAGCCTGGGGAGAGTTGTCTCTTGCAAGGGAGAAGGGCTATAAGTGGTGCATGGCCACCGCTGAGAAATGGCTGCAAAAGGTGGGAGAACGGGCTGCAGAAGCAGGCTGTGAGTTCGCAGCAGGGAGACATAGGCTGTGTCATTTAGAAATGTATTGTGTGTATGAAATAGAAAACTTCTGGGGAGCAGGTACATGCAGAAGGGGAGGAGAAAACATACAAATCTGCCTGATTTCCTCTCACTGTGTATTTCCAAAGCAAACATTTGAGCATGCTAGCCTGTAGGAACATGAGCTCTGGAGAAGTCGACTGGAATAGGAACTTAGAAAAACTACCTCTACTGAATCAAACTTTCAGACCATTGCACCTTTGAATTTAATAAGCATTGTAGTAAATGTATCATTTTTCTTTTACGTTGTGCTTTTGAACAATAAATGCCTGAGGCTAAATACACAGAACTGGCAGAGTACTTGTCAATGGCATCTTACAGCAGAGAAAGTGCAAGAACCTTCTCGTAACAAGGTTCCAGGTATTTAGATTGATTTCCTGAAACCTATTTCACTTCTTTTTAAACAACAGTGACACATATGTTGTTTACCCTTTGATTTCACACCCCATCCCCTTCCCCAAATTAACTATTGGCAAGCTGACAAATGGCGGAAGCTTTCTGTTTCTTCCAAGCTGCACTGAAACACTTTTCAGAAACAAAATGTTTCATTCAGAAACCTTGTATTTCATAAAGTGTCTTATTCTTGTAGGCTAAAACWAGCCAGGACACACTTATCTTCAGTTGTCCATGATGTTTACTTGTTAATCTGTGTCAGCTCATGATCTCCAAACTCTGACCATGCGTGGTCCAGTAAGTAAGAGATCATTCCCAGCAGGAAGAATGGGAGAGGCCACACTGTTTTGGCCAGAAAAGCGACTTCAGTCATATGGACATGAGCCTTGCTGTGCCACTCGCTCTCAGGGCCAGACAGTGGGCTCTGTCCCTGTTTAGTTTACTACTATAGGAGCAGCCCTGTATGTGCACATTTCTTAAACAGTATGAATATGAGCATTTTAGACTCCATGATTTTTCCAGTCTTTGGATATGCAAAGAAATATAGTCTTCATCATGGCTGCCGTTTTAGATTTTCTGTTTGTAAGACTTAAAAAAAAAATAGTATTGAAGTATTCACATGATTATACCAAATTTCTTGCTTGTGTCATAATCCTCAGTCTTTCTCAGTCTTATATTGCTTTACTTCCACTGGATTCTATGGGAATAGCCCAATAAATAAACAGGTTTACMGCTGTTATCATTAATCTGTAAAATAAGGCATTTACTTACTTGTCTATCACAGATCAGCTAAACATTATGATAATTTGGGGGTTCAGTTTAAGGACAAGAAAATTGTAGCAATCATATTGGTTGTTCTGTGTTTTACTATTAGTGAATGCTTTTAGGAAACATTGTTAACAATGTAGAAAGTTCAGCATTAAAAATTATGAGTTCTGATCTTACTGCAAGCTTCTTATTTCATCTCTCATCCACATTTTCTAAGAAAATGAATGTTTTCTTCTTTATATCTGTCTCTGGAAAAGCAGCCCCCATTAAAATTCAAACCTTAATTCCAAACCCATAAGGCAATGCTTATTTGAATCACTGAGATGAAAACCAAAGGGCCATCCTGAAAATGATTTTACAGAAATCAACCTCAGCCAGCAATCTGTACTTTCTTAATTTGTTTGTTTGTTGTTTGTTTGGTTGATTCTTTCTGAATGGAGAGATACTTAAACCTACCTTTTAGGCAAAGCATTGTAAATCCAGTTGCCTTAGGGTTCTGAGGATCTGTAAATCTTCAGAAGTTACCAAAAGTCCTTTCAACGTTCACAGAAGTCTAAGCCAAGGATTATAAACATGATAACAGCAGCTAAAGTGTGACTAGCAGTGGTTGGGAGTAGAAGCCTTTGGGATTAAAAAAAAATGTTTTACAGAAATATCATTTTTTGTGGTATCTTTTCATTTCATCTTCTGCTGAGAAAAAAAAAATATGACTGGAGACAAAACTATGACTGGACAGAGATTTCCCGCTGGTGCCTGGATGCGCCCGGGTGGGCAGCTGTCCTAAGAGCCAGGAGGTGCACCTTCGATTTCTTGCAAACTGAAGAGGTCAGTGATCTTTCCTGGTTTGGGTGCTTCTCCCATCATGCCAGTACTTACGGTGGGCGCAGAGGCGCTGGGCAAGGAGGAGCCCAGGAGAAGCACGATGAGCCGTGCAGTGCCAACACGAGGGGAGCCCCAGTGCCTGGGGACTCCGAGCTGATCGGGCTCGGGTGTCGGGCTAAGGGGTAAGGCAGGTCCTTTGGCGAAGAGGCAGTTCTGGTAATGTTGGGCCACTTAAATAAAATATTTATCAGATTCTGGAGTTTAGATGCCTCAAGACTGAACAAGAGTGACTTGGGGTTTTCCAGATCACAGTGATACACGCCTAAATTCTGTATAAAATCTTCCATGGGTCAGGGCCCTATTCTATTCAGATTCAGTAGTCCCCACGACTGACTTTCACTCCTCATCTGAGACTGATATTTCATCTTGGCTCAATATGATTCAATGATCTAGTATTTGGTCACATTGAAATGCAAATTTTTTCCTTTCATGTAGTTACTAAACTAAACAAGTCACTTTTTATTGGTTATTTTCCCTATTTATAATTTAGCACTATGAAAACTTCTGAAGCATTCATAAATCATTTCAGTGATTTTTTCTTCTTTTTCTCTGACAAAAATATTAAATCACATAGATCTCAAATCATATCTCTAGACACKTTACCATACAAGCATAGAACCACATTTTGAAAGCCTTTAATTAGCAAGTTTTTAATCCATCTAATATTTTCAGGATACATTTATAAAAATGATTCTAGTTTTCTAATAAAAATATGAAATGCTGTTAGTGCAAATGCCGGGCAGAAGTTTAAAAAATAAATACATTAGTGATATAACTTATCAGCCAGAGCTGTAATCTAAAAAAAAAATCAGGTTAGATTGAAAAGATTCATTTTTCRTAAGGTAATGTTGATATTAAGAAAGATAAGAATAAAATTATTAATGATGATGTCAGACATTCTATTATTTGCCTAGGACTGATGCTTGAACAGCAGTTTGCCTTTTTAAAATACTGGCTTAAGACAAGCTTTTTTTCAGTTCTCTGGAATTTCCCTTGTGCTTCAAACTTTACTGAAAATCAACATGTATAGCCCAAAATGCTTGTTAGCTGATTATTTTCCAGATGTTTTAAATGTATGTGTTCTAGACCTTCTGATTTTTCAAATTTTTCTGCAAGATTACTGGAATAGAACTTTTCACTTCCACTCTTTAATCAGCTTGTTCTGTCTCAGTTGTGGAGTTATGTATGTTGGAGTATACACAATAAAATCAACTCTATTTCTTCTTTACTCTTATTAAGCCCCATCCATCCATTCAGATATTTACCAGCTAGCTGCTAGTTCATAATTGTTCCTACCTTTCTCAAACAAAAACATCATGCACATCTACATACGGATCATAGAATCATAGAATCAGTAAGGTTGGAAGGGACCTCTGGARATCATCTAGTCCAACCYCCCTGCTCARCAGGGTCACCTASAGCATGGTAGACAGGGTTGCATCCAGGCGGGCCTTGCAGATCTCCAGAGAAGGAGACTCCACAGCCTCTCTGGGCAACCTGCTCCAGTGCTCCGTCACTCTCACAGGGAAGAAATTCCCCCTCACGTTCAGGCGGAACTTCCTGTGCTTCAACTTCTGCCCATTGACTCTTGTCCTGTCACACGGGACAACTGAAAAGAGTTTGTCCCCGTCCCCTTGACGCCCTCCCTTCAGGTACTTGTGCACATTGATCAGATCCCCCCTCAGTCTTCTCTTCCCCAGGCTGAASAGGCCCAGCTCTCACAGCCGTTCCTCATGGGGCAGGTGCTCCAGCCCTCTGATCATCTTTGTAGCCCTATGCTGGACTCTCTCCAGTAGCTCCATGTCTCTCTTGTACTGGGGAGCCCAGAACTCTGGAACTGGACACAGTACTCAAGATGAGGCCTTCCCAGGGCTGAGGAGAGGGGCAGGATAAAGTCCCTCGACCTGCTGGCAACACTTTTCCCAATGCACCCCAGGATACCATTGGCCTTCTTGGCCACAAGGGCACATTGCTGGCTCATGGTCAACTTGCCATCCACCAGCACTCCCAGGTCCTTCTCCGCAGAGCTGCTCTCCAGAAGGTCAGCCCCCAGCTTGTCCTGGTGCCTAGGGTTATTCTTCCCTAGGTGCAGCACTCTGCACTTGCCCTTGTTGAACCTCAGGAGGTTCCTCTCTGCCCAACTCTTCAGCCTGTCCAGGTCTCTCTGAATAGCAGCACAGCCCTCTGCTGTATCAGCCACTCCTCACACTTTTGGATCATCAGCAATCTTGCTGAGGAGGCACTCTGTCCCCTCATCCAGGTCATTGATGAAGGACTTGAACAGGATGGGACCTGTACTGAGCCCTGGGGGACACCACTAACTACAGCTGAAGTCAAGGTACACAACGTCCACTGCTCTCCCCTCATCTCCCCAGCCAGTCGTCTGTGTAGAAACATGCAATGCTATTAGTTTGGACTTCATTCTGTTTGCATACAACATAAGTAATCAAGGCATGATCACTTGCCCACAGACTGCTAAATTTTTGTTCTGTGATTATTTTCTCTTCCACATTATAGTGCTTTGAATGGGTAATCCAATAAATCAGTTCTTTAGAAGAGGCACAGGTGTTGCAAGCTGTATACTGAGTACCTAGTTAATCAGAACAGACTGAAAAAAGCATCCTACTGATTTGTAAGTCATCAGTTGTGGTTTTGAACCTTCTACAATTCCTAATTCAAGTACATGGTTTTGACCACCTTAGCGCTATCAAAGCATATGACTTAGATGACAGGATATTAAAAATGTATTTTAAAAGTCTAAAATTGCATTACAAGAATATTCCAAAGCAAATTAAAATTCATACCTAAAATTAAACTGTTTTCTCTAAGAAAAAATCTGCAAAGGTAAGCAATCAGCTTTAATTTATAATAATCAAAAGGCAATATATTTAAGCTGTAAGTTTCTTATTTTGCCAGAAACTGAGTCTGACTTTTACCTCAGTTATCTAGGCATTTTAAAAAAGAATATAAAATGATTGGCTGAGGAGAAAGGAGACAACTATGTAACACAACCTTAAAAGATGTTACACATGAGTAATGGAATGTTTTCCTTTTACGTCTTGATTTAGAAGAATTACAGGCAACCAGAGTTGAATGCTTTGCTGTCCTTTGAGCATTTAGCAATTTCTCTTATAAGATACAAATAGGTACAATAAAAAAAACTTTACATGAGTAACAGTTGGAGATTTTGCCATTGTCCCACTATCATTCAAAATCCTCTCTCAGCTAAACTTCTAGTAAATATAAATAAGCACTGCTTCATTTAACATCAAGTTGTTTTTTCAAAAGATAAGAGATTTACTATGGCCTTTTGTACTTTTTCATAAAAGAATAAATTATTTGACTCTACCCAAATATACATATAGTGAATAGGATATCAAAATTTAATTGTGCAGTAATTTCTTCAGAATTCAATCATATCACCTCTGTATTTCTTCATAAATCAGAGATCTGATTATCTGTACTTGGAGCATCAAAAATATCAGTATGGAATGTACTTCTGTATTCCAGAAAAGAAATAAAACTCAAACAAACAGGAAGATTTTTTTTTAGGGGAAGCATAGTATTGTCTTAGCATAGCCATGAGAGGAAATATGTTCTACATATTAGCTAGAAAAAATACAGATGATCCTTTTCAGATAAATTAAACATCTAAGTTTGATTTCCCTTATTAGACAGCGTTAGACCAAATCTTGAGACTTTCTTGCTTCATTTGGAATTACCTGAACAACCTCTCGCTGAAATGGTACATCCGAATTACAACACAGAAAGGTGACAGCTTATTGAAATGCACTGTTATAAACTCTTCCTGCATGTGCATCAGTCATGCAAATGAGCATGACTTGTGTCTACAATTATACGCTTTAATTTGGAAGTATCTTGCTGAGCTCCCTCTTTCACTACATTTCTACTTGGGTTTCTGATAAAACAATCTAATCAGCTGAAACAAGATTACATGTAGTTGCATAGCACGAACATTTGATCCCGACAGGATTTCTCTGTTAAACTCATTTTGTTTCTGTCATTAATCTTATTGAAGATAGTTCCACAATAGAGAAAGGATATAATCTGCCACTSATAAATTGCTTCAATCCCCTTCTCTTTATTTTTGTAAGATTTTTCCCTCCACGTTTCTTCTGGTTACTTAAATAATGAAACACAAGCTGAGAGACAGAACATTTTGCAGGCCTTTTCATAAGCCTGAATACGAATGCAGTGAAGACAGTTAAGGTACTTTTCACATATTCTTAATCATGTTTTGGAGATTTTATGTTCCAAGCATTAGATTTTTCCAAATCTGCCTGTTAGAGTTGTGTCGGTGACTTCTCAAACATCATAAAGACCTTTTCCTTGCATCGAACATGCTTGCTGCTAATGAAACCTCGCCACAGACTTCTAGTTGACTAACTACTGAATAAAATCTGACGCCATGAGCTGGTAAAGTCAGAGCAGAGAGTTCAAAATGGTAAGCAGTAATTTGGTTAAAACTACCAAGGATAAGAAATACTTAATGTCTCAAGTTTCTTCAAAAGTTACATACCTACAACAGCATTTTCTTATAACATGAAGAAGGTATTTGATGTTACAGTAGTTATAACACTCCCCTGCATGCTCACCACTCTTTCTGAGAAGATGCCAGCCTTTTCCCCCTCTCACAAGAGCGACCTGAGCAGCAGAGGCTCTGGTGATCTGTCACAGGATGCCTCTGCAAGTGAGTGCCTCTTGCATGTGATAATTAAATAATTCATTATACATTTGATACATAATGAACCAAGCAAGCAAAAGTTTCACTCTCCAGCATGTCGATAGGGAAATCTGTGTTGTGCACTCTGTTCCAGTGTTTAGGCAATTGGAAATACTTGTGGATTCATTAGATGCAAGTATTCCCCTTTGAAGAAGAACAGCATCATTAGAGCAGTGAGTGACATTCACATTTTCACTGAATAGTTCACTGAGCTGTTGATTGTTTCAGCAAAATGAAGCACCCTCTGCAAAGGAGACAAACTTAGCACTTCACCTGAGAATACCCACTAGTCCGGTTGCTAGATATCCCACCAGGAAGTGGGAGATAGGGATTCAAGGGCTGTCAGGCAGAGGAGGCAATTAGGCCTCAGATTTTTGGGTGAGTCCTTAAGCTGTCTGAAGAAMGTAGTGGTGGCAACATCTTCTCTTTTAGCTATATTATTGTGTAGAGCAATCTGTTAAATTTTTAAATCATCCTTTCACCCAAACAAAATGAATTTAAGTTTGAAAGTCCTGACAGGACTTGTGTAAGATAACCTCAGTGCTGCCGTGGCTGAAAAGAACATTTTTAATCACATTCAGAACAGAACGCTAGGTATAAGAAACTCTACTGTCATAAATTTAGGCAATTACAGACCGTAGGTACTACCTAGGCATGGCAGTAGCATAGTGAAAATTATGAAGAATCAGATTTTGTACTCAGTGAATAACTTTAGTAGAAGAAGTCTTACTTCATTTTGCTGTACCTCTGTTAGTGATCTCTAAATAAGAAAAAAAAACTAAGAAAATACTGTTTATTCCTACAAGGTTATTGTGAGGTCCTGAGATATTATAACTATGGAAATTCCATAGTACATATGCTAAGTATAAATTTCTAATGTAAATTCCCATTGATAGCAGCTTCTGTGCATTGCAATAAGTGCTGTGGTATTATTTCTTTCCTCATGGTTCAGAATCATTCCTTATTGAGAGCCTTAAGTTTATTTTAAAAGTCTTCTCAAGGAATTTGTACCAATACTTTCTAAATCTTTGATTTCTTTTCTTTAAGTTAGTTTCAAATGCTGTGGAATGCATTACATGTATAAATTAGCCTATTTTGAATGCAAGTTCAACCACACATCTTACTAAGAATCTAAAGCAATTCCATCGATTTCTCTATATTTACACTAGTACTAAAAAATTAAATCTCCGTTCCCCACTGTCCAGCACAGGAGACTGTTGAGAATGATGTTTAGAGCAGCATTTTCGGAGGTTTACAAATCATACAGTATGTATTCACTGAAGTTTAAGACATCTAACTAAACTTCCTCATAAAGTCCTCTGGCGAACTGCTGGTGGGTGACGGAACGGGTCAATGCTCAATGAATGCATTGTGCTTCAGATACTGGACAATCTGATTAAACCAGTTTCAGCTTACCAACCACC
Source organism: Rhea americana (assembly GCF_003343005.1). Lineage (NCBI taxonomy): Eukaryota > Metazoa > Chordata > Aves > Rheiformes > Rheidae > Rhea > Rhea americana. The sequence goes on along the minus strand of NW_028186601.1, from coordinate 3,457,324 downwards.
AGTCTTTCTGCTCTCCACTGTGAAGAAGACATCCTGCTTCGTGCCTAAGTGCAGCACAGGAAGAGTGAAACCACTTTATGTGGCTCTATTGTTTGTTCCCACCATCTGGGGTATGCTGCAGCTGAGAGCCCTAAAATGTTTTGTCACCTTAACCTAGCACTGCCTACCTTCAATTAAGCTTTTTCAAAAGGAAGCTGGTTTTGGAACTTTCAAACCAGATAAGTGCAGATGTGTGTCTATAGTAGTTGTCAAAATAGATGTAAAGCAAAAGTAAGGTGACCTTATCCTTTCTGTGACATATTAAGTGACATTCATCTTTGCTCCATCAAATATTGTGTCGAATGCACATTCCTGCATAAGAATGGCATTTGCTGACTTTACTATATTCAAACTAGCTTAGTGAACAGATTTACTGTTCCCATCAATCAGTTACAGAGAAACCTTGTCCTGAAGCATATATATTTTTTTAATAGACTGGGCTTTTGTCAGTAATCTGATTAGCTGTCATTGACTATATTTAGTGGAATATGTTATATATAGAAAGTGGTGTCTTAACCCCTTTGAAAACCATCATTCTTTTGAGAAGTGGGGAAGAGCATGGTGTGAAAGTGGAAGAAGGACTACCTGTTTTGTTCTCTGGTTCTGTGAAAATCCTCACTAGCAATTTGTATCTTCAGGTGAGTGATAGAGCAATGGATTGTCATCAGATATATTCCCCATTTTACCAGTTTTTCACAGGCAAGAAATCTACATTGTCATAGTTATTTAATAATACATACGAGGTGTTTAAATTATATCTTAACTGCCAGGGTAAATGTTCAGATGTCCTTATATTTCTTCCCATTTTCTTTTATAAGTGAATATTATGCAATTTGCAACTTATTCTGTCCATTTCTCTGTATCTATGCCTTTCAATAATTTCTGAGACAGGAATATAGCACTGTTTTAAAAAACGTGAGTTTTAAGACATAGGCTAAGCAGAAATGAATGAGAGATAAAAAAAAGTAACAGCTGCAGAGTCACCTCATCATCTATTAAGTGTCAGAACATCCACAAAAGAGAGCATAGTTATAAATGCTGCAGTGACAGGAAGGGTTTCATTTGGAAGCTCATTCTTTATTTCACAGTCGAGAATCCGACCAGCAGACACAAATCCACAGGAAATCAGGCTCTGGATTCTGCTTCCAGACTACTTGCTTGAATTACTCTGAAGTGTTAAGGAAGCATATCATAACACTGCTGAGACTTAAAAAGTTAATACTTAGAGAAAGATGGAAAATATATAGCAAGGAAATTAATAAATCCTTTGAAAAACAGTAATTTCCTTTTCCCCTGAATGTTATAATTAAGAAGTGTTTATATTACGTTAAATCTGTAATCATTCTGGTCTTCACTGTTACATACAGTCTTCAGGGCCTACTTGGATCTTAAGATCTAGAATTAGATTATCTTTTCCACAATGGAATCTCTTTACAGAATTTGGAGATCTTTATTAACTAAATTTGAACAATACTGGAGAAAACATTGGGGCGTAGAACTCCAGAGTCCCCAAAACACACTGATCCTGAAACAACAATATATTGATTATTAAATCTATGTACCAGCAATATTAAACAATGAAACTGTTTAAYCTACAAAACTGTGTAATGTAGATGAAGGTTCTGATTTCTGAACTCAATTATTTCCCCAGATAATGTCAAGCACTCAACCATAGCCCTGGGATCCCAATGCCAGTACATGAAATTCTCTGACCACACGATCTCTTCTAAAGGAGACATGACAGAAGCCTTTGTCATTTGATCAATGTCTGCTTGTCCTCCAAGGATATCTTAACAGTAACTGGCAACATTTCTTGAAGTGAAATTTTTGGCATAACCTATGGTAGATGAGCATGTGCTTCTATTTTAGAGAATCATCTTGGTTATCAGTGATTTAGAGAATCTAATTTACTGTTCTGAAAAATGAAATGCAGAATGCCACTCATCCTTCATTCTGGCATTAAGAGATATAGTTTGAAAGCATCTTTCTTTCAGTAGGCCTAGMCATTCACCACTTCAAATAATTCCCTTCATGTGTTTACTCTAAAAACAACAAATTAGAAGCTTGTTACATGATACTGTATTTACAAAAGGAGAAAAGAATCCTGTTCCCACATAGACTTTGCTTAGAGGAACACATTCATTCACTCATCACAGGCTACATTAAAGCATTTTCTTTTTCAGTTTGAAGATCTCATCATCTCTCCATCCCAACTGCTTTTGTTTAGATGTTTAGATTTTTTTTTGTTTACATGCTTTACAAACACGAAGTCTTATATTCTGTGGAGACAGTCTTCCTGTTAAAAGTATGTAACAGAACAGCACCTTGGGCTTTTGGCACTTGGACCTTGCAAAGATTTACTTGAAAATTCACCTTTAAATAATTTGCCCAAATTCACATTAGTCAGTGGCTGAGAAGCTAGTGGGTCTCAAATTCAGAGCTTCTGGCCTTTGGGCCAATTCGCTGACAATGCTGTCATACCTTTACCGTTTGTATGCCCACAACTTCTGCAAGGAAAATGCTAAGCCAGTCTAAGGCTTATTGAAAACTGGGCTTTTCATGCCATTACTTCAGTGAGATGAATATTTTATAAATCTTTTCATTTTGTACTAAGTCTGCTCCTGAGAACACTTATCATTTGCTTCAAATAGAGTTAAGGTTAAAGAAAACAGCCTGAGCATTCAGCTCTGCAGCATATCTAACCAAATCATAGACTATAATTACAATTTGCAAAAATGTTCTTAGGAGGTAATATTTCCCCATCAATTAATATATCATAAAAATTCAGTATAACAGACAAGTAAGYATTCATACAATTAAGCATCCATGATTATATTGCTGCAATCTATACATCTCTTGATGGCTCCTATAGTGACTCCACTACAYAGTACATGAGCTCCTTATAATTTTTGCACATGAGGTTGAAGAAAACTATAGCACTGGCCAAGTGCTCTAACCTCCTTGGTTTGTGTGAACAAGAGACATGTGGTAAGTGTTACCTCCAAATTTCAACCTTTAAATTTCATTTACAAGAATAAAAAGGACTAAAGCTCTCACTTGGATTCTGCCTGCTATCTAACATCAAAAAACAGCCTATGCTTATAGCCTTTTGATTTACCTGTAGCTCATTTTTCAGCCCCAAGCCAGGGGGTGCCAGCCAGTTCCGTTCAGAAATACTTGTGTTCTCTGTGGGATTCTTAGCTCAAACACAGCACCTTTTGACTGCAGCTTGCTCACAGCCAGATGGCTTGGGACATAGGTRGATAAAGGGCAGATCTGTACAAGTCCTGTGCAGAGAATTATTTCCTGAATAAAATAGATACTGAGTAAAAGCTGTGAAGGAAAAAAAAATCACTCAAATATTGCGTTAGCATCCCTTTTGGTAGAAAGGATTGAGCTTAGCCCATGTCTTAAATACCTCAGTCCAGAAGAAGGCTCACAATTTTGCACAGAAACAACTTTCGCTTATATTTCAAGGGCACAGGTCCTTTTTTCCACCGCTTATTTAGTTTCTTACTGGTGTACTTTAGTGGTTCCCTGCATTCACAAGCATCATCCTTAAGTACTAAACACTTCCAATAAGAAACTTGATATGGGAAGCATGAGTATCTGACACAGGACCATGAATTCTTGAAGACAGCTTAAGAGGCAGTCTATAAGGTGTATGTCCCCTTCTTGACATAGGCCTCAGAAGCTTGGCTGAGGTCTTATGGGAAGTCCATATGGGAAAGGATTTGGGATTTAGATCATGAGCCCTAGCTTAGGCACCAAACTCCTCCTTACTGTCTGCGCGTTATATTCTGGTCAAGGAATTAGGAGTGTAAGTATCACCGGATATTTAGAGCCTTTTAGCATTACTGGATCAGGACTACCAGAACAGTTTTCTTTTCAGAGCATGTGAGGTGATGGTGCGTCTGTCTTACCACACTGGCTGTGGTTGGCTGGTCAGCCGCTCAGGGTGCTCATAAAAGCCGGTGAAATTGATTTTTCTGCTGCACAGCTAGAAAACTGCAGTCAGCCTACACTTTCACAACACTGTAAATCTTGCAAATYTCCTCCCTTGTAATATGGCTTTAAATGATGAAGGAAACATTTGTCAGTATTTTGCTCTCTTTCACCTTGCAAATAAGTAAAGCTCTTGTTTTTTTTTCCCTCATTTTCCTATGCCATTTTCACATCTTGGAAGGTCCTAATGTTACTTTTCTACCTTGGAAAGTTTTGAAAAATTAAGTTTGAAATTGTTCCTCTAATTGTGCTCTTGAAGTCCTGTTAAGACAACCTAAAATCTTTAAGCAACTGATATTTTACTATCAGAGTAWGCAGACAGAAACGACATCTATAGAGATATTCATTGTATCAACAAAGCATTAATTTTAAGGGTTGGTTTAGTAGGATGATATATTTGTAAGATTTTTTAATTATATAGCATGGAGAGTTTGCAAACTTTTCTCTTTAAATTCTTTGGCTGGAAACAATGAAGTTGTTTCAGCATCTGTGAATGCGATTTCATCTTAAATTCCCCAAATAAGAGTTTCCTATTATCTAGCCCTATGCTCCTCACTTACTTACCTGTACAAATTGGCCTATGAAATTAAGAATACCCAACAAAACCATAAAAGGGAGCTGCAGAAAATCTCAAATTCAACAAAATTCAGTAAGCAATGATAGGCAAAACCTTATGCTAAAAATGTAGATGTAWTAGAAAAAAAGAACTCAAGTTTTACTATTAAAAATTGCCAGATATTGTCATCCATTTTTCTTTTTCTTCTGCTAGCTAATGTCAATACTGATGTCCACACAATTAGGAATGCAGCCTGCCATCCTGAAAAATGCTTACTGCATTTGCCTTCCTACATGCTAAAAGGATCTGAAGGATCTGAAACGAGCATTATCAACTAAAATTATAGTTGTTGCTATCTAAAAGGGTCTGTACGTCTGTGTTATACTTTTTTCTATGAGTTTTTCAGTGAGTTCCATWTCCATGAGTTCTCTTACATATCTAGTAAAAGAACAGTTTTAGCTTGCTATAAAATTGTAAACTGWTAAGATAGAAGAAATACACAGGAAGACATAGGAACTGCGCTGTGTAGCATAGAGATCCAAAAATGAAAGTTTGAATTCCATCTATCCACCCTTTACTCCCTTCTCCTTCCTCAGGTCTCTTCTTTCSAGAAAGCAACATATCATCATAGTATAATTGTTTAATGTGTATATTGGAATAGCGTAGAATAATATCAGCATAAAGGCTCTAACAACTTGTAAATGTTGACATTTTTTAAATTAAGCTAATTTGATAAGAATGTCAAAATAACATGGAAACATTAACTTCTGTTAAAGTGTTCCCTTTTTATCAACTTTTACAGCAAAATATTGCTACTATGCTAAAAAGTTAACCAACTTTAATGTATTTTTTGCTGTTGTGCACCATGATTCCTAAGCCAACTAGTAACTAAATCTTTAGACAGAAAATGCAATTCTGGAAAAATTCTTTTATCATAACTACAATAAATTTCTCCCCACTATTTTCCTAGTTTTAATTTCCACGCTGTTGCAGGTGCCATATCTGGGAGACAACAGTTGACTGATCCTTTCTTAGTTTCCATAAGCATTATCTCACACATTATTATGGGAAAACACTAAATACCTAGATCTTATATCTATTCTTATGTAACAAGGGATTCTTATTTACATTGGGCTATGCCTGCAATAACAAGGAACTTGGCACAGTAGGAGCAGTTCAATACACTAAAATGATTGATGGCRTGATTTCTTGCATCTCCATTATGGTTAGAGACCTATTTCAGATTGGATACTTTGGTGCTCAAAGCTTTCTGAGGAGGAACCATCCCAAAATTTTTGCTCCCTCYGTGGGTCCCTCTAGAAAATCCTATTCCGTCCTTTCTGTCTCTCATGCATATAAAGGTAACACACCTGTGTCCACATCAAGGCTGATGCCACCACCTGCCTCTTTTTCCTCCCACTATTTTTGAGTGATTCTATGAACCCTGACGTCCAGCCATCTTCTCCTTCTGAGTTTGGACAATGTCCACTGCAGTGCACTGTACTGGAGGAATGCAAGACTTAAATAATGCAATGGCTATATGGAGGAGTTAATTTGCATGAGCTGGCATGGAACCTCCTGTGGCTCTTTTGCCACTAGAGGAAAAAGAGAAGTAGAATGCATTTTTGGAAGTCCTTCCTTGCTATTGTGACTGCTCTGGCTATGGTCAACCAGCAGTTCTGAGCTAAGCAGTCAAAAACAGAGCAGTGACATCACATCCTCTTTAGGATGTAAAGCAGTAAGATAGCAAAAAGCTCAGATGTAGAGAGGTGCTGCATGGACCCTCCATCACACTGATGCTACGCCTTTACACATATTTTCCAAAACTCATACCTATGTTCAAGAGGATGTCATCTGCCCTGTAAAGCCTTGCAACTCCTTACTATTACCAGTTAGAGGCTTATTGTTTTTGTGGTGACAGCTCCACCACTGACAATGAAATCATCCAGGCCTTTAGTCTCTGTGGGTTCTCAAACTATGCAGAGGCTGTTGATGAAATCCACATTCAGGAATATTCAGCAGCTACAACTACATAAATTCCCTTATGTAAGCTGCTCATGTAAGCCTTAGTAGATCAGTGAGATAGCTTTATGGACATTTTGGCAGGCCTTGCGTGACGGATCCATATGTCCATCTTCTGTTCTGGCTTTTGATCTAATATGGAAGCTGGTATCTTTTTCTCAAAGGAGAGARAGGATAATTTATGGTATTTGGGTGCCTGCCTGCATAGTGGTAGATGCAACATAGTCCCTGCCTCATTAACTCAAGAGGCTTATCCCTGACAATGCTTATGTCCAATTTTAACATGTTGTTAATGACATTCAGATCCTTCAAAAGAAATCCTTCAGCTTTCAAGACAGAAAGAACTTTTGTCTTCTTTCCCTCTTCCCTCTCCAGTTTTGGCAGAAACATTCTATTTAGATAGGAGTTGTGTTTTTACTGTCTCATATCCCTCAGTCTTTCTTGTTTTGGTAAGGCCAAAAACTTTTCCARTATACCTAGTAGGACACCCAGCTGTCTGAAGTCAGGGTCTAGCTCCCATCCACATTAACTGGACAGCAAGTGGGAATATTCCATGACAGAATATACAGCTAGGTACTTTCTGACATAGCATGATGAGTTCACCCCAGAAAAGGGAATTGAACATAGTTTTCCCATGCTGTACCAGGATACAGGAACTACTACCTTGAAACATTATTTTCAGCAGAAATTATGATGTAATTATGATTAAATTTGTGAACAGTCTTAGGATAGTAAATAAACCACGTATAAAAGAAAAAAAACTCACCAGTTTCTATGTACTTCTTTGAAAGCTCAGATTCTTTTGAGAGTATATATTCTTGCATCTTCTTAAAAAAGTAAAAAACCCCAAACAAATTACACCTAATTAGAATGAATGCACAAAAATACAAATCGATTGAGAGTTATAACTTTAAGATAAAAATGTGCACAGAGATTTCAGTATGCTTTATAACTTACAAGAATGAAATTCCTGATTTGAAATGTTGGTATCACATGTAGAAGTTTAATCACAAAAGCCTTTGGCTAGGGCTGACTAAAATATTACAAACATAGGACAGAAAAGACCTCTCAGATCACTGAGTTCAGACCCRGACACTATAAGTAATTAGGTCACATAATCTCTCCCGTGAATTGATCAGCCTATGTATTGATGCTATTGAAAAGCTGTTGCTGAATTTTAATGTTCTGTCACACAAGGCTGTTCTTCTCATTTGAAAATACATAAATGGTTAATTTATGATCATTTGCTCTTCTACTGACAATTTCCTCTGGAGAAAGTAGTTATTTTCCCTCCTATCAATAACCATTCCTTTTATGTATTTAAGGAGAGCAATAACGTCTCCTCTGAGCCTCTATTTTAAAAGGCCATACAAGCCAAACTCTTCTTCCTCTTCTCATGCAGTGGGCTCTCRTTTCCCTGGTAAGCCTTTGCAAAACCTTTTCCACTTTGAATTATTCCTTTTTTTTGATGAATGACTTGTTTACTGTTATGGATTTAGATGAGAATCATCTAGAAAAGAAATCAGAAATAAAGAAGATTTGTTATGTCACTATTTCCACCACTCTCCATTTCAGACTTTTACCCTCTGAGACATGTTATACAAATATATCTGCTCTGAAATACCTCCAGACATGATGATTCTTAAAGCAAAGCTTTATTCAAAAGAAATAAACAAGAAGTAAACAAATAATCAGAAGGTAATTCCCTATGACTATTAATTTATGCATAAGAATAGCCACAAATGAGCAAATACTGGACACCAATTTAAAATGAGCTTATCTCTCAAAAAGAGTTTGTAAAATTATATACTTAGGCTTCACTTTGCTTATAATAATAGGCAGAAACTAGCTCATTTTTCGGCACAAAAACCTTATTTGAGTCATCAATAAATAACAGGTGATGTTTTAAGATAAACAAGAACAACAGTGACACAGGTATTAATTTTATGAAGTCTCAAGAATTTTCTATCAGCCCTATAAGTCAATTTTTTGGAATTAAAAAAAAAGTTATTGGTCTCATATGTCTATATAAATCCATAAACATAATTAAAAGACTTTATGTCCTAAGTCATGTAAATAATATACCATTCAAAATAAAAAAGTTAAATAGCTACAGATCTGTGTCTTAGAAAGAAATCTGAAAGACTGAATTATTTGACAGRGGATCTGAAACTAAATGAGAATCAAAATCAAACTTCTATTAAAATAATTTCTATCTAGGCAATGTAGTAGAAAAACTGGTTAAAGCACAGCTAAAAATATCGGTGGTGACTCAGAATCTTTGAAAATSCACAATAAAAACAGCCAGTAATATGCACCTGCGACCCTTTTACTTGATTTAGTAAATGTTTGTTTTCAGTTTTAAGAGAAACTATTTGCAGTGCAGGACCTGGAAGTAGAAGATGCCAGGAGTTTTCTAGCCTGCGGAGAAACAGCAGGTTTCTGCCGCAACAAACAAACAAGCAAATAGAAAAACAATCAGAGATCCTGTTTGTATTGGCTTAAATATTGCTTGAAAATATGCTATGGGCTGTTTGMTTCCTGATGAAGTAGCAGTAATCCATCTTCGAGTCAATCAGAAAAGCAAATATGAAGGGAGCTATGAAATGTCAGTAGCAGCAAATAGTGGTAGTATGGACACTTCAGTCTTTAGAGGTCTTAAGTTAAAATGGATAAAAATTTTTGAGGAATATTAAATTTATCAAAATGATTGGCAAAGCATAAAAATCTTTTAAAAATTGGTTTGAATTTAGGAAAGAATTTTGCTGTGTTTTTCCCCCTTCCTTCCAACATAGAATTGCTAAATGTGGAAATACTTCTTTTCTGGCATTTTGAATCAAAAATTTTCAAATTTTATATTGTAGTGAAAGTTTAAAAATTATCTATATGAAAAGAAAAGTAAASAGGTCCCATAACTTTGAAATAAAAATCCAGAGAGTTCCTTTTTCCTTAATTYTTCTTTTTTAGGATAAAATGAAACACTTAGGATGGATCCCCAAAAGATTTTTTTATGTTCTTTTTTTTTTCTGCTTGTTTGTTAGATTTGGAGAATATTTTTTCATGATTCACTGAAAAAAGGACATTTTTTTTTTAGCTATTTCAGCTTTTTTTGTGGCAGCTGGGGTACTTATTTGTATATTTAGTTTTTTTTTTTAGTCTAGCTTCACACAAAACTGGAGTTGAGCAAGAAATTTTCAGTATACTTGCATTGCACAATAGTACATTTCAATCTTTCTTTTCCGCCTGCCTCCTTATCCTAGACAGAATTTCACTGGTATTATAATGCTTCCTACAGCAGAGAAGCAGAGCTATGAACTTCGTGATCCAAACTATGCAGTTGTCTGTAGTATCTCCTGTAAAATTTTTATCATCTTGTGTTAAGATCATCATCTTGTGCTCCCCAGCACACCCATGACAAATAGCAGTAGTAGCAGGCTCCTCTTTCCAGGTAAAGCTTAAAAGAGTTGCAAAAATATGCACAAGATCATTCTGCCCTTTCTGCCTCATGTGAAATTCCCTAAGAAAATCTCAAGGCAATTCAACAGAATTGCAGTGAATCCAGGAGCGGAGTGCTTAAGGGAAGCAACTGATCAGCTAGCCAGATTCATTCACTTTCATGAATGTATTTTCATTAATATATCAGCAAAATGTGCAATATATGAATGTTTCATGGTTCTGCTAATGCCTTCCTTGCCCTTTAACACCCTGCACCCTCCTTAGCATTGCTTTTGCTGAGTAATAACCCTGCACAATGCCTGAATACAAATACTAGAATGTAACTTCAATTATACGCCTTGACCAACTACTTTCAGGCAGCCCATGTCACTGCACAACAGTAGATGTGCTACAGATGCAGATCTTGGCTGAAATATCCAGCGATTTGAATTTAAATTTTGCACTTATTCTTCAACCCGTTTTGAACTAGTTTACATTTTTGGCTTGTTGTATCTTTGAATCTTGCTGTTGCAGTTAAAATGGCAGAGATTGAAAACAATTTTTAAGTAAAATTTCCCTTTATTTTTCAATTGGTTCCAGTTTGTTTTTCAAAATGGTGGAATCGTTTTTGTAGGCTGTTAAAATCTACACTTCCCAGAGCTGACAGAAAATTCATAAGGCTCTATCAAACATTTACATGTCTTYCTTTTGGAGGATATAGCTAATTCACCTTAGAACAACATCTGTGAGTTATTGTTAGTTTTAATAACTTTTTTTGAGAAGGGTTATTGAAGATTTGTGGGGTTTWTTTGGCCAATGTGCTTTGTTTTATAAAACCACTTGTAAAGGCCAGAAATCACATGCAAACAGAATTTAGAATTACTCCCAAAGAACAGTTGCACCTGCATTTTTTTTTTCTGTGATATATTCCTTGCTGGTTATTAAAGGTATCTCTTTTGACTCTAGCTGATTGCTATTGTTTTATACAGTATTAGGATGCATGATTTCTGTGAAATCATAGATGATCTTAGTGTMCTTCTACTCTTCATATAGATGACGCATGGCAACCAATGGCTGAATCAAGTCAGCACATGCTCCTAGTCTATGTGGAGCTCTACTGACTACCAGAAAACACTCTCAATCTTCCTTTTCGAACAACCATATAACCTGTTTGAGATCAGTGAGAGAAATCAGGGGGTTGCATTAGATTAAATATTGATCTCAAAGTAGTATGCTGCTCTTTTTTTTTGTTTTTAATAGCAATGCTAATAGCAGCCTGCTCTTACTGCTGCTCTCTGAGAGAGAGACGCTTCTAGCAGCTTCCTGTTTCAGAGTGCTCCACGAAGGCAGTTCTTCCCACATTAAAGATCTTACATTCTCTATTTATTTTGGTTTATATAGCATCTATAGCAATTTGCATTCTCTACAATAATTAAAGAATAGAAAGGTTATATTTTTCTATTTTACAAGGTCATGTATTCATTAATGTTGGAAGAAGAMTGGAAATGCTCTATGATTAATTTTAGTATTAATCAGTATTAAAAAAATCTTTCTGAAGCATTTAATATACCTAGACAGTAATATAAGCCTGCGACTGCTTGTGCTCATAACGCCTTGCTTCATTATTACTGACTTTGAAAACAAAGCAAATTAATTTCACATATACAAACCTGCATAATATATAAAATTAATGCATGAGCAGAATGAGTTTCCTGTGCACTACTGGAAACAGCATATGCACGACTTTATAGTGAAGTGTTTGCCTCCAAACCCCCAAATGCTTAGCAGAACTCTCAATTAAAACAGAGATGGATATTTAAATTCCAATGTCTATGGAAAAAAAACCAAACCTTCAAAGCCCACACAGGGGCAGTAAAAAGTGGATTACTGCAGACTGACTGGGAAAGAACATTGATTACAGAGAAGAAAATGTCTGAGGGGAATATGATCAACTAATCTGAAATGCTGGAAATACTGAATTTATTCTGAGTGAAAACACATTCTGTATTCTTCCTAGGTTAGCGTTTATGATTATTTTCCTTTCACATTAATAAGAAATTAATCCAAAACTCATTGTTTAAAATTCATTTCAACCATATTTTGAGTTAATTCTCCTATCAATGCTATTTCTTACACAGATAACCTTTTAAAGACAGTACAATTCTCTCCTGGGCAAAATTTGTATTGTTGTCAGGGCATTTTCCATGTGGCAGTGGCATGATGAACCTTCTCTGCTTTGTTCTGATTAAATCCCTCCAAGAAGAGGCTGCAGAAATGTCTGGTTTGTCATTTGTTGACTTTCACAGACCAAACCCTCCCGCTTAATCTGCCATGGACACAGAATGACCTATTAGCAGTAGATGGTTGTTTGTCTTGGTCAGGGAAGAAGAAAGGATGCCAGAAAGGTWATGGATTTGCAGAAGGATGGATATCTGAAAAGGTCAAAATACTCATGTCCACTGTCCATTTTTCTGTAAGCTACGGTACCAGAACCTCTAAGGTAGTAAGTACTGTTGTTACTCGAAGGCAACAACCACTAGTAATCAYTGAGAGTAGGATATGGATAGACTCTTAAGAAATCTTATAAATATCCCTGGCAAGGCATCTATGTATTCAAGACTGACATGGGAGATAGGATTTGGACCATTGTAAATTCCAGTGCAGAGAACGCTTCTACTTTTAGCATTTCTCCAAAGGCCTTTGACGGTCGCACTTAATGAATATTAACAGTGAAACTGGGAATTTATATGTAACATCCYGCTTTATCAAACATAAAGAGGATTTTTGTTGCATTACCCTTAAATTCTAAAAATCACAGCAGCGCTCTATCAGCTACCTCTAAAGTTAACAGAGATGATATTTGTGTTTGGAACCATGGACTTCTAAACATATGATGCATCTTGGGGGCCATACACTCTGTAATTTGCAATAACTAGATTTATCACAGGTATTATCTAGCCCAGTATGCTGTCCCCAGCAGTGCCAGGTGCTATTTGAAGAGAGTATACATGCTTAAATTATTTGTAGTCTATTCACCTAGTACAGCCCCAGAATCCACAACTGTTGGGTGAGAGATACTGAAAGCACACCCCAGGCTATTTATTTACTGTTTAGGGACCTGTTGTCTATGATGTTTTTTAGTTCCTTCTTGAACCTGCAGATGAGGTTTGCAACCTCTTAGAGCAATACTTTCCAGACGACTACTACCCACTGTGTTTGGGACGGAGTGGGGGGGGGGGGAATATTATCTGTTTTACACTTAGTTTCTTTGAGTTTCCTCAGTATTGTGGAAAACGGTGAATAATCATTCTTATCCACTTACTGTCTTTTCTTCTGCTTTCATGATTTTGTAAACCTCAGACATGTCCCCCCAGCCTTCTCATTACCTCCTCACAAGTCACCTGGTTGCTTTTAACAGTTGTCTTTCCAGACCTTTTCTAACTCTGTCCTTCCCAAGATGTGGTGACCAACACTGCTTACAGCACTCACCATGACAGTGCATCAGGGTTGCAAAGAGCAGCAAAACACTGGCCCCCTTCCTAATGAACACTGGCATTTCATTGGCTTTTTTGGGCTGCTGCTGGGCATTGGACTGAAAACTTCAAAGAATGTTCAATGAGGACTCCAACAGTCTTATACCAAGTTGTACTTGCCAACTCTTTCASCTTCACATAAGCACAGTTTTGATTATTTTGTCTAGATGCATTACCATATGGCTTGTGCCTCCTCTCTATCCTTCACTTCAAGGACTCTGTATAATAGTCCCAGTCACTCCGTATAGAAACGCCATACTTCTCAATTCTCTATGTCTTATTTTCCCATAGTAAAAAAAGCTTTATTTGCTTCCTATTTGCATATCCTCCAAAGGGAAAGTCTCCACAGCAGAGATGTATATACCCCTACATTTTTGCCCCCACATTCTGGAGTTTCCTGATGTTATTCCCCATCCCAGGGTGTGTGGGGATGACCACATTCATCCCTCCCTCATTCCAGAGTTTCCCAACTTTCCATTTGTCAGGGTTATGTGGTAGCTTGTCCTCTTCCTAATCCATAGTACACACTCATCTCCGCAGTAGGAGCCCTTTACATATCGTTTTTTTCACCATCCTATCACTGACCTTTTTTTTTTTCCTATTTTAGTTCTCCATTTTTTCTTAAAAATCAAAGAAAATATGCTCCCTCATTCTCAATGTCTAGAACATCTTCAAAAACTTTACAACTAATTGTTGCAAATTGGATGTGTTTTTTGAAAATGATACAGATGCATCATAACAATCTGCGTATACATTTTAATCAGGACTTCAGACATTCAGTACTTTTTCCCATAAACTTCCTAGTTGAGCTCATTTTTTCTCATTTTCCCTTATAATTATTTTTGAAGGAGTTCAATTTCAGGGGCAACATAAATGGATGGGGGAGGAAGGAAAAAAAAGAAAGACATGCTTGCTTAGAAGCCTGAGGCAGTACTGTTTGTGTCAAAATGAGAATCCCTCTTTATGCACTACTAAGCACCAGTCATCCAGTTTTATTGTGCACTCCTTAACTGTAAACCAAAGGCAATGAATTGGATAATACTTTATAGTAAAACTGTACCTCATCCCTTGAGCACAGCTGGACACATACCAATCACGCCAGCTTTTCTGCTACTCTAAAGAACATCTCCCATTTGAGCTCAAGCCTCATAGCTAGCTTCTCCTCAAGCAAGAGAATCTCTCATCCTTCTGTACCTAATAATATGGTGTCTTCTCCCCATAGTGCTTAGAAATGGTCACATAAAGGATCATAAACCATGAGTAAGCAACATATGCATTATATTTATACCCTCACTAAAACTTTCAGGTTAGAACTCCTGAAAGTGAGTTTTGTTCTTTATTTTCCATAGCATGTAACTAAAAAAAATCTGAAATGTCAATGCATATTCTAGCTRTCACACAGGAAGATTATGTATTTAACTGGACCATAAAGTTACCCAGGGCAGTAAATTTGAAAGGTGAGAATGCTGGAATGTATCTTTGAGTTATACAAGAAAAGGGTAGAGAAAAGAGACTCTGAATGCTCGTATCAGGGAGTATAGTGAAAATAACGATGAGAATAGAAAAGTGAGAGTACAGAGGTGAAAGCAAGAGAGYCAGAAAGCCAGACCCAGTCTGAGATATGTCACTGCCTGAGATCATCCACAACACGGAACTATAGGAGACACATTTGAAAACCAAAGATTTTACTAAAGTATTCCCAAGTAATATGGAAGTGAGATTTTTAAAGTTCTGTGCTATTCATGGAAATGAAAGCTGTACGTCTTTTACATGCTGAGAAACTGTTCCTCTTCTGTCATCTGATAGGGGCACAGGAACATAGCAGATATTTAAATCTTTCTTGCTGTGTAGAAACAAAATGCAACTTTATGGRTATTTCTCATGAGCAAAACTGGAAGGAGGGGAAAGGAACAGCATTCAGCTTCACATGGGTGTCTGCCTTTAAATAATTTATAGTTTGCTGGTTGGCATAGCAGATGCTGCCACCACTTATGTGCTAATGTCCAATTTAACAATTTGCATCTGAGTCGATGATGAAATCTTTTGAATGCTGCAGTTACAGGAACTTGGTATCTTAGGTAAAGTTTTTTATAGTTTCATGAGATTTAGAATAGCAGTTGGTCATGACTTGGGTCAGATAGATTGATTTRTGTTTATCTCCCATTGTAAAAGCAGTTATATTTGACAAGTTCCTAAGAGATTTCTGGTAGTCAAAGAATGATGTGAGAATGATAATATAGCTATCTCTGAAAAGGATGATAATACGTTATTCAATAAAAAGAAATAAAGTATTTTGTTCACCATGATTCCGAAAGAGACTATTCTCATGATGGGCAGTCTTCTGCACTCCCTAGATAATAACTGTGTCCCCAGTTGGAAGCGACTCTCTTGAGAGTCAGCACGTCTTTATGTCTCCTGATTTATCCAGAGCTGTATGAGAGTGAAAGTGCACACTGTTCTAGGGAATTCTCTAGAGACTTCCTACTGTTTCCACAGAGTTCCAGCTGCAGCCAGAAACACGTTAGCCCTCTGTTCCTCCCAAATCTGAGGCCGCATTCAGAAAACTGCCTTTTCTATTTCCCCTGCTGCCTGTCTTGAGATATTTCAATAGCTCCAGGCTAAAGAATTTCTTAGTGTTTTTAATTTTTTGTCATTTTGTGCAGTTACACATGCTATAAAACTTACAACTCTATAATGTAGAGTGTGAAGACTGCAGTTAGGCATGGAATACAGAGTATCTCACTGCTTGCAGAGAACACAGTAATAGTATTACACGAGGAAGAAACAATTAATGAACATGATTCATTCCCTTCTAATACTATAATCTTTGTGATATCATCTTTTGTTTCTTAAGATACTGCCGCACAGCTGCCTACATAATCTTGTCTAATAATCTATGCCATTGTATGTCAGTCTGCTAGGAAAATTGCTTCCTTACTCTCACTTTATTTGACATCACTGACAAGTCCTGCTTCCTCTCCTGATTACACTCATCTATATGTAACTGAGCTGTTTTTATGCAGCAGTTTTTGCTTTAAGCCTGTGTTAAGAGTTTTCTGAATATTTTTCAAATTAAGATAAACTTCCTGTGCTTTCCTGACTGCACAGGTGAAACAGTGAAACTTTTTAAACATGGGAATCTTGACTGTACATATTACTGCAAGTGATGGCATCAGAGTATCAAATTATTTCTAGGCTTACTATGTTCAGTATTTTTTTCTGTGAAGAACTTACTTAGCATCCATACTACAAAGGTGTTTTCATGCGGCAGTAATTGTCTCTTATCTTTAAAAGCTGAATTTGGCAAAAATGCTGAATTCCCACTAGGGTACTATAGACTTTGTAGTATGTTTATAAATCTGTAACAATTTTGTGCTGTCATGTTTATTCTTACTGTCCTTTTAAGAAGTCACTGAATCATAAGCCTCTGCTTAAGCACATCAGAAACTCTTATTCACAAATATGTATGGGACTTTTATTTTCTAACAATTATCTATAGCTCTGAGGTTTGAAACCCAAGTGGCATCTGTGAAAAAAAGGGAGAGCGAGATCATGTCGTTTCTCTTACTACATAAATCTTCCAGCATCGAAAAACATATTTAAGGGTGTTTTGCAAGCCACTTGCCTTGGACCTCTTGCTTGCTCACCCACCCAGCTGCTCTGGGTTTCACTGGAGGTGCACTGGGAGTTTGAGCCTCACGCCCGAACCCAGGCACCTCAGAGGAGGACGAGAGATGCTGAGAAATAAATACACCATGAGAAGTTTCCTTCGTGGCTTCTCCCGCACTCTCTAGACCCGATTTCTGAAGCTGCTGCTTCACCGAGCGTCGTCGCCCTCAGGTAGGCTGCCCTGCTCGGTCCGGGGACGAGCGGCCCCGTCCGGGGACGAGCGGCGCGGCCCTGAGGCGAACGGCCCCGTCCGGGG